>NC_035443.2:31347656-31673565 GCF_002127325.2 Helianthus annuus
GGCTCTGATACCAATTGATACGAACCGAATCGTATATCAAATGGTCCTAAGAAAATAGAGAGAAACTTGATAGAATATTTAGAGAGAATTAGACTAAATCAACATTTTCATTCATAAAATAAAATGGAGATACAAACTCATTTAAATAATACTTAACAATTGTAACCATCCAACCCACTACTCCCACTAAGTCACTAACCCACTATGCAGTAAGATAAATAAATAAAACAAGTAACTAATATGCATGATTCTAGCAACTACCATGACACACATTTCATTTTTTTGTGCATGGTGTCTCATAAGTAAATATATATGTGGATGAGGTACTGTAACGCCCTAAAACGCTTTAACCAAAAGTTGCAGCGGAAATACGAACTGAAAAATTTTCTTTCATCATATTCATTCTAACATACTTAGAATTACATTAAATCACTCTTTTACATTAAATACATTAATGCTTTCTAAAAATTTATAAAAATCGGACATAGTACTATTAAATTTCGTGACCATGCACCCACATGTACAATCCATCGCTTGACTCGATCTTCAACCTTTTACACTTCATGATGAGAATCCACCGTTCTGTACAACCTGCAGACACCAAGTACAATCACATCATTAGCAACCGGTGTCATCATATATATAATTTAAACATGCATAATTAGGCGTTAACATATCATGCTTTCGCTTATGTTAGTCCATTCATCCATCCGTTTAAACCACCCGCATTGGATTTCGGCGCCTACCTTCAACTTCCAACACTAGTATACCTGCATTCCTTATTTCATTCTAAATAGGAAAACGGTTAGCATCATTAGATTTCATTCGTACGAACATATCCATGTATATGCATAACAAGTCTCATTCATTTGTACATATAACTAAATTCCAATTCATGCATACATACCCTTTCTATTTGTACCTGTGCTTACAACTTACATTCTACACAATATTACTTACAATCCTAAACACACACGTCTATACATGTAATTTGCATACACGTAATTCTCCATACTTACGAGTTTATAGTCATACTCTCCTATGATTCCCAATTACTTACTTACAAACTAACCCATACTTACGCGTATAACTACTTATTTCATCTTTATGCATAATACCATCATGTAAGCTTCTTTCTTACCTATACTTAATAGAAACTATTTCTTAACCATTTTCGACACATTTACCGTAAACTTACCTTATCACTTCCATTGTATCATACTTTCCCACATGATTCACAATAATCATTATACTACAATACATTTTACATCCAAAGTGTAAGTTCGGGATTCACTTACCTCGTGCGTCCGAGTTCAAGCATAACTTCCGTGTTTATTTTTGGCCCGTTGCCCTTCCATGCTTGTGTCCATGTTGACATGACTCATATCCGTACATGCTATCACATTCATCATAATATGATTAGCATACATGAGCATACATATCTTTTAATGAAGGTTTCTAGCCATATCATGTTATCAAACTAATTTCCCACTTGTAATTCATTCAAAACACATTCCTTATACAAATCTAATGTCTAATACATCATCATCACATACTACATACATTTATTCATTATTAGCATACAATCTCAATTATCATTTCTCTTAAGCATTTCATCAAACACCTGGTGCGCGTATCACTTTCTAAGCATAATGTACAAGTGCTTTAAGCATGTTCTTCCTTATTTCATCTTATGAACCATTACATTCAAGCAAAATCTCATAATCATGAATTCTACATCAAGTTTATCTATCTTAGCCTATCATACAATACTCTATACATCACAAGATCACACTGTAACATCTTCAAGTTCATCATGATCATCATCTTCACACTCATGCAATGGGTTTTATTCTAAATCACCCAATTACTTGAAATTATTCATATCACAAGTTCTATTTGGTGTTTCTAACACCTCTACATGCTTAAATTCATACAATTTCATGGATTGATCATAACCCACTTCAAACAAGATCATCAAATCTGAGTTTTAAGACATACCTTGTGATCCCCTTGTGAAGGTGATCGTTAATTTATGTTCGGTTGTGAATTTGGGCTTCGTTTAGTCTTTCAATTTGAAGAACTTGATGAAGTTTAGGGTTTTGGCTCCATGGGAGCCTTCCTGCTCGTTCACGAAAACACACACACACACACGATGTGTGTGTCTGTGTGTGTGTTGTTTTCTTTTAATAGAACAACTTTCAAGTTGTTCACTTTGGTCCCTCATGTTTCGTTTTAATTAAATAAGGCTACAACCCTTCGTTTAACACCAACGATACTAATATTCAACTAGGTTAATTATCCCTAGTAAATATTCATTTACGGGTTCACTTTTACTCCTAACAGTATTTTTACCCATTCTTTTATATTACCCGGGTTTAAATTACCAAACCCATTTTTGGGGTGTTACAGGTACACATCATTCTATCCCCTTTGAAAGAACCTTGTCCACAAGGTTAACAATCCCGATGCAACATGAGCGAATTCCACGGCGGTCGCCTTTCGAGGCGTACAACGACGTTAGGAGCGGTCTCTATGTACTGACGTGATGGGTGCCAAGGTGGTCGCCACTCACGTTGTTTGGCTACACTTTCGATTGAGTCTTCTTTGTACCACTTCGAACTCTAGTGAAATTGTGGCATGCATGTTATACTCATCTCCCAGGCAGTCTTTGTGAAACCCATGTTCCAATTAGGACATAGTGTTAATGCTAGTGTTGGTGTTGGGTTGGGTCTTGACGCAAACGGTTTCGGTAAGGATGGTCGTGTTGGTGTGGTTTTCGGTACTCGTAGCGGGGATGGTTTCGGTGCGGCGGGAGGTTGGCCGAAGGTGGTGGATTTTGGTGTTGACATGGGTGTATATGTCGGCGGTGTGGTGGAAACGGGTGACATGGCTGTTGGTGTGGTGGCGGAAATTGATGGTGGTAACCGAGGTCGGTTCTTGAGAATAACGATCATCCGAGCAATACTTGACTCGATTCGATCGAACAACTCGTGTTTGGATAGAGTTTGAGCAACCATAGGTCTGAAGGGGGATCACGACGGCTCTGATGCCAATTGTTACGAACCTAATCATTAACCAATTGATCCAAAGAAAAAAGATAGAAGCTAGAGAGAATTGATAGACTTTTGAAAGAGATTCAATTTATCATTTTTCATTCATAATAAAATAGATACTTGAAGAGAATATAAATAGTCTTACAAAACCATAAGAAACTAACCCACTCTTCTACTAACTAAAAT
The DNA here is from genome assembly GCF_002127325.2 of Helianthus annuus. Taxonomy (NCBI): domain Eukaryota; kingdom Viridiplantae; phylum Streptophyta; class Magnoliopsida; order Asterales; family Asteraceae; genus Helianthus; species Helianthus annuus. Next base: position 31,350,899 of record NC_035443.2, read on the forward strand.
TAACTAGCCACTAATATTCTAATAACCAACAACATACATAACAAGTGATTAAAAAAGAAACATGCAAATAAAAGATAATGGAGCAGGCATGCTACGTGGGTACCGAATAAGGCACACATCAGAACTATAGCTAAACCAAAAGCAAAGAAACTAAAGGTAAACCAATAAAGATCTCATTAAAGACTCTAGTATACATGTTAGTACATTAGATCATAGATCATGTGTAGTACAGGAGTTAAAGCCTTCACACCACTACCATGATTTTAGTTATTCCATTACGGGCAAATGAGTTGGGGTACCAATAGTGCTTCAGCCATTGGAATGGCTAGCGTCAAAGAAGGAGTGGAGCCAAGGGGTGCTTGGATTTGATCGGACTTATTCGTGTTTTCTTTTTCTTTTTTCTTTTATTTAATCTATTAGTTAAATCGCTACAACTAACTATTGTACTTTATAGACAAACCTAAAATAGTCAATTAGAGATGCCAAGTAGGATCCACCGACAAAGAGGGCTGGAGTTTAGTTAGCCCAAAGTACACTGGGCCTAAAAATTCAATAAAAAAGACACGTGTAAAGTGCGAGCTATATTCACTCAGCAAATGAAAAGTGTACTAGACTAAATTAGCCGATGAATGAAAAAGCGCTGGCAAACTTTAGCCAACCGATTAAAACGTAGACTAAATTCAACCTGTGGCTAAAAATGACGGGTTAAATCCTAGTCGCCGTCTAAATTTAGCCCGGACTTTAAATGTGTTTCAATCTGACTGGATATAATGTGCACCTCTCTATACTTCACCATGAGTTTTTGTGTAGAAGGTAAAGGTTAAATATCGAAAAAATGTTGTTTCCCAGGAAAATTTTAGGTTCTTTATATTTTATTTCAAGTTAATTTATCAAGTTAATTTATGTTTTTTACTTTTAATTATTGTAATGATTTTTATTTAATCAATGAAAATTTGTTACTAATTAAATGATTAATTTATTTAATTTAAAAAATATTAAGGTTGTGGGTTAAATTCATGAGCGGAACCACATATACGGTGTCAGTAGACATCATTTTTTTCACGTTTATATAAGTATGTATAATTGTAAAATTCTGCACGACACCAATCTTTTTTTTCTTTTTTATGATTAACACCACTGATTTTATGAAAAAAAAAATTAAACTTATTTGAAAAAGTTATATATCTACTTTTACAAAAATAAAATAAATACATAAATGTTTTACCAAACAAAAATATATTTTAATAATGAAGCCCAATTTCCTAATTACTGTATATATACAATTCAAGTAGCATGTTAGGAACAATGAATCGGTTTTTTTCCTTTATTTAGTTATTTTTTTTGGCAGAGTTAATTACATAGTTAGTCCCTATGGTTTGTCTAAAGTAACATATTTAGGTACTAATAGTTTAAAATCACATTCTAGGGTATTAGCTTTTCATTTTGTAACGTTTGGAGGTATTAATGTTATTTGTATGTTTAAAATCACATTCTATTAGTAGCTAAGTATGTTATTTTGTGCAAACCACATGGACTAACTATGTTAATACCCTAGAAGTTAATACATCCAAACGTTACAAAATGAAAAGTTAATACCCTAGAAGGTGATTTTAAACTATTAGTACCTAAGTATGTTATTTTGTACAAACCATAGGGACTAACTATGTAATTAACACTTTTTGGCAAGTATATATATTTTTTTCATTTCAACCCCTTAGGTTTATATATTATATTTTTGGTCGTTCAAGTTTTGTCTATTTTGTGATCAAAACAAATTTGAGTATTTTTATGTTTACACCAGGTTATGGTATAAGGTTGTGTTTGTCTTTACTTCACGTGACCGTAAAAAATTCACGTTTTTGTTTTACTATTTTTCACGGTTTTGGTCGTCGTTTATTTACTACTTGACACGTCTTTACGACCAGCACACCCACAATGCTGGAGTTACCCACTAGTTCCAATTTAAACATAGTCCTTATTAATAAATTCAAAACCAATTTTGTTTATTTACCAATAACTCATTGCTCAATTCTCTTAATTATTAACCTAATGTAAAAAAGCCGTTCAAAGGGTTGAAATTTTATAATGACAATTGACAGTCAACTACTAGGACTGTAGTCGATCAAACGTGGAGTTGATTGAGCATTTGAACAAGGGATGAAATTCACCGTGGAATCAAGCGATAAGTCGATTAAAGCTTGAAACATGAGTAAAAGTTAGTTTCTTACTTTTTTTTTTTACTAATTTTTAATTATTCTTAAAGCTTGAAATTGAAATTAGATTTTCTTTTGTGTTTGTGTTTGTACACTTGGTTGTAATTAGATTTCTTTATGTGATTGTAGATTTAAATATCAATGATATTATTTTTTGTTAATAGTTGATGGGTAAGGTTTTGTAGGTCCCTTCACGGAGGATGACGAACCTAAACCTTGTTATACTAACCCACTAGCGAGTGCGGAATCCAAGCTAGCAAGCAAACCGGGATGAAGCAAGTAGAAAGACAAACACACAAAGTTCACCGATTAACACCACTTGTATTAATACGAATGAAAGGTTCCGGTTACAAGCACAATGTTCACAAATCTGTTCTGCAAACTCTCTAGTGTGTGTGTGTGTGTTTTGACAGAATGCTCTCAACTTTCTTATCTCTCGGGTGTGTGTTTGTTCTATTAAGTCTATCTAACACATACACTGCATGGGTATATATATACCCAGCATCTGATGTCTGGTCCGAAGGATCCGATAGATGATCGAAGGATCATCTATCGATGACAAAGCTGTCGAAGGATCCACAAATACTTCGAAGGATTGCATATCCTTCGAAGTCTAACAGTATCCTTCGTAGCCTATCTTTCGATGTCATCGAAGGATCTACAATATCCTTCGATTAGCTATCCTTCGACACAGAACATCTTACAACATTTTACAAACTGTTGTCCAAGTCAAACCGGAGGATGGTTGACTTGGTCAACTTACAACAATAACAAGGACATCGTTTACATCGTGACCGAATACAGACAAAGTACAGACACAAGTGCACCAACAAACTCCCCCTTGGCTGTAGCTTTGTCTCGAACTTCGATGGTCTTTGGTCTTCGAGTTCTCAAAAATTCTGATGTCCTTTCAAGTCTTCATTGTCGGAGGATCTTCAAAGTCTTCACGTCTTGAAAGCAGAGAGTGTATCAACAAACTACCCGTATCATGTAGGAAGTGTGTTAACAAACTCCCTCTTAACATAAGCTCCCCCTTGAGTTATGCTCGTGAAAAACTTGATCTTTATGAAGTGAGATCCTTGTGGTGTTGATGATGGTCAGCGGCAACTCGATCATCTTCATCCTTTGAGTGCCTTCATGTCGTGTCTTCATTCCGAAGCTTTGTCATCGACCATGTTCTCCTAGCCTTTAGAATCTGCACATGCAAGAAATCTAAACGCGTAATGAGAACAACTGCTTGGAATATAGTTAACATAAACAAGTGACACACGTATGACCATGTTTCAATCAAACACCGTCCGACAGTTTGAAAGTTTAATAAATTTATCAATTTTAAATTCTAACTTTCAAAATCTGCAAATTTCGACCGTTTATGAAGATTTAGTCAATTCGGTTTTCGTTCAGGTTTCAGGTAACGAAGACTCGAGTTCCAACATCGTACGATCGAAAATAAAGTAGAAATAAAATCTTTTTGGTATTTTTGAATTTTTCAAATGTAAAGACTGAAAGCAGTAAATAAATATATACAGACATTCTTTTTGCGAGTTTCGAGGGTAAGAGAATCATATCAGTGTACGGTCATGCCAAAACGCTCTTGTTGTTCAGTTAGTTAACGTTAAGATAAGCATCCTATAACAATTATCGGTATTGTTGTCCACTTAAGCTCAACTTATCAGATGTAATCATGGCGAGGGGATACGTTAAGGTATGCTTTATACTTACCGACCGGTGTTCATCCACATCACGACACATTCCCGTATCAAGGTATGCACGAGAATTCATCTTACCGGTGAGTATACCGATTATCATCTGTTTGACCGTATATGATGTGAGATTCTCACTTATTTTGATTTGGAAACAAGCCCTATGTGATATAATCACTTATTGATGAGGAACTTGATTTTCGTATGCATGAGGGCACAGGAGCAAGTCCGTGAACAGGTCAGTACTTTCGTACAGCAGAGAGACGAACTTTACTCCCGGATAAATGTGATATTTTATCACTTATTTGATTTGGACATGTGATTGTTTATCACTTATTGAGGTCGAATGCAGTATGTAATATGTAATATGTACACGTATGTATAGTATCATGGAAGATCTAGACTTGCGTCCCCGTTATTTTTCGGTAAAAGATACAACCATGATACCCAGATGATAAGCAGCATAAAGACCGAATATCTCAGAACCTCGGCAATCTATCAAACGAAATTTCGGTACTAAGACCATATGCCAATGAATGGTTCCCACCTGGTCTTCAGTCGATTTAAGATTTATATCACCCTGCACACTTTAAAATGATTGTGAGCCTACCGATACATCTTATATAGAGCTGCTTATCGTTTTTCATTTAAGGTTTAAAGAGGTTTGGATAGACCACTGATGTACTATCATTTTCTCTTTTGCTCGCCAGGAAACTCATTTTTGTTTTTCTATTGTTTTTGTGTTTTTGAAATTTTTCGATGTTTTTGGATTTTCAGATTTTTCGATTTACTCCCCCTAAAATCAATAAACTAAGACAAATTTAAAACACAAAGATATTTACAAAAATGATTTTCCGATGTTGGTTTTACTTTTGCTTGACCTTAATGCCGTTTACCAATAATAAGAAGTCAAATCTTGATTTGTCAAAAGCTTTGGTAAAAAGGTCGGCACGTTGGTCATCGGTGTGGACCTTAACAACATCGATTAGCCTTTTCTCAAAGCAATCACGTATGAAGTGATATTTGATTTCGATGTGTTTGGTCTTTGAGTGCTGCACAGGATTTCTAGTGATATCTAAAGCAGCAGAATTATCAACGTAAATAGGAGTAGTTAGGAATTCAAAACCGTAGTCCCGCATTTGTTGTTGGATCCAAAGAACTTGGGAGCAACAACTTGAGGCAGCAATGTATTCAGCTTCGCATGTTGATGTAGCAACGCACGTCTGCTTCTTGCACTGCCATGTGACTAGGCGATTTCCTAAAAACTGACATCCAGCCGTTGTGGATTTGCCGTCGATTTTGCATCCGCCAAAATCAGAATCACTGAAAGCTACCAATTCAAAGTTATTATCCCTAGGGTACCACAGACCGGTGTCAGGGTACGCCTTCAAATAACGAAAAATCCTTTTAACAGCTGCAAGATGTGAGGCCTTCGGATTAACTTGATATCTGGCAAGCAGGCACGTTGGGTACATTATGTCTGGTCTTGATGCTGTGAGGTACATAAGAGATCCGATCATTGCGCGGTAGTTTGAGGGGCTAACAGCTTCACCCTTCAAGTCAGGAGTAATTCCGTGATTTGTTGGCAATGGGGTACCAATGGGCGTTGCATCAGACATCTGGAACCGACTCAAGATGTCACCAACATATTTAGTCTGATGGATGAATATCCCAGACTCTGTTTGTTGTACTTGTAGGCCCAAGAAGAAGGTCATTTCCCCCATAGCACTCATCTCGAATTTATCCTGCATAATGCGCTCGAAATTCCTACACAAGACATCATTAGTAGAACCAAAAATAATATCATCAACGTATACCTGTACCAGTAGAAGATCTCCATCTTGTTCTTTGATGAAAAGAGTACAGTCGATAAGACCTCTTCGAAAACCGTTCTCCAGCAGATAGTGTGATAAGGTTGCATACCAAGCTCGCGGTGCTTGATGAAGACCATAGAGAGCTTTGTTGAGCAACCAAACCCGATCGGGATGGATAGGATCTTCAAAACCTGGAGGCTGTTCGACATATACCTCTTCTTCAACCACACCATGTAAAAATGCACTTTTCACGTCCATCTGATAAACCTTGAATCCTTTGAAGGACGCATAGGCTAGAAAGATTCGAATTGCTTCGAGACGTGCCACTGGTGCATACACTTCGTTGTAGTCGATTCCTTCAATCTGACGAAAACCTTGAACGACTAAACGTGCTTTGTTTCGGATAACAACTCCACGGTCATCCTTTTTGCATTTGAAAACCCAACGGGTACCAATCTTCTTGTATCCAGCAGGTTTCTCTACGAGTTTCCAGACACCCAGCTTCTGGAATTGTTGCAGTTCTTCCTGCATTGCTTCAACCCAAGCGTTATCTTTCAAGGCTTCTTTCCACGTTCTTGGTTCTTCCTGTGAGACATAACACGCGAAAGACCAATCGTTTTGTTGCCCGGATTCTCGAATAGCCGCATACAAGCCTGCATTGTTGTTGTTTCGCAACATGTTTCTTGTTTGAACGCCACTTTGCACATTTCCAATGATGTTTTGTTGAGGATGGGTATTATGAATCCTTGTTTCTGGATTATCTGGAACTGGAATATTTATACCCAGGTTGTTAAGATTAAGATCAACAACCAAATCAAGGCCCGGAATTGACGAAGAGGATGATGCAGTAGCCTCAGCTGTTCTATGGGCATCCACTGGAGGAGTACCCTCTGAAGTACCATGAACTGCTGTTGTTGGGGCTTCTTGATCTGCATCAAGAAATTCATCATCCTCTGAAGATTCGTTCAATTCGTTTGCATCATGAAAATCCTCATTGTTGAGAGTATTATTGTTCACCGAAGAAGATGGTTCTTGATTAACAAGAATTGGACGAACCACCGGTGAAACTGTTGCATTGTCACTCTCGAAAAACATCCTAGCCGCAGCACTTTCTTCAACGGCTTCAACATTGATCGAATTGAAGAAGTCATCATACTCAAACATCCAAGGTTGACCCGGACATTTGACTGGCAAAGTGTGCCTTTGTACTCTGACCTCAGACCATTCCTCGACCCTTTTAGTCTCTAGATTCCAGACTCGTAAGTTAGGGGTGGCATACCCAAGAAAGTAGCCGTCAATTGCTTTTGCCCCAAACTTTCCATTAGGATCGATGATTGTGCATGGAGCTCCAAACGGTTCGAGATAAGACAGATCTGGTTTCCGTTTTTGAAGAAGCTCAAAGCAGGTCTTGTTGTGCCTTTTGACTGTAAGGACTCGGTTCAATGTGTAACATGCAGAGGCCACAGCTTCAGTCCAGAATGGAATGGGCAACTGCGACTCTACCAACATTGTCCTAGCAGTCTCGATCAATGTGCGGTTCTTACGTTCAGCGACACCATTCTGTTGAGGAGTATAAGCTGCACTAAACTCATGAAGAATACCCTTTGAAGTGCAAAACTCCGTCATGGAATGATTTTTAAATTCAGTACCATTGTCGCTACGTATCCGCCTAACCTTTAACTTATACAAATTCTCAATCTGAATGATCAAGTTTTTGATAATGCCAAAGGTTTCACTCTTGTGTGCCATGAAAGCTACCCAAGAAAATCTTGAATAATCATCAGTTATCACGAGGCAGTATTGATCACCCCGAATACTCTTGTGTTTGACAGGACCGAATAAATCCATGTGCAAACGTTCAAGAGGAACTGCCACCGTGTTGATTTTCTTTGTAGGGTGCTTCTTCTTTGTTTGCTTTCCTTTCTGGCACGAAACACAGACGTCTTGAAGATGGAAATTTTTGAGGGGAACACCATTCACCAATTCATTTGAAACCAAATGATTCATTTTGCGTAAGTGAATGTGACCCATTCGTCTGTGCCAAGAGATAGTGTCTTTTTCTGTGGCTTTGGAAACGAAACAAGTTGCTTGTGCAGACGTAGTAATAGCTTGGCTCATGTCAAGGACGTACAAATCATTTATCCTTGGAGCTGACAGGAGAATCCATTCTTTTGGAATTTTGAAGCCGGGTTTCAGCACATAACATCCATTAGCATCAAAGTGTACTGAGAATTGCTTGTCACAAATTTGAGAAACACTAAGAAGATTGTGATCAAGTTGTTGCACAAAGTTGATCTTGTCAAAGCTGACAATCCCGTTAGATATCATTCCTTCACCCGTTATATATCCACCTTTATCTCCAGCAAAAGCAACATAACCTCCTCTAATAGATTTAACGTCGTAGAGAAGCTTCATGTCGCCTGTCATGTGCCTGGATGCCCCACTATCAACAATCCAATGACTACTGACAGTTCCTCCTGGAACACCCTGCACATGAACTCAAATGAATTAGTTGGAGATGGGGACCCAAGCCATTGTGGTCTTGGGTCTTCCATTTTCATCAATGACAATAACTTCTTGTCTTTGATGGTTGGTGAATTGTGATGGTCCCCCTGATTCAGTAACCGATTTTGGTTTCCAGGTCTGTTTTGTTTTACCAGTGTCTTTCTTTGAAACTTTAACTTCTTGATTGTTTGAAGTTTTAGAATTGTCTGGTTTTACAGCAACAGATTGTTTTTGAACCACATCAGTTTTAATTGCTTTTTCAATCTTCTTGACCTGTTGGCGTTTCTGTTTCTTTTCCCTTTCTTTTTCAAGGCGGGGATCTTGTTTTACAGAAACAGATCGCTTACGGTCATTGTGGTCACGGGGAACATCAACCTTTTCTTTTTGCTTATGAAGATATGGACAATTTCGAATAATATGTCCAATTGTTCCACATTCAAAACATGATCTTCGTTCAACAAACCCCGAAGGATCATGTGATCGATTAGCCGATGATGTTGAAATTTGTGAACCCGAGGTACTAGGTTTTGAACTGCTTGGTTCATTCCTTTTCTGTATAATAGCTTTCTTGACAAAATCTAAGTTAGATTTGTTTTCAAAAGTCTCAATTTTATCCGTTCCCGTCGATTTCACAAAGTTAACGTTTTTCTTCTTCTTTTGATTCGGCTTCTTTTGGACTTGAGCCGGTGATTTTTCTTTGGGCTTGGTGTGATTTTGCTGTTTTGGCACTGTTGGTAATTTCTTGTTGCCAAATTGTTTTCGAATTTCAGCCTTTGGAATAGGAGGACACTGTGTAACTGTAACACGTGGTCCTGTCTTTCCCAAAAACTTACTTGTCGAGTTTTCAAAGACTTTACAGATTAAGGATTGATTAACATTCTTAATGGGAAAATCTTTGTCTGAATAAATTTTATCATCCCCAACAAGAGTGTACAGCAAATTCACACTCTCCGGCTCTTCTGCAGATGAGGACTCAGTTGCAACAGTCTTAGCGGGCTTTACAGGGGGATCACATAGAATGTGATTCTCGAGAGGTATGTCCTCATTCTTGGCTACCGCATCAGACTTTGCTGGGACAGTATCATCAGATTCATCATCAGAAGAATCAGCATCCTCAATCACAACTGGAGGATCTTGATTCTGTTCAGCACTTACAAATGTATCTGCTGACACATCTGAATCTGAGGATACTTCCTTTTGGTATCCGAGTCCTGCAGCAAACTCTTTCACATCTAGAGGCACAGATGGTTCAAAGAACACCCTGTCCTCTTCATCAGGCATGGCATCATAATTGTGTCTAACTGGTGGTGGACATTTCTTGTAGCCAATGCATGTGACATCCTTCTTTTCCTTCTGAACATCAATGATGTGGTCCAACACATAGCTAGAGCTCAAATAACTGTCTAGCTTAAGCTGGATCGCATCGCTTTCTGTTTTCACACAAGCCATCTCTTTTTGCATAATCTCCAGGCGAGATATATACAAATTAATATCAGTTTGTTTTCTTGAAACCATTTTTGTCAGTTCAGTTTTATCTTTCTTTAAGGTCTCAATTACTGACTTAAATTCTTTTTCATGGTTTTCATAAAACATGTTGGCTTCTGTGCATTTTGAGAGATCCACAGTCAACTTCTGATTGTGGATGAATGTCACATCATATTTCTTTTGCAAAGCCTCAAGCTTGCTTTGCAAGTCACACCACTCAGCACTCAAGGAACTATGTTTGTCTTGCAAGTCAAACAAACTAGCTTGTAAAGCATCATGTTTGGCTTGCAACTCAGACATGTTTCCTTCTAAGTCAGCACACCTAGCATGCAATCTATCACATTCATCACAGTTAATAGCAGTGGGTTCATCGACACATACCTGACTTGATGAACCGTCGACATTAGCCATAAAGGCTGAATGGAGAGAAGACGAAGTATAAGCAGCTTGATCCACCAGAATAGATCTTCTTTGAGCTTCTGCTGCAGCTTCCTCCAAAAGTTCATCAATATCTGCATCGATTGTTGCATTTGATGTCTCACCCACATGATCATCACCAGAATTGGATGATTCTTCATCAACACTCCTGCTGTACCCAGACGAGTCTTCATCTTCAGACGATTCACCACCACTGGCAGAAGATTCTCCACCACTGGTGTGAACTAACTCCTTCACAACCTGAGCAAAACATGCTGTTCCATCGGGAGCATCACCACCCAACTGGATTGACCAGTCACAACCTTCATCCACCTGAACTGCAAGTGCCCGGTTGGTTTGGTTGTTGACAGGCACCAATGTACGCTCATTGTTTCTGTTCTGCTGGTTGCCTTGATTTCTGAAGGGGTTTTGGTTCCCGTGCTGAGCTGGCTTTGTACATTCTCTCTTAAAGTGACCCCGTTCACCACAGTTGAAGCACTTCACTGCCTGTTTATCGAACCCATACTTGGTGTCTCTCTTACTCTCCAAGCTGGTTCTTCCAGTACTTTCCATCCAATCCTTTGCCCTTCTCACAGCACTAGCAAAGGCCCACTTGATATCCATCAAGTCCATCTCTTCCTTATCAATCTGCCGATAATCTTCTTGTGTCAGATTAATGTTGCCAATCTGACCTTCAATTAACCCACAGTACGCGCTCACTACAGTGTTAAGCAGCTCCATGTGTTCCTTAGCTACTTCTACACTGACTTTGGAGAAGCTTGAAGTGTCGAGCTGTACTGTACTTGGCTTTGTTTGCTGACCAGCAGATGATGTTCCTCCATAACACGCACGTTGTTGTTGAGCAGGAGGAGGAGGAGGTGGTTGTATTGGATTTCCATACATGTCTGTGGTGGGAGGTGGCTTTACAGGAACTTGCACCGGATTGCCATACATATCCGTGCTTGTGACAAATGCCGTTTGCAAAGGAGCATGTGGGCCTGTTCTTGCAGACGAAGTATTGGAAGTTCCACAATACATTTCTGGATTTTGTGGCAATGGAACTCTCTTCGCCTTTAATGTTTCCTCCTGATCCTTGTTTTCCAAAAGCTGCACGAAGTCGTTGATATTTGTAGTTTTCAACACTCCGTTATACTTCAGGATTTCCAAGAAACTACTCCATTGGGGAGGCAAAGCATCAGCAAACTTTTTCACCACTTCCGCTTGAGTCGTTGTCACACCAAAATTATTCAACTCAGTAAGCAAATGATAAAACCGACTTGTCATGTCTCCCAAAGACTCCTTATCTAAACACGTGAAACAGTCGAATTCTTTCTTGAGCAGATCATGACGCAATTGACGTGTTGCTTCATTCCCTACTCCCCTGGTTTTTAAACCGTCCCACAACTTCTTTGTAGTCTTGAAGCTGACAAACTGATGATAGATGTCTTTGCTTAATGCCTGAGTGAGAATGGCGTAGGCTTTCTTTTCCAGATCATATATTTTCTTTTGATCCTCTGGAAGATCGGCAAAACTAGCAGTTGATGAAGCAGCGACCTCGATAGCTTGATCAAAATCTGTGGTGAAACGTATCCACAGCTCTGTATTTTGACCCAGAACATATGTACGGAATCTATCAGCCCAACCCGGATACTCGTTTAAATGCATCAGCTTTGGAGGCCGATTCAAACTTCCAGTTTCGCTTTCGCTCAGTAGAATACTTTGAATGCTCGGAGTTTGATTCGATACTAATGCCCACTGATTTCCCTGAGAAGATGTCGATACCGGAGACTCGGCCCATGAAGGCGATAGACTTGTAGACGTGTATTTTCCACTGTCCGGAGCCGGTGTACCCCACCATGAGGGAGTGAAACCAGAACTGGTATATTTTCCACTATCGGGAGCTGGATTCCACCAATTCGGATTCATGATTGATAAGCAAAATAAATGCTAAGTGAATATTCCGAAAGATCACACAGCCGAAGGATCCTGTTTGAAAGATCTAAAATCACAGAAACTTGTTAATAATAGAAAGACCACAAACGAAAGATCAGATCTTGTTCGAAGGATCAACAGTGCTCGAATGATCACTGTTGAATCTCGAACAATGATTTCGAAGGATTCACAAGCTCGAAGGATTCACTATTTGAAAGATCCCTATCTTTCGAGTATATATCCTTATCTTTCGAATAACTGTCTTTCGAATAGATTCCCTGATCGAAAGATATGTTTCGGACTTCGAAGGATGGGTCGAAAGATGATGATCTATCGAACCTTCCTTGATCGAAAGATGGTCTTTCGATGTCGAAAGATATCTTTCGAGATCCACTGACACACTGACACTGATGTGACAGGTTGGTGGAAAGGTGATGGGTTGGTGAAGTCAACTTTCGGCAAAAGGTATGGTCAGACGTACTTTCTTACCAACTTTGAAAATATTACCCAAAATGGACACCCCTTATCCAGAACCAGTCACCGGAATAATGACCGGAGATATGGCCGGAAATTACCAAGTCACTTAAAAACAAGTTTTCAAGTTACCCAACCCAACCTAGAACACTCCCGAAGGTTTAGAACTCGTTTTTCAGTTTTAAGATGCAAGAAAAACCACCAAAACGGGTGCTAAACCTAGTGTCCAAACACACCAAGAACTTGAACAAAACCCGGTTTTAAACAAGGTAAAGAGCCTTAGCTCTGATACCACTTGTAGGTCCCTTCACGGAGGATGACGAACCTAAACCTTGTTATACTAACCCACTAGCGAGTGCGGAATCCAAGCTAGCAAGCAAACCGGGATGAAGCAAGTAGAAAGACAAACACACAAAGTTCACCGATTAACACCACTTGTATTAATACGAATGAAAGGTTCCGGTTACAAGCACAATGTTCACAAATCTGTTCTGCAAACTCTCTAGTGTGTGTGTGTGTGTTTTGACAGAATGCTCTCAACTTTCTTATCTCTCGGGTGTGTGTTTGTTCTATTAAGTCTATCTAACACATACACTGCATGGGTATATATATACCCAGCATCTGATGTCTGGTCCGAAGGATCCGATAGATGATCGAAGGATCATCTATCGATGACAAAGCTGTTGAAGGATCCACAAATACTTCGAAGGATTGCATATCCTTCGAAGTCTAACAGTATCCTTCGTAGCCTATCTTTCGATGTCATCGAAGGATCTACAATATCCTTCGATTAGCTATCCTTCGACACAGAACATCTTACAACATTTTACAAACTGTTGTCCAAGTCAAACCGGAGGATGGTTGACTTGGTCAACTTACAACAATAACAAGGACATCGTTTACATCGTGACCGAATACAGACAAAGTACAGACACAAGTGCACCAACAGGTTTTTAGGGTTTGGCTATTAATTTTAATTAGTAATATGATCTGTGGGCGATGCATTGCGGGCCGGTTGCATACATTTTATGGATTAGCCCAAGCATTATATGATGCATTAACCATATAAAGATGTGTGTTTCAATGTATTCAATTTAATTCAATGTAACATATATAAGCACCCGATTGAATCAAAGTTGCGGCGGGACCGCGTGTAATGGCCCATTTGCAACTTCGATACACTCGTTGAGACAGTGACATTAACATGTTTAAGTACATATACGAAAACATATTAAAACCATATTATGCTTCACACGTTACGGCTTTATAAAATTATAAAAAAATATTTTAAATGAAAGACCCTAATTACCTCTTGCGTGTTACGGCGAGGCCATACAATGACATTAACATGCTAAAGGGCACATTTGCAAACCTCAAAACCAACGTTACAACGTTGTTGCGAACCCGGTTACGACTGTGAAGTCGATGTAACTAGATAATTAAAGAGAAGCGTATGAGGTTGATTCGGTTACGTTATGGAAACCGAAACGTATAGGATAGCAAAAATTTGGAAGTCACAAAAAAATTGTGAGTTGTAAGACGATATTATGAAACACAAATACGATTTTTTTACCCACATGTTACTACCTAATAATTTAATAAAGTAATTTAAACTAAAAAATATAAGAAAAATTAATTAATAGAAAAAAAAAGAAATAAAAAACGTACAAATTTTTGAAATCTGGTCACTACCAAACTCAATTAACGCACCTAACCGATTGCTCTAGGATTTGTTTTGAATTGGTGACAAAATGTAGAAGATATAAATTAGTGATGATCGGTTGTATCTAAGATACTATAGCTTTCACTTTTATTTTGGTATTGTCTTTTATTATTATGACCTAACCTGACTAAAAAATTTTGACCCTGAGTTTTTATAGTTTCAAGCACCGGAAAAAAAGTGATGCCATAGAGAATTTATCATTGGACTGAGTTTTTTAGGAGAGTGTCCTCTTCTATTTGGGTGGACTTGTCCTCTTCGATTTGGGTTGAATTGACTTGTATTTGTTTAAAGGAGATACCACAATCCTATTTAGTGGATGATGTGAGGACTCGCTTCTGAGTCCGACCCTAAGGGTTCTTGTTGTAGTCAAACTTTAAACTTATTTCTAAGGCTAGAATTATCCATTGAATTTTGACATTAAATTCAACACTTTTTAGTTTTTTTTGGGCATTAATCAACTTTAAGAACCTAAGTTTGAGATTTTTCATGGGCATTAAATCACTCATTTGTGCCATTCAACATATCAAAAATAACATGAAAGCAACGATTACACATGAGCTATAAGTACACATTTGTGCTCATCAAGTCATTATTATTCTTATTATTATTAGAAAGGAGAAACTACCCTCCCTGCATCTCAAAGTCAAAGACCTCCAACGACTAGAGATGCCACTCCTTTATTTATAGCTCCTTCATACTTCACATCATCCCGTACGGGATGTTGCATTGCTGGACTTCCAAGTCGCACTGGTTGGGCAGATTCTGAATCACCCTCCTCGCGGTTTCCATCTCCTGCCCACCGAACTGCCCACGACGTTGCTGCTGCTGCTGCTGTGGCTGCCTCATCACTCTCCTAGCCACTTCTTGAATTGCCTCGCAATGACACTCCCTCTTCACGTTTTGTAGCTCGTTGCAGCATTGTTGTTGGAGCCCTCTCTGCTGCTGCTGCTGTTGTCCTGGCCGCTGTTGGTATGGTCTAGTGGACCTCGGAGACTGCTGCATTTGCTGCTCCACGAACCTGTTGGAAATCGTCATTAGAAGATATGTTGTTGATTAATAATACATAGGGTTTTCATTATTCTAAGGACATAGTAGGGTTTTTATTTATATATAAAAGAACATATATAGTTCATTAATATTTAATACGTAGGTTTTCATTATATAAATATATTAAAGAAATGTTTATGAATTTCCTACAGTATATTATACCTTTGGCATTCACCAACGGGTCGTTGGATTTCAGTTTCTCTGCACTGTTGTGATCCAGTGCCAAAGGGCCTGTCACGGAAGGGGATATCGATATTGCTCTCGGTGACGGTGGTGGTGATGGTTCCGATTTCACATCGTCTTGATTGAAGGTTGCATACGTTAGGGAGAATCTGAGCCTTCTGCTTCAACTGTTGGGTCTGCTGCGAACCGCGGAAGGGTACAGACTGCCGTCCCTGTTGCTGTTGTACTTGCTGCTGGGCTTCTCGGAACACCTGCTTCACCGCCTCACATTGGCACTGCCCTTCGATGTTTTGGAGCTCTTGACAACACTGCTGGAGGAGCTGCTGCTCCTGCTGCTGCCGCCCCATCTGAGGGTTATCGAATTCGCGAGGAATGTTCTGACCCTGCTGGAGGAACATGCGACACTGGTTCAGCCTTTGTCCCTGTATCCGTTGGCTACATTGCCTTTGTCCGGAGATCGGGTTCTCGTCTTCGATGGTGGTGGTGATTATGGTTGTGTGGGCGGTAGCAAAGGCTACAAGGGCGGCGAAAGCGAGTGCGAGAACTATTTGCTTTGCCATTGTGGGAGATGGTGTTGTGGTTGTGTGAATTATGGTGTGGTGGTGGTGCGTATATATGGTGGGTGGAGGTTCATACGTGGAGAGGTGAGTTTAATCGGTGGCGTTATATGAACATTGTCGAATAACACGTACGAGTTTTTACATGAAAATTATAGCAAGTGGAAGTATGCTTTGGAGTATGTATGAGGTGTCAATTCTCTTTGTTTGGAAATGGAAATATATGATGGAATGGCTCCAAGTGGAGTTGAGATTCCATATGATTACAATACAAGTAGCCTGGCGAAGAGAGTTTTAATGAAAATATAAACTATAAATATAAAAACTACCATATGTTGGTATACCGCAACTATGGAAGATAACAACATATGATAAGGGGAGGCGGGGTGGTCACTAATGATAAAATTTTATCACTCACAATATCCAATTATGTTTCGTCATGTCAGCAACCATTTTTACATCACTCACAACCTTTTTTAGTGGGGGTGGTCATCACTCAACACCATACCCAATAATTTCCCCCCAACCAACAATTACCATCAAAAAAAAAAAAAAAAAAAAAAACCATCACGGCGTTGAAAAAATTACGGAATCATCAAACCGTGGAACAAACACGCGTTATACTTGGAGGTGGGGATAGGAATTTGTAATGTTCCACGCGTTGATGTTTGTATCATTCGTAATATCACTGACCGCCCCCTTAGGCCTAACTGATAAGATATACAATCTCAATAGTACCCATAGCAATTTTTTTTTTTATGAAGATCAATTAACGATTAGCTAGTAATGTTGGAAAATGACGGTTAAACAATTAACAGCAACTATTTTTTAAAATTTTTTTTGTGTTCCATTATTGAAATAAGGGGATGGGGTGGTCACTAGTGATAGAATTCTATCACTCACAAACACCAATCAAATTTCGCCATGTCATCGACCATTTTTCCATCACTCACAACCTTTTTTAATGGGGGTGGTCATCACTCACCACCACACCCAACAATTCCCCCCCAACCAACAATTACACTCTGTTAAAAATCATGGTGTGAAGATGAATCAACAACATACGAAAAATTAAAAAACAGATCTAGCGACAAAAACGATGACAAAACTCTTATTTAACCCAAACCAGAAAACTTTGCCCCCCAAATAACCCAGAGATCTTACAAATGTAAGATCTGAACAAAAGGAACGATACACCCAGTCTTGATGATCATCCACTAATGATCATCTATACCAACAACCACTGTAAATCTCTCGAAAGATGAGAGAAGCGAAGATACAACGGAGAAGCAATGAACAAACCCTAGATCTATACAAAGTGATTGTAAACAATTATTGAAGTGAACTACTGATCAATGAGAGAGAAACAACCTTTTATATCCCATCACTTCACAAGTTACACTTTGCACCATAAGATCTCTGAATGACAATCGTAGTCCCTGAGAGTTACAACTTGCACCCTCCAAAATATCTAGCCCAACAGATCTGTTACAACAAACTAACAAAACTCAACCATTAGTAACAACCGGCCCACATTATTAGGCCCAACACATATAACCCAATAGAATGACAGTCCAATATCATAGAATTTCAACACTCCCCCTTCATTCAATTGGGTTTAAACAAGTCTAACATGCCCAACTGTTTACAGAAGTCATTATGTTGAGTAACACTTAAACCTTTGGTAAAGATGTCAGCCAGTTGATCCTCAGATTCAACCTTTGTTGTAACTATGAATCCTTTTGACACCTTTTCCCTCAGGAAATATAAATCAATTTCAAAGTGCTTTGTACGCTCGTGGAACACAGGATTTGCAGCTATTGACATAGGTGCATTACTATCACAAGACAACTAAATAGGTAGTTTACATGCTACACTCAATTCATTCAGCACATTTACAATCCAAACAAGTTCACATGTGGCCGAGCACATAGCTCGATATTCAGCCTCCCCGGTTGACCTTGAAACCGTGGATTGCTTTTTGCTTTTCCACGAAACAAGGTTTTCACCTAAAAATATGCAAAAACCAGTGACAGACTTACGAGTATCTATACACTTAGCCCAATCAGAGTCCGCAAAACATGACAGATCAAAGTTATTACTCTTTCTAAACACTAAACCTTTTCCAGGACTAAGTTTTAGATATCGCAACAGTGTTAGAGCAATTTTGAGATGAACAGACAAAGGTTTATGCGTAAACTGACTCAAATACTGCACAGCATAACTGATATCAGGACGTGTCAATGATAAATAGATCAATTTACCAATTAACTTTTGATAATTTGTGACATCTATTACCTTTTCTTTATCACTATCAGCCCTTTTATTCACAATATGACTTAGCTCAATCGGAGTATTTACCGGTTTACAACCAAGATACCCAAATTCAGCCAATAACTCCAAGCAATACTTACGTTGATTTAAACACAATCCAACCTTATCATAAACAACTTCCAACCCAAGAAAATACTTAAGAATCCCCAAATCCTTAATTTGAAAACTATTACTAAGAAGAATCATTGTTACCAGTTATAACAATGTCATCAACATACACAAGCAATACAACAAACACAGTTGACTTTGACAACACATACAAAGAATGATCGCATGAACTTTGAACAAAACCTAAGTTAAGTAACACACTAGTCAGCTTTTCATTCCACTTTCTAGGGGCCTGTTTCAGCCCATACAACGATTTAGTAAGTTTGCAAACTTTAGACTCATTTTTACTATAATAACCTTCTGGAAGTGACATGTACACATCTTCAGAAATTGAGCCATACAGAAATGCATTATTCACATCTAACTGGTATAACGTCCAACTGTTTTGAACAGCCAAACTTAGAATACACCTCACAGTGACCATTTTTACAACCGGTGAGAAGGTTTCACCAAAATCTAACCATTCTCTTTGGTTATACCCTTTTGCTACTAACCTAGCTTTATAACGCTCAATCTCGCCATTAGCTTTATATTTAATTTTATATATCCATTTACAGCCTATAGGCTTCCTACCACTAGGCAAATCAACAAGTTCCCAAGTTTGATTACGCATCAAAGCCTCCATTTCAAGATTCATAGCTTCGATCCATTTAGGATCTCTTGAAGCTTCACTATAACTACTTGGTTCAGATGACTTATTTAAACTACTAATATAAACCACATTATCAGCAGTCAAGTAGGCATAGTTAACAACTTTATTTATATCATATTTAGCATGACCATTAAGAACAAAGTCTTGAAATCTCTTTGGTACAGAAGTATTCCTAGAAGACCTTCTAAGACCTTCTAGATTTCCCTCAGATGGGCTGATCTCAACACCCGACACAACAGTGTCCTCTGCCCTGCCAGACTCCCCCCTACTACTACCTTCTACACTAGACTCTAAGTTATGACCTAAACCACTTAGACCAAGAGTGGCAGATGTAGAGGGAACCGGCTGCTGATCATCACTGATTGTGTCGTGAGATTCAGTAGCACCCTCTTTATCATTGGGAGTTAAAGAAACTTCAGGTGTATTTGTTTCATTTTGATCAAAAAAATTTATCAAATTTAAACTGTTATCAACCATAACATCATCATTAATCTGTTTAGACTTAAAAGGATACACATGTTCATAAAATTTAACATCTCTAGAGAAAAAAACCTTTTTTTCATCTATACTCCAAAGCTTATATCCTTTTTTCACATTAGAATACCCTATCAAAACACACTTATCAGCATGATAAGCAAATTTATCAGGTTCATTTAAAATGGTACTAAAACAAAGACACCCAAAATTCCTAAGATGAGACAGAGAGGGTCTAAAATTAAACATAAGCTCATAAGGACTTTTCCCATTTAACAAAGATGATGGCAGCCTGTTAATAATATGCACAGCAGTTAGAACACAATCACTCCAAAACCTCAAAAGTAGGCCACTCTGAAACATCAAAGTTCTGGCTATATTTAAAAGATGTCTGTGTTTACGCTCAACTACCCCATTTTGTTGTGGGGTATATGAACAGGAAGTTTGATGAATAATACCCTTTTGTTTACAAAACATGTTCATTTGACTATTTATAAACTCGGTACCATTATCACTTCTAAACACTTTAACTTTCTTTTTAAACTGTGTTAATACAAGTTCATAAAAGAACTTCAGATTTTCAAAGACTTCCATTTTATTCTTAAGCATATAACACCAAACAGCTCTAGAAAAATCATCAACAATAGTTAAAAAATATCTATACCCTTCATAGCTAGACACTTTATAAGGACCCCACAAGTCCAAATGAATTAGATCCCCTAATTCCTTAGACTTATGTTCACTCAAAGGAAAAGGGACTCTAACTTGTTTAGATCTATGACAATACTCACAAGGACTACGCTCAACAATTTTAACACCCAAATTATATTTTAAAATAGCCAAAACCTGATCTGAAGGATGGCCTAACCTACTGTGCCATAGATCAGACCTAACAGAACTATTAAAACACAAGTTAGCAGAATTACCATTTTTACCTACAAAATATAGCCCATTCTCTTGTTTACCAATCACCAGGATTTTCTTTGACCTCAAATCCTGTAACATACATTTATTTTCATTAAACAAGATAGCTATTTTATTATCTTTGGCTAACTTGTGCACAGATAACAGATTGACACTGTACCCAGGAACATAAAACACATCTTTTATAACAACATTGTTAATTAGCCTAAGGTCTCCAATTTTTAACACACTAACACTTGTCCCATTAGGATGACCAACCTTTAACCCACACTCAGACACATCTATACAATTAAACATATCCTTGTCACTTTTAATCATATGTTAGCACCCGAATCAACCACCCAATTATAATCATGATTAAAACTCACACTGCTAGAACAACTAACAAATTCAGACACACAAGCAGACATACCTCCCATATTTGACTTCTCCTGATCCCCATCAGGCTTTTCACCAACTAAACTCATTAATTTTGCAATCTGCTCAGGAGTAAAAGGTAATGCAGACATAGCAGAACTAGATGGACCAGATGACATACTAGATTTATTAGAATTATTACCACTGTTGTTTCTAGTAAATGACCCACTAGTTCTTTTTTTCATACCAGGAGGATAACCAATTATTTCAAAACACCTATCAACTGTATGACCTAACATGTTACAATGAGTGCATTTTAAGTTTGAGTTAGGTCCTCTAAAGTTTCTTCTAGCAGTGTTTTGATTAGATTGGTTAGACTTGGCCACATATGAAACAGATTGACCCTTTGACCCACTACTTGAGAGTCTATGTGACTCTTCTCTAGAAATCATAGCATATGCTGCCTTCACAGAGGGAAATGGTTCTCTTGTCAACAAATTTGTCCTCACAGGTTGATAAACATCATCAAGGCCCATGAGGAATTGCATTAACTTGATTAATGTGGAAAAATCATTGTAGTCTTTGGCTGCTTGACAAGAACATGAAGGCAGATGCACCATTGCATCAAACTGCTTCCACATAGTTGTCACAATACAATTAATCTTTTTATATAAATCATAGACAACAGAACCATCTACCTTATCATAAGTCTCTTTCAGGTCTGTCCAAACTTCAGAAGCAAGTTTGGAAAAGACCTGTCTTAAAAATAATTCTTCAGATACAGAATTCAACAACCAAGTTAACACCACAGAATTGCATCTATCCCATTGACCAGCTAGAACCTCATTATCTTTAGGTTTTTCACATTTACCATTTATAAATCCAAACTTGTTCTTTGCTTCCAGTGCAAGTTTCATTGCACTGGACCACACAGAATAATTCTCAGTGCCTTTTAGTTTTATGTTAACTATGGTCAGGGCACTAGAGTCACTGGGATGCAAGTAAAGAGGGTCTCCTATATCCAGCTTACTGATCAGGGTAACAGAAGTTCCCTCACCACCAGTCATAATGACAACAGACAATCAAACAATCACAACAGATAATACAAACAATGCAAAGAATAACAAACAACAAAGGGCGAAGCTGAGTCAGGGACCAGATTCCAGGTTCATCACTCAGAGGTGCCTGGACAAGCCTTTACTCAGGAGCCACTCTAACCCTAGGTAATCAATAACAAACACAGAACAAACACAAGTGCCGGTCCTCACTACCCCGACTTCAACTAATCCAACAACAGAAACAAAAAGCAGAGAGATTAGAACGATCTTACAGCGGGTGCAAATATCTTCAACAAACACCAGATCTGTAGTTTTCAAGAACTACAAGATCTGATAAAGAAGAAGACCACGAGATAACCCTTCCAGTTAGTTTGCCCTGAATCTTCTAAGGATTCAGAGACCAACACAGAAGTCTTGATCAAAGAAGACCAACAACCAGTCAACCCTAAGCTAGGGTTTCGATCAACACCACCAAGAACATACAGATCTAACCAGATCTGTTATCAACAGGAGTTTTCGAGCACAGAAACCCTAGACAAAAAACAAACAACTAATCAGAAAACACAATATCAAATGCAGCGGATATACAAAACAAATCATCAACAGGAGCTCGAAGGCTCTGATACCATGTTAAAAATCATGGTGTGAAGATGAATCAACAACATACAAAAAATACAAACACAGATCTAGCGACAAAAACGATGACAAAACTCTTATTTAACCCAAACCAGAAAACTTTGCCCCCCAAATAACCTAGAGATCTTACAAATGTAAGATCTGAACAAAAGGAACGATACAACCAGTCTTGATGATCATCCACTGATGATCATCTATACCAACAACCACTGTAAATCTCTCGAACAGATGAGAGAAGCGAAGATACAACGGAGAAGCAATGAACAAACCCTAGATCTATACAAAGTGATTGTAAACAATTATTGAAGTGAACTACTGATCAATGAGAGAGAAAGAGCCTTTTATATCCCATCACTTCACAAGTTACACTTTGCACCATAAGATCTCTGAATGACAATCGTAGTCCCTGAGAGTTACAACTTGCACCCTCCAAAATATCTAGCCCAACAGATCTATTACAACAAACTAACAAAACTCAACCATTAGTAACAACCGGCCCACATTATTAGGCCCAACACATATAACCCAATAGAATGACAGTCCAATATCATAGAATTTCAACACACTCACAAAACAAAACCTTCACGCGTTGAAAAAATAACGAAAATGGAATTGCGTGATGCTATAACACGTTATAGCAAGGAGGCGGGGTGGGGAAGATCATAGTTCCACGCGTTATAAAATTTTCCGTGATGATATAACAGGAACGCCCCGTTGCCTCTAAGGGTGCCCCTTTGTTTTCTCAATCTTTACTTCAATTTCAATCTATTATTTTATTACTATAATCAATTTAATCCTATTTTAATCTTTTAATATATGTAGTTCATTAAAATTTCGAGTATTTCATGATGACAAGTCTGTTTTTTTATCTGAAACAGACTTTTTAAGCTTTTTTACCTTTCATCCTTCGACGATACCATGATAAACCAAAACGATTGCGAACAGATATGTTACGCATAACGAACTAAAACGATACCAACCGAATTATCGTTGCATCACGTGGGAAAGTTGTTATCCGCCGCAAGCGTAGGTTTATTATGACCCTGACAATGTATTTTTTCGTGTTAAATATATATTATTGTCACACCCCGATTCCCAGTGGGTTCGGATGGGTCGTGATGATTGGATAACAGTGTCACAAATAATAGTGCAGCGAAAGTAATTGAGTAAAAATATTTAATTCAAAACAAGATTAGATATATATATATATAAAAGATGTACAAGTGTTTCAGTATAAGCCCACAGGCGGAATATAATAAATAGAGCTTTAGATATCATAGGCCTTAAGCTTGAAGAGTTTCAAATTCCTTAGCCTTCATTCTAGCCTACCCGGATTCCAACCTATGATAAGGTTCGGTACCTGCGGTTCAATCTTTTGAAAATACCTTAGCTTTCGCTGGTAAATACAATTAACTAACTCGTTTTGAAAACAGTTTTCCAAAAAGAGTTTTATACATAGAGAAAACCCGTAGGTAATCATTTAATATTTCTTGGGATTCTTTCTTGTCACCAGATTTACATACTTGTCATATAATGGGAACCAGAGATCAGAGTCGATCATTTTCAGTGCTATAATGATTAAGGGTACACACTAAAGTTGAGTAAACGTGTCTTACAGTCGGTATGCCTACCCCTGCACGCTACTCCGTATGGCCATAATAGTTCATGAGTCGGGACGCCCGTACACGGTACCAATAACCCCCAATTGTTTCAGTCATCAAGTAAAATGGATTAAACCGAGTTCTTACATTTATGAGCAACATAGACGGCTCATTTATGTAATACCCGCTCCAAGTGGCGTATTCACCATACCCCAAGTTTAAAAACAAAATAAGTTAAGAGTATTTACCTTTTGCTAGCTTCCAATCAAATATGATTATAATTTAGCAAAGGCCGCGAGTGAAAGTCTTTATTGACCCAAATCCGATCATCTGGGGGGTTCTATAGTCTGGAATGAACATAATTATTTATCTGTTAGAATGTATATGGGTCAAAGGTTAGTTCCTTTAGACATGACCCGTTACTTAAGAATAGATGCGCTAGATTAAGCGTAGATCGGAATAAATGTGGTTTATGACTATCCGAGTACAATGACTCTTTGGAGAAAGTTCAATTAACCAAACATTCTGTTTTGAAGTGATTTTGAAGTATTTAGACCCGTTACGCCAAAATTGTACGAACTAGGTTCATATAACTAGTTACGCGGTAAAAGCGGGTTTGAAAGGTTAGATGGGTCTTATGACAAGTCCAAGGTGTCAAATACATTTTATAATATCATACATTCTGTTTTAAAGTCAGAATGTTAACTATTTTGGTTTCAAAACAGTTTCTTTAGCTTTTAAGATGAAAAGGGCATAATCGTCCTTTTTAAAATATAAGCACTAGATTTGTCATTTGACCTACCAAACAATATGACCAAGGGGTATAAATTTAAAGGGTTATACCTTATACTAATATGGTCATAATATCATTTTTAAACAAGTTCTAACGTTGACCAAATGGGTCAGAATCGAAAGTCAAAACAAAAGTCAAACTGCTTGACTTTCGATATAGAATTGAACTCTAATCAAGAAATGACGAGTTGGACATGTTTAGACATGTCCTAATTTGTTTTAGAAACTGTTATAATGTCAAAATTTAAGGTCTTGATAGTTATAAACTTAATTAGCACAATTTGCAATGTTTACGTTTTTGACCTTTTATTTAATATAAATGCGACTCGTTATTTCGCCTACTTAACGTGATCTTTAGAAGGTATAATGTCAGAGGATTATAACCTTCATTATTACGATCATGTAGACATGTTCGAATCGAACTTTGGCTTGACCATAATGGTCATAACCGAAAGTCAAAGCAAAAGTCAATTTGCTTGACTTTCGGCTAATAACTTAGCCTAGAATGAAAAAGAACTATGAAAGAACACTTACAAATGTTCTAGGAGAAGATTAACTTCAGTAGGAGGCTTCCTTTGGATCAAGAAACAACTCCATGAGTATATTTGAGAAGAGAAGTGAATGAGCAAAGAATAATGGATGAACATATGGGCTATTTATAGTTGCAAGATCATCACAAGATCATGCCAAGTGTTAAGAACGATTCTCAGATGTGTACAAATGTCCATTGAGGTGCAAGAACCATAGAAAATGGTGGCAAATCGGAGCAAGGTGTCACACAATGCAGGTTGCCCTAGAGAGCAAGCACAAAATTGCCAGCATGGTCCCTTACGGACCGTAAGGGTTATTGCTTACGGTCCGTAAGGACCTTAAGCGCGCACCAGATTTCAAATACCCTTACGGACTGTAAGGGTTAAGCCTTGCGGTCCGTAAGGGACCTCCAGAAACTAAAATTTGAGATTTTTACATCTTTAGTCTTTGGACTTTGATTCTTTTTCCATTTGGCACTTTTAGTCCCTCTCCTTCCACATAGTTGGGATTTTTCTGAGAATTCGGGACGTGTTTTAGCTAACGCACAAAAATATTCCCCCTCCTTTCCAGATTCGGGATCAGTTGGAGATACGTGGCACATTTTAATGAACGTACAGTAGGTGTCCTTCCTCCCTCCACATAGTCGGGATTAGTCGGAGGTTCCTCACTCCACATAGTCGGGATTAGTTGGAGGATTGGGCATGTATCGTTACATAGTTGAACGAAAATTCTCGGGTGTTACAGTTATCATCCATAAATCCAATTGAAAATATTTGTATTATTGTTTTTTTTCCAAGAACTCAATGTTAAAAGGTAGTGTAATTGAGTAATTCGTTCATATATTTGAAATAATTTATCATGTATTGTTTTACCAACATCCAAGAATTCAAACAATGTTAGACTTGAGTATTAGACTGCATGGTATTGTTCAGGTTATACGCTTAATGCTCTTAACACCATCCTGGCAACGCCAAAGATGGGCGTTACGATGTCCTCCGCCTGGCCCATCACGAGCTCGAGAAGGGAAGAATAGGGGTGGGGGTTCACAATCTTCATCACTGTTACCCACCATCGAGAAGGGAAGAAAAAGGGGGAAGAAACGGCCAGTCGGAGGCCATAGCCGACCTCCATCTTTGGTGCTTGCTGCTGCTAGCTGTATGTGCGTTGTATAAAGAGAGATAGGGTAGATATGGTTTGTTTGGTGAGATTAAATGTAAACAAAAAAGGTGTATTGATTATGGGCTGGTGATTTTGATTATGGGCCTTTGTTGGGTGAGATAAAATGTAAAAAAAAGAGGAAAATGATGTATTCATCAAGCCGGTTGTAAGGACCTTCAAAAATGTCCCTAACTTAGCCATATATGAAAACCCGGATCCCTAAAAACCTAACTAGCTTGAAAAATCAAGAAAAACAAAAATTCTGGGTTTTAGGCGGGCCGCGTAAGGGATAGCCTAACTTTACGCGGGTCGCGTCAACTTAAGGTTGATCGGATAAGGATGCCGGGGCCACGTGTTGACCAGCTGGGGGACCTATGAATGACCAATCAACCCTACGCCTAGACTGGGCGGCTAGGCGGGCCGCGTAAGTGTTACATGAGGGCTTACGCGGGCCGCGTGAAGTCCTAATTTCAGCTATAAATAGCCTGTTGCATGCACAATCCACTGGTGTCGAAACTTTTTCGTAAAAACGAATTCTCACTACTGTAAACTCGAAAATTCAATTAGTATAGCGAGGCGCTGCTGCAATACCGGGTATTAACTCAATCGCTATTACGATTCAACATCCGATCGATTGAAACTATCCAATGGATGTTTAAGTGCTGCCCGCATTAGGGTTATACTTTGTTATTCATCATGATTCTGACAGGATATTTGGGTATTGCCCAAATCTGGGCTATGCTCTGTTATTCGTTGCGAATCCGCTGGATATTTAAGTATCCCACTTTGTCATTCGTTGTGAGGGTTGAATCTCGTGAATTGTCGTAACTGTTGTATTAGTTACTAACCCAGTTTGTGTGCATTGTTATTTAAATTAGGTTAAACAAGGCTAATCAGTAGGCTTATACACTGCTCGTTAAATCTGCAATGTGAGTTGTGACACTCGAGGTTTTTTTTTTCCGAACGAACACCTTGTAATATTTTGTGCATATATGATTATTATTAAATGAAAACGTGACTTTAGTACATGATATGTGTTGTGTATGTGTATTATATATAAATATATAAGAGCCGAGACTACGACCCGAGACCATGACTCGCAACCACTCGGTTGCGAGTGGGCCACTCGGTCTCGAGTGGGCCTTTGAGCCGAAACCATTTGGGCCGAAATCCCTAGCCCAACTCGTGACCCCTTGGTATATAATCCCCAACTTTCCCCATTTCTCTCATTTGTTACCAAACAATCCACACATAGACTCTTCTATTCTCTCCCACTAGAAAACCCCAACAACACCACTTTCCTTCTCCTTGATCTCGGTTCAAGCTTGGAGCATATCGGACAAGACACTCGGTCAAGACCATCACTCGGACACTTCATCTTCTCTCATTTTCTTCCTTTCTTTCGGCTCATCCTCCTTCTTCACAACCGGTTAGTGTTGTTACTATGTGCATGAGATTTATGTATGTTGTATGAACTAGAAATGCTTGGTTAGAATGGTTATGCATGATTCTTAGGTTGATTTGTAAAGTTTGACAATATTTGGTAACATGTTTAGAAAATGGTAGTCTAAGAGAGTTCATGGCCAACCAAACTATACTTCTTTGTTTCTTGCAAAATGTTGATGTTGAACTTAAGATTTCGGCTATGTAATGCATGTTTCTTTGTTCTTGCCATGATAATCTTGTTATAAACATATGATTTTTGTTCATAAAATATGGTTATATGTGACATGAAAACCCTAGAAAACTATGAATGTAAGATGAACTTGTTTGAATGTGGTTTGAAGATTTTAAAAAGGGTAATGTTTGATCTATTGTTGTATATGGGCAGATTAGGAAAAGTGTTAGTGAAATATTATTGGTTGTTTCCTAATCTGGGTCTGAATACATGGTACAATTTCGGACTGTTGCTTCTGCATCATCACGTGTACGTGAAAGGGACAGCTTACGACTCGCAACCGCGTCGTTGCGACTCGCAACCAAGGCAAGACAACTCGAGACCACATAGTTGCGACTCGCAATCATAGCATGACAACTCGAAACCTCATGATTGCGACTCGAGACTACGACGGTTGCGACTCGCAACCACAGCATGATGACTCGAGACCGCACGGTTGCGACTCGCAACCATAACGTGACAAGCCGAGATCTCCTGGTTACGACTCGAGACCATCTGGTTGCGAGTGGGCTGCTCACTTTGGTTATTGGGCCATTATGTGTATCATGGGCTATCTGATAAATGGACTATGTGTCACTGTGTTCTGTTTGAATGTGTGAATGTTAGGGCCGGCCCAATAACCCCATGACTGTTTGTATTGTTTTGCATGTTACGTGCCAGTATGTGTTTTACGTGAATACTTGTATCTGACCTATACCGGTAACCATGTTAGGACGTGGTGACCAGCGTGTTTGACCAAGTAACCTAAACCTACCGAGCAACCCAAGGTGAGTTCACAACTTAAAAGCATGCGTCCCGGTGGTTTGGGACACGAGACTAACAACCCTATCCCCTGGTAAAAGGGGATACCATTTACATACTTTCCCTGGTTATTGGGAACAAAACTTACTTTTCCTTCCCTGGTATTGGGAAACCTTTTGGACAATCCTATCCCCTGGTAAAAGGGGATACCATTTACATACCTTCCCTAGTTATTGGGAACAAAACTTACTTTTCCTTCCCGGGTATTGGGAAACCTTTTGGTTAATTACTGTTTATACGGATTGCAACCAACGGCACTAAACGAAACTCTATCACTCAAGTCCCTACTACAAATACCGATTAGTCGCCGGGTTAGGCGAGCGGGTTATTAGTTGATAGCGCTATTTAGGTGTTTACCAGCCTCACACCGTGCCCTGGTTTGGGACGGTCGTGAACTAATGTACTCAGAAATCCGTCAATGATGATAGAACATTGACATCGGGGCATCCTGCGGATACGCAACGGTTACCTAGTGTTCGGTATTGGAAAAACAGTTTAGTCGCTAACTTTTGGGGTAGCTCCCCATGGCATGTATAAACGGGTAAATTAACCGGCGAAACAAGTTTTTGGTAATTAAAACTGGACAACTAGTGAACTCACTCAGCATTATTGTTGACTCCTTACTGCATGCCTTGCAGGTAACCATGATTCAGGAGCTGCTGCTTGGGGATGTGTAGTGTTCGTCAAACCCGTGTGTTGGGATAACTGTTTTGACCAATGAACTGTCTTTAAAACTGTTTTGGTTTATGCTTCCGCTGTTTTGTCAAACCAATTACCGAATCTAAACTCTAATGTTGTTAATTACTTCGGATATTAAATATTTCTACTATTAATTAAATGCTCAGTATAATTGGTGGCTGGATCCTGGTCAGTCACGCCCTCGAAGCGGGTGTTATCCGCAGGTGGATTTTGGGGGTGTGACAGATTGGTATCAGAGCCATTGGTTATAGTGAACTTGGTTTTAAAAAGGGGAAAATCTTTTTGGAGAAAACCAGACTATAACCCGTGACTCGTGACGACACTACACTCCAAGTACAAGGCTCAACACTTTTGACCTCATAGCTCGGACCAGTGTTTACTTGTTTGCTTACTTTATGTTTCCTGTTTCGCTATACGTACTAGTATGCCTAACTAGTGAACGCCCACATACGATATTGCATGTGATTGCACGTTAGCACACCAATATGAATTCATGAACACTTTCTCGTATCATGTGATTGATAGGGTGGTAATTCCCTAAACCTCCGTGACTTACACTACTTAATACTCTTTGAAATCTACTCGAGTGTGGGGAACCATTTGACATGAGTTAAGAGGAGCTGAGATGAACATGCAAATCACAATATTATTGTGGGTGCACACATAATAATATAGTGGGGTGGATGTAAGTCCCAGTGAGGCTTAACAAGTGAAAAAGGGGTTCCGTTTCGTTATCTGTATGATGAGAAACACAACAGTCCATAGGAGCCGTAGCAGTGATTGTCTCCTACTCGAACACGATCTTTTCACTTCTCACTGCACCCCTTTCGAACCTCGATGCTATCGAGTATTACCTGAACACCCATATGAACGCCTAGCGAACTGTGTAGAACATTAGGTGCTTGTACGAGCATCCCCGGGATGGGTGTTGAAACGACAATGATTGGTCTATATCCTTCTCACCTTTCTTCGCTTGCTGGAACGTAACGTGTTGACGTCTTAAATCCCGAAGTGCGATCACTCCTGCAACACTATCTCAACATACCGTGTATTAATCAGTCAAGAGGATAGACGTAGTACCCTACTGGCTTCAGCATTTGAACGACCCTAGTCACCGACAACGAGCATCAGCGAATTGACTCCAATCGAACCCTTAACCCTAGTCAGCGGCTCATAGGAGCCAGCTCTTACGAATCAGTCGGGCCATAAGCGATGACAATCGACAATGGTGCGGAAATGCGTAACAGCCAGCTCAATAAGTACACCTTGGGACGCGGCACGGAAACGCGACAAGATGGACTTGTCAGTGAAGGATCGTAGCGCACCATTTCAAGCAACGACATCAGAAACAACAGTCGCGACAACATCAAGGTCAACAACCAGGGGAATGATAATAGGGAATCCTCGCAACCGTAACAACAACATTGGAAATGATGCTCGTGGAAGGGCATTTAGGATTGGCGCAGGCGACGCCAGGCATAGTAGCAACATGGTAGCTTGTATGGGTAGTTGTTTGCTTCATCTCTATTCTGCTTGACCCTGATACTTCTTAAAACCGAACCAGAGGTGGAATCGACTGATGGCAAGTCATATAGAATCTCAAAAGTTCGTTAGGGTGTAAACACGACCTTGTGGGACGAGTGTCCGATGTCGACCTTCCTTCTACCACCCTCGATGGTTACAACGCAGTAGTTAGTGTGAATTGGTTACCCAGGAATCACGCGAATATACCCAGTGAGGAGAAAACTTTGTGTGGAGAATCGGCATTTGTTCTAAAGCATCAGAGTAGTTCAATAGTTAGCGCCATTTCAGCTGTGAAGGCCAGAAGCGTCTACAGAGGGATTACTCCGTTGTGTTAGCAACCGCTACGGATGTTAAGGCTAAGGAAAAGTGGATCGAGGATCCACCAGTTGTTCGTTGTTTCTCTCGGCGTGCTATCCGAGGAACATTCAGTTTTTCTTCCGAAAATTTGTTAGGCGGAATCTCAGTCTGATCTCACGTCTGAGGCAGCCCTGATTACTTGTACTTTTACCATTTTGCGCCAGGAAGGTCGCAAGATCTATCAAAGCAACTATAGGAACCGTTGGACAGGAGTTTTGTAGGGTCTAGTTCTTCGCTTTGGGGGAGCCCCACTTATCCTAGGGAAGATGGGCCTTTTTCGTGTGTATACTGACTATTAAGAGCTCATCAAGGTGACAGCCCAAAACCGTTTGACTCGATCCTGTATTGACAACCTGTTGGCCAGTTACATGGGTCATGCTCCTATGTGAAGATGGAGTAGCGAACGAACTAACATCAGATGGAAGTCCAAAGGGAGGATGTTCCTAAAACGGCATAGTGAACGCAATAAGGCCATTTCCAGGAGACACCGGATGAATTATTCCATGACCTTTTGGGGTGAACAACCCACCGGCTGCTTTATGGATCACACTGCAACTGTGTTTATCTAGTACGTTTTGAATCACTTCTAGGAGAAAGGGGCACCTTGAACAACCCTTGTATTCCATTGTAGAGCTTCTAGGGGAGGAGCGTCTACGTGCGAAGTCTACCTAAGTATGACTTCAGGATTCGGGAAGTACACATTTTCTTTTTATCAAACAACGAAGTGGGAATACACATGGATCTCGCTAAGATCCATTTGGTTAGGAACTGATCAACATCAAAGATCCCTTCGAGGATACAGGAGTTTCTTGGTCCCACTAGATACTATCGCAGCTTAATCACAAGATTTTCGAAGGTCGCACAACTTAAGTCTCGTTGGCACATCAGGGTGTTGTGTTCGTGAAAGACCAAAACAGGAGGACGTCTTTTCAGCTTTCGAATCCCAACTTTGTAATGCACTGAACATCGTCTTCACCCTAGGGTACGGGTGATCTAGCGGTATACCATGATGCTTCGAATCAGGATCCCAGTTACACACGGATGCAACGCGAGAAGGTTATTGCTTACGCCTCTCGACAACTTAGGACGCACGAAAGGAACTACACAACGCTTGATTTGGCACTGGGAGCAGTGATCTTCGCACTTAAGTTATGACGGCATTACCTATACGGAACCAAGTGCGCCATCTACACCGACCACAGAAGTTTAGAACACATATTCAAGCAGAAGGAACTAAATATGCGACAGCGACGATGGGTCGGACTGCTGAATGATTACGAGTGCCAGGTATCACCCGGGCAAGGCCAATGTAGTGGCAGACGCCCTCAGTCGGAAGGACACTACGCCTAAGCGCGTAAGAGCTTTACAACTCACGATCCATTCTAGTCTACCTTCGCAAATACGAGCTGCTCAGATAGAAGCACTGAAACCAGAGAACGTTAGAGCTGAAGCCCTACGCGGGTCAACGCTTAGAAGGAAGACGGTGCTTATTATGTAACAGGACGCATTTGGGTCCCACTCTATGGCGACTTACGAGAACTTGCGATGGATGAAGCGCACAAATCTCGCTACTCAGTACACCCTGGTTCGGATAAGATGTACCACGATATTAAGACTACGTATTGGTGGCCTAGCATGAAGGCCCACATAGCAACTTACGTCAGCAAGTGTTTGACTTGTGCGCGAGTCAAGACGGAATATCAGAAACCCTCAGGCCTACTCCAACAACCAGAGATACCACAATGGAAATGGGAGCAAATTTCCATGGATTTCATTACTGGCCTACCTAGATCACAGCGCGGAAACGATACTATCTGGGTGATCGTGAATCGACTCACGAAATCCGCACACTTCTTGGCGATCAAAGACAACAGATAAATTCTCCACTCTGGCGAAGATATACCTCAAGGAAGTTGTTTCGAGGCACGGGGTGCCCACCTCTATCATCTCTGATCGAGATGCACGTTTTACTTCGGAACTGTGGCAAGCAATGCACAAGTCTTTTGGCTCACGTTTAGATATGAGCACAGCGTATCACCCACAGACGGACGGGCAGTCCGAACGCTCTATGCAAACATTAAAAGACATGCTTCGCTCTAGTGTAAACGACTTTGGCAACAGCTGGGAAAGGCATCTGCCACTCGTGGAATTCTCGTATAATAACAGCTACCACACCAGCATTAAAGCTGCTCCGTTTGAGGCATTGTACGGACGTAAATGCCGGTCACCTCTTTGTTGGGCAGAGGTGGGGGATAGTCAAATCACTGGTCCAGAACATGTGGTAGACACTACTGAGCGGATTGCTCAAATACGACAACGCATGGCGGCCGCTCGTGACCGTCAGAAGGCCTACGCCGATAAGGGCAGGAAACCACTTGAGCTCCAGGTTGGGGAGCGGGTATCACTCAAAGTTTCACCCTGGAAGGGTGTGGTTCGTTTTGGTAAACGAGGCAAACTCAACCCACGGTACGTTGGACCTTTCGAAATCCTTGAGAAAATAGGCAAGGTGGCCTACAGACTGAACTTACCAGCAGAACTCGGTGCAGTTCGCAACGTTTTCCATGTGTCGAATCTGAAGAAGTGTCTGTCAGATAGACGCACGTAGTTCCTCTGAAGGAACTCACTATCGACGAACAGTTGAAATTCGTCGAAGAACCTGTCGAAATCACGGACCGGGATGTTAAGGTCCTCAAGAGCACTAGAATACCTTTTGTTCGAGTTCGTTGGAACTCACGTCGCGGCCCAGAGTTTACCTGGGAGCGGGAGGACCAGATGAAGTCCAAGTATCCCCAGTTATTCCCAAACGAAAACCCCAGCACTGAAGCTACAACCGAATTTCGGGACGAAATTCCAAACTAACGGGGGGATGATGTGACACCCCGTTAAAACACGCTAGCTTGGCAGTGGCTGCTTCAACTTTCGGGACGAAAGTTCTTAAAACTTGGGGATAATGTGACACTCGAGGTTTTTTTTTTCCGAACGAACACCTTGTAATATTTTGTGCATATATGATTATTATTAAATGAAAACGTGACTTTAGTACATGATATGTGTTGTGTATGTGTATTATATATAAATATATAAGAGCCGAGACTACGACCCGAGACCATGACTCGCAACCACTCGGTTGCGAGTGGGCCACTCGGTCTCGAGTGGGCCTTTGAGCCGAAACCATTTGGGCCGAAATCCCTAGCCCAACTCGTGACCCCTTGGTATATAATCCCCAACTTTCCCCATTTCTCTCATTTGTTACCAAACAATCCACACATAGACTCTTCTATTCTCTCCCACTAGAAAACCCCAACAACACCACTTTCCTTCTCCTTGATCTCGGTTCAAGCTTGGAGCATATCGGACAAGACACTCGGTCAAGACCATCACTCGGACACTTCATCTTCTCTCATTTTCTTCCTTTCTTTCGGCTCATCCTCCTTCTTCACAACCGGTTAGTGTTGTTACTATGTGCATGAGATTTATGTATGTTGTATGAACTAGAAATGCTTGGTTAGAATGGTTATGCATGATTCTTAGGTTGATTTGTAAAGTTTGACAATATTTGGTAACATGTTTAGAAAATGGTAGTCTAAGAGAGTTCATGGCCAACCAAACTATACTTCTTTGTTTCTTGCAAAATGTTGATGTTGAACTTAAGATTTCGGCTATGTAATGCATGTTTCTTTGTTCTTGCCATGATAATCTTGTTATAAACATATGATTTTTGTTCATAAAATATGGTTATATGTGACATGAAAACCCTAGAAAACTATGAATGTAAGATGAACTTGTTTGAATGTGGTTTGAAGATTTTAAAAAGGGTAATGTTTGATCTATTGTTGTATATGGGCAGATTAGGAAAAGTGTTAGTGAAATATTATTGGTTGTTTCCTAATCTGGGTCTGAATACATGGTACAATTTCGGACTGTTGCTTCTGCATCATCACGTGTACGTGAAAGGGACAGCTTACGACTCGCAACCGCGTCGTTGCGACTCGCAACCAAGGCAAGACAACTCGAGACCACATAGTTGCGACTCGCAATCATAGCATGACAACTCGAAACCTCATGATTGCGACTCGAGACTACGACGGTTGCGACTCGCAACCACAGCATGATGACTCGAGACCGCACGGTTGCGACTCGCAACCATAACGTGACAAGCCGAGATCTCCTGGTTACGACTCGAGACCATCTGGTTGCGAGTGGGCTGCTCACTTTGGTTATTGGGCCATTATGTGTATCATGGGCTATCTGATAAATGGACTATGTGTCACTGTGTTCTGTTTGAATGTGTGAATGTTAGGGCCGGCCCAATAACCCCATGACTGTTTGTATTGTTTTGCATGTTACGTGCCAGTATGTGTTTTACGTGAATACTTGTATCTGACCTATACCGGTAACCATGTTAGGACGTGGTGACCAGCGTGTTTGACCAAGTAACCTAAACCTACCGAGCAACCCAAGGTGAGTTCACAACTTAAAAGCATGCGTCCCGGTGGTTTGGGACACGAGACTAACAACCCTATCCCCTGGTAAAAGGGGATACCATTTACATACTTTCCCTGGTTATTGGGAACAAAACTTACTTTTCCTTCCCTGGTATTGGGAAACCTTTTGGACAATCCTATCCCCTGGTAAAAGGGGATACCATTTACATACCTTCCCTAGTTATTGGGAACAAAACTTACTTTTCCTTCCCGGGTATTGGGAAACCTTTTGGTTAATTACTGTTTATACGGATTGCAACCAACGGCACTAAACGAAACTCTATCACTCAAGTCCCTACTACAAATACCGATTAGTCGCCGGGTTAGGCGAGCGGGTTATTAGTTGATAGCGCTATTTAGGTGTTTACCAGCCTCACACCGTGCCCTGGTTTGGGACGGTCGTGAACTAATGTACTCAGAAATCCGTCAATGATGATAGAACATTGACATCGGGGCATCCTGCGGATACGCAACGGTTACCTAGTGTTCGGTATTGGAAAAACAGTTTAGTCGCTAACTTTTGGGGTAGCTCCCCATGGCATGTATAAACGGGTAAATTAACCGGCGAAACAAGTTTTTGGTAATTAAAACTGGACAACTAGTGAACTCACTCAGCATTATTGTTGACTCCTTACTGCATGCCTTGCAGGTAACCATGATTCAGGAGCTGCTGCTTGGGGATGTGTAGTGTTCGTCAAACCCGTGTGTTGGGATAACTGTTTTGACCAATGAACTGTCTTTAAAACTGTTTTGGTTTATGCTTCCGCTGTTTTGTCAAACCAATTACCGAATCTAAACTCTAATGTTGTTAATTACTTCGGATATTAAATATTTCTACTATTAATTAAATGCTCAGTATAATTGGTGGCTGGATCCTGGTCAGTCACGCCCTCGAAGCGGGTGTTATCCGCAGGTGGATTTTGGGGGTGTGACATGAGTCATTCTCTTTTTATCAACTGTTTTACAATACCTCAAATTATTTTCAAAAGTTATAATTACAGGGATTAAGTCGTGGTTATCTTGAATCACTGGCTAGTGGGGTATTGTGCACATTACTAATTTCTCACGGTTAGGTTAATAAGTCCTAACACAGGTTAGGCAAATAAATCCTAACAGTGATAATCGTCACTACTTGGGTGAAAGGACCCAATAGTGGCATGACCATTGTCACCAGGAAGTGACACCGGCGCCAGATAAAAATAAGATAATTGCCATTGTAATCGCTCTTATGCTGTAAATTATAACAATGTGTCATTTTATTAAAATGAATGATTCACTCAGTATTTCCCCGCTGACAAAATATTTTACAACATGTTTCAGGTGACCTACTTTGAATCAAGTGCAAGTGCTCAGGAGCACTCTAAAGCTTAAAGTGGTGGCTCGAAGAAATAAATAAACATGTTTTGTAAAATAAAGGAATTATGAAATTTCTCCACTGTAAATTCTGGGTTTTATCCCGAATTATAAATAAATAATACTCAGGCATTTTCAAGTTTAAAAACGATCCTGTTAAGACTTCCGCTGTCAATATAAATACCACGAGTTTTTCTGTCCCGCGGCTCCTAGACCGGGTCAAACCGGGCACGGGGCCGTGACAGAAAAAGGTGGTATCAGAGCCACTGATTTAAGCCAATTAAGTATTTAGAAATACTTAAATTATCTGATTGCCATTCTGTGATTTCGTGAAACTTTAGTTTACAAAATTTTAACTTAGAATTGTGTGCGTCTTCGTGTGTGCTAACAGCATGAATGAACTATCCGAAGCCCTACAGAATATTTCAATCCATAGTACAGATATGGATATAACCGGTGTCACTACTGGGTACCAGGCAGATGTAGAGGAGCCTGTGGTATTTAAAGCCCAACCCCAGGAAAAACCTAAAGTAGTGAAAAAGAGACATAGGTGGGCAGGTTGGAGGCGTGTACGTAGGAAGAAGCCCGCCACACAGAAAACCGTGAAAAAGGAAGACCCAAAAGACAAAGGGAAAGGCATAGAAACTGGGGAGAGTTCCAGGCAAAACCAGGAACCACTGTCTTGGGAAGAAGAGTTGGACCGTAAATTAACTTTAGGTGACATTTTCGGACCTGCTGATGAAACTCTTTTAAACTACCCAGCAGAAGCCCTACTACCTGTTAACCTAGAACCTGCCATTCCAGACCCTATAGTTCACCCTAGACCTTTACCAGGAACACTAGAAGAGTGGTGGACTGCCGAATGGCAATTTCAGAACATTATGAATAGCCCTAATACTTTTCTCCCTCAATTCGACCTGGAACCTGCACCGAACCCACCAATGAGTAAAGAAAACTTAGCTGAACTCCGCCGTTATGGCGAGGAGTTGGTGGATGCCGGAAATAGGATTCGGGAGGTAGGAGAGCAGATCTCCTGGAAATACGACGAGAGGGAACGTCGTTTCTGAAAAAGCCAGTTAACAAGGATTGCAGGAGGTGGTGTGGTTGTAATGTATAATACTAATAAATAGTAAAGTATAAATCTTGTAAAATAGTCTAAAAATAAAACCTTGTAAGATAAACAATGTGTACGGAAGCATAGTATTAAAAATATATAAAAATCGAATAGTCGCAAGGTCGACAGTTTTGGCTGTACATGTTTTGTGATTATTTGTTTCTTAATTTGTCTTTTCGTGTTAATTGACTACATGTTAATGTACAGAATGGGTAAGCAAAAGCTTTCGGATATTTACCATCAACTAGATAGTGCCCAAAAGTCTAAGAGAACCTCGTCCCAACCAAATTCCTCAAGATATTCAGTGAATACCAATGAAGGAATATTTATTCGTAAAGCATCCTATGAAAACCCACTTACTCCCAAGAAAAGAGATTGGATTATTAGAAAAAGCCAAGAGAAAGTAGGAACGTCCAAATCAAAAGAAGTGGTAATTAATAAGCAAATAAGTAAAAACCCGCCGTGGGAAGACGAATTAGATGAAAAATGGTCAGACCTTTATATGTTAGCTACTACTGCAGTGAATCTCAATCCTTAATTAAGATAAGTGGCCAAACCAAAATCAACCATGATAAATAAATAAGTACAAGGGAATAAAATAAATGCAGTGTATAATTATCATAGTATGTTTTTGGAATTTCAGTTGTAATAGATCTATAAGGTTGTTGTGTTTATTATTTTAAATAAAGTTTGGTTGTAAAATATATCAAAGTGTTTATATTAAATAATAGTTCGTAATTGATATACATCCAGATGGAACACGCCGTAAATGAACCAGTTAACGAAGCTAACCAGTCGGAACACAATAACGAGGATCACTTCCTAAATCGGCAAGACATAGAAAATATCGTTGCTCAAGGAATAGTTAATGCTATTCCAGCTATCGTCGCTGTAGTAAAAAGTCTTGTTGAGCCTTCACAAGCTCACCCTAGTAAACGTACGCACAACGATACTACCAGTAATAGTATCAATGGAGGCAGTAATAATAATGACAGAATTCAAGCCCCAATACATAAAAGGATGAAAGTTGCAACACTTGGTTGCACTTACAAAGAATTCCTTGCCTGTAAACCTGTGGAATTTGCAGGCAACGAAGGGGCGACAGCGGCACTGCGTTGGTTAGAGAAAACCGAGGCAGTAATCAAAATAAGTAAATGTGCCGAGGAAGACAAGGTCATGTACGCTTCTCACCTTTTCAAGGAAGAGGCGTTAGAATGGTGGAACACGGTATTACAAGCTAAGGGAAGTGACATGGTTCATGCCATAAGTTGGGAAGAATTCAAGCAACTGATAGAAAGAAAATTCTGTCCCGAATATGAAAAAGAGCAAATGGCAAACAAATTCTTAAGCCATCGAATGGTGGATGTGGACTGTCGAGGGTATACTTCAAAATTCCTTGAGTATGCCAGGATGGTACCAACTCTGGCTTCGCCGGAACCGGTACTTATTTCTCACTATATTTGGGGTTTGATTAGCGAGATCTGTGACATTGTCAAAGCCGCGAGACCTCGCACGATTGATGAAGCGATAGAGTTAGCCAACACCTTAACTGATGGACTGGTACGCACTCGAGAAGAAAATAGAAAGAAATATTTGGCTCAGAAAATTTCCCAGGGATTTTGTGGAGGTAATAGTAGTAATTTCAAGAGAAGGGGAACAGGGCAATTTTCTGTTCTACCATTTTGCAGAAACTGTAAGAAGAAGCATTATGGAAAATGCAAAGGGTACTGTAACTTCTGCAAAACTCTAGGACATCAAGAAGAAGACTGCAGGAGGAAGAAAACAACAGTCTGCTATAACTGTGGAGAAATTGGGCATTTCAGGCCAGAATGCCCTAAATTAGTCAAACCAGCAGACAACAAGGCCAAACCGGCTGAAGGAACTACCAAGAAGAACGCTAGAGCCTTCCAATTGACTACTCAGGAAGCCGAACTAATTCCTGATGTCATAGCTGGTACGTTTTTAGTTCACAACGTTTATGCAAAAGTATTATTTGACTCTGGTGCAAACCAAAGTTTTATAAATACTTCATTCTGCCAAGCCCTTAATTTACCTTTAACCAACCTTAGGCAGATTTTTACAGTCGAAACGGCTGATAGGAATTCTGTTAAAATAAATAAGGTTTTGCAAGAAGGGAAGATAGAACTTTTAGGCCATAAATTTTCTGCAAACCTGCTACCCGTGAATTTAGCCGGATTCGATGTCGTGTTAGGAATGGATTGGTTGATAGCCAACCATGCTCGAATTCTCTGTGATAAAATATCCATAGAAATCCATACACCCACAGGAGAATTAGTAATAATTACCGGAGATAAGCCACAAAAGCCGCTGAAATTTATTTCAGTAATGAAATTGGCCAGTTATTCAAGAAAACAAGGAATAGTATATATGGTTTCGGTGGTTATTAATAACGAAAGTAAGAAACTGGAGGATATTCCGATAGTATCTGAATACTCAGATGTTTTTCGAGAAGACCTACCAGGATTACCACCCGATAGGGAGGTAGAATTTAGAATTCATCTAATTCCAGGAACTATACCGATAGCCAAGGCACCCTATCGGTTAGCACCTACCGAAATGTTAGAATTAAAGAAACAGTTAGATGAATTACTAAGTAAAGGGTTTATACGACCAAGTTCCTCTCCATGGGGAGCTCCGGTGTTGTTTGTAAAGAAAAAGGACGGATCAATGAGAATGTGTATCGACTATAGGGAATTAAACAAAGTTACAATTAAGAATCGATACCCATTACCTAGGATTGATGATCTTTTTGATCAATTGCAAGGAGCTAGATATTTTTCTAAGATAGATTTGCGCTCCGGATATCATCAATTGAAGGTACAAGAAGAAGACATACCTAAAACTGCTTTCAGAACTAGGTATGGATATTACGAGTTTATAGTCATGCCCTTTGGATTAACAAATGCTCCGACAGCATTCATGGACATGATGAATAGAATCTGTAAACCGTATTTGGATAAATTTGTAATCGTTTTCATCGACGATATACTTATTTACTCCAAAAGTCAGGAGGAACATTGTGAGCACCTGCATGCACTTTTAACTTTGTTACGAAAAGAAAAGCTTTATGCCAAATTCTCGAAGTGTGAATTCTAGCTACAGGAAGTGCAAGTTTTAGGACACATGGTGAATCACGAAGGTATTCACGTAGATCCCTCCAACATTGAAGCGATCACCAGATGGAAGGCCCCGTAATCAGCAACGGAAGTTAGAAGTTTTCTAGGATTAGCTGGATATTATAGGCGCTTTATTAAAGATTTTTCTAAAATAGCCGTGCCATTAACCAAGCTAACCTGTAAAGCCATAAAATTTGAATGGGGACCTAGACAAACAGAAGCCTTTAGGATTTTAAAGCAAACATTAACAAATGCCCCAATCTTAGCATTACCAGATGGAACAGAAGATTTTGAAGTTTACTGTGATGCTTCTATGCTAGGATTAGGATGCGTGTTAATGCAACGCAAAAAGGTAATTGCGTATGCCTCAAGACAATTGAAAAAGCACGAAGAAAACTATACGACTCATGACTTAGAATTAGGAGCAATAATTTTTGCCCTTAAGATTTGGAGACACTATCTGTATG
This sequence comes from Helianthus annuus, assembly GCF_002127325.2. Taxonomy (NCBI): domain Eukaryota; kingdom Viridiplantae; phylum Streptophyta; class Magnoliopsida; order Asterales; family Asteraceae; genus Helianthus; species Helianthus annuus. Next base: position 31,393,191 of record NC_035443.2, read on the forward strand.
GAAGTAAGTTTACTGTCTATACGGATCATAAAAGCTTAAGGTATATATTTGGGCAAAAAGAATTAAACATGAGACAAAGAAGATGGATGGAAATTCTAAGCGATTACGACTGTGATATTCAATATCGCGAGGGAAAGGCAAATGTAGTTGCAGATGCCTTAAGTCGTAAGTATCATGAAAAACAAAAACGAGTTCGTGCCCTTAGATTAAATCTACAGTTAAATTTAATGGAACAATTAAAGAATGTTCAAACTACAGCAATCAAGGATGATGCTGAAGAAATGAAAGGACGAACAAAAGAATTGGAACAAGGAAGTGATGGAATTTGGAGATTCCACAAGAAAAGGATTTGGGTACCTAAACAGGGGGATTTAAGAAATAAGATTTTAGAGGAAGCCCATAAATCTAGGTATACCATGCACCCTGAAAATAATAAGATGTACCAAGATTTAAGAAATAATTTCTGGTGGATAGGTATGAAAAAAGGATATAGCTAGTTATGTATCTAAGTGTCTTACTTGTTCACAAGTTAAGGCAGAACACCAGAAACCTTCAGGGTTACTTCAACAGTTAGAAATGCCTGTTTGGAAATGGGAATTTATAACCATGGACTTCGTTACTAAGTTACCCAAAACCAGAAAAGGTAATGATGCGATTTGGGTAATTGTGGATCGATTAACCAAGTCAGCTCATTTTCTACCCATGAAAGAAACTTTCACCATGGAAAGATTAGCAAAATTATATGTAGACGAGGTAGTATCCTTACATGGAGTTCCACTCTCCATTGTGTCAGATAGGGATAGTCGTTTTACCTCACACTTCTGGACAAGTTTCCAAGAAGCCATGGGTACTCGATTAAATTTAAGTACAGCTTATCATCCCCAAACAGACGGACAAAGTGAAAGAACCATTCAAACCTTGGAAGACATGCTCAGGGTGTGTGTAATAGATTTTGGTGGAAATTGGGATGATCATTTTCCCTTAATTGAATTCTCCTATAACAATAGTTATCATGCAAGCATTGAAGCTGCCCCGTTCGAAGCACTGTATGGACGCAGGTGTAGGACTCCAGTTTGTTGGGCAGAAATAGGTGAAAGTCAATTATCAGGACCTGAAATTGTACAAGAAACCACCGACAAGATAACGCAGATCAAGGAAAGACTAAAGACAGCTCGAGATCGCCAGAAAAGTTATGCAGACAATCGTCGTAAGCCACTGGAATTTCAAGTCGGAGACAAGGTACTTTTAAAGGTTTCTCCTTGGAAAGGAGTAGTACGATTTGGAAAGAAGGGAAAACTGAGCCCAAGGTACATAGGACCATTTTCAGTAATCCAACAAATAGGACCAGTTGCTTACCGTCTACAATTACCAGAAGAATTAGCTGGGGTACATGATGTATTTCATGTATCCAACCTCAAGAAATGTCTATCTGACGAATCTTTGGTCATACCTCTTCAAGATGTAGAGGTAAATGAAAAACTGAAATTCGTGGAAAAACCACTACAGATAGAGGATAGAAAGATCAAATTTCTTAAACACAAGCGACTGGTGCTGGTCAAAGTCAAGTGGAATTCGAAAAGAGGACCTGAATACACCTGGGAGCTGGAGTCAGAAATGAAGCGCAAATATGCACACTTATTTCAATAAATCTCGAGGACGAGATTATAATTAAGGTGGGGAGAATGTAAGGACCTTCAAAAATGTCCCTAACTTAGCCATATATGAAAACCCGGACCCCTAGAAACCTAACTAGCTTGAAAAATCAAGAAAAACAGAAATTCTGGGTTTTAGGCGGGTCGCGTAAGGGATAGCCTAACTTTACGCGGGCCGCGTCAACTTAAGGTTGACCGGATAAGGATGCTGGGGCCACGTGTTGACCAGCTGGGGGACCTACGAATGACCAATCAACCCTACGCCTAGACTGGGCGGCTAGGCGGGCCGCGTAAGTGTTACATGAGGGCTTACGCGGGCCGCGTGAAGTCCTAATTTCAGCTATAAATAGCCTGTTGCATGCACAGTCCACTGGTGTCAAAACTTTTTCGTAAAAACGAATTTTCACTACTGTAAACTCAAAAATTCAATTAGTATAGCGAGGCGCTACTGCAATACCGGGTATTAACTCGATCGCTATTACGATTCAACGTCCGATCGATTGAAACTGTCCAATGGATGTTTAAGTGCTGCCCGCATTAGGGTTATACTTTGTTATTCGTCGTGATTCTGACAGGATATTTGGGTATTGCCCAAATCTGGGCTATGCTCTGTTATTCGTTGCGAATCCGCTGGATATTTAAGTATCGCACTTTGTCATTCGTTGTGAGGGTTGAATCTCGTGAATTGTCGTAAGTGCTGTATTAGTTACTAACCCAGTTTGTGTGCATTGTTATTTTAATTAGGTTAAACAAGGCTAATCAGTAGGCTTATACACTGCTTGTTAAATCTGCCATGTGAGTCATTCTCTTTTTATCAACTGTTTTACAATACCTCAAAATATTTTCAAAAGTTATAATTACAGGGATTAAGTCGTGGTTATCTTGAATCACTGGCTAGTGGGGTATTGTGCACATTACTAATTTCTCACTGTTAGGTTAATAAGCCCTAACATAGGTTAGGCAAATAAATCCTAACAGTGATAATCGTTACTACTTGGATGAAAGGACCCAATAGTGGCATGACCATTGTCACCAGGAAGTGACACCAGCGCCAGATAAAAATAAGATAAATGCCATTCTAATCGCTCTTATGCTGTAAATTATAACAATGTGTCATTTTATTAAAATGAATGATTCACTCAGCATTTCCCCGCTGACAAAATATTTTACAACATGTTTCAGGTGACCTACTTTGAATCAAGTGCAAGTGCTCATGAGCACTCCAAAGCTTAAAGTAGTGGCTCGAAGAAATAAATAAACATGTTTTGTAAAATAAAGGAATTATGAAATTTCTCCACTGTAAATTACGGGGTTTATCCCGAATTATAAATAAATAATACTCAGGCTTTTTCAAGTTTAAAAACGATCCTGTTAAGACTTCCGCTGTCAATATAAATACCACGAGTTTTTCTGTCCCGCGGTTCCTGGACCGGGTCAAACCAGGCATAGGGCCGTGACACCGGTGCTATTTTTAAAGGGACCGACACGTTCTTCGTTTAGTCGTTTATTTTATAAGTTATTGTTATTTTTAAATAAAGAAATAAATACTAATAAAATTAATAATGTTCTAATACAATTAACTCTCTTCTTATTTTTGGAGTCCACAACTCATGAATTAACCACACAATGCTAATATAAAAACAATAATTTATTGCCATTAATAACTACAACAAAATTACAATCAACGTTTACTAAAGTGTACAACACTTAAAAATCCTATCCCCTACGAATGTTGTTAGGGCCAGCTTAACGCGCATGAAACGCATTGATTTCAAGTTGCAATACAACCTGCTTTTCACGAATCCTTGACATTCGTTCAGTTAGCTCAACCAATTTTTCATTTATTCTACGGTCAGACTCGACTACAAGTTCAAGAATATGTATAAGTTGTTCAAAATTGTTACGCTCATCGTTTGCGTTTGTCATTTTTTACCTACAAATCGATATATAACTTAGAATTAATTTAACTTTTTAAATGTAGGGTGGAACAGGAGGGTGTTAGAGGGAATGACTAGGATGGTCCGGCAGGGTGTTTGTTCGATAGAGTGGACGAGGGTTTAGGGTGGAGGTGTGGATACCCTTAATTTAAATAAAAAACTAAACCTTAAGATTGTTTAGATTAAAAAACGTTAAATAACATAAATTAATAAAACAAATATGTAGATAAAAATAATACAACCTAATTCTTTTTATTAAAATTAAAAACATTACGCAAACCACATAATTAAATCTAAACAAACTACATAATTAAACCTAACCACACTTGATAATTAAAGTTAAACAAGATGAGATAATTAAGCCTAAACAAACTAGCTAAATAAACATAAACAAAGTTGGTAATTAAACATATCATCAACCCCTAAACCATCAGAGTCGGCATCCGGAGGGCGAGCAGGTCACATACAAGGACGTTTGTATTATGTTTTATTTTCAATACACCAGTTGTTGGTTGGTAGTTTAATTAATGGTAAGACCACACAGAGTGCGCGTGAGTTTGTAGCGTGGTGGCCTGTCCGCGCCGTGCACACCGGCCCACGAATGACGTGGATGGCGATGTTGGGTTGGAGGCGGCGGAAATTCCACCGGCGTGGAGGTGTTTCAAGTGGTAACGTGGCAACACTTCGTTGGGTGTGGCTTATAACCATTGCCACTCAACGGTTAAATTCAAAAAAGATAACTTCTCCTATATAATCAAACAACTCTACCATTTTTACATTATAAAAAATCTTATTTGGTATAACCATTACAAACATAATGTGACAACGGCAAAGAATACGTGAATTCCTCTTTTCACCAATTCTTTAATCAAAATGACATGTTATTTCGTCTCTCTTGCCCGCACACTTCCTCCCAAAATGGTAAGGCCGAGGGTAAAATACGTATAATAAATAACATGGTTCGTACACTATTAACACATGCCTCCTTACCAAACATTTTTTTGGCAACATGCCCTTGAAACTACCACCTACCTATTAAACATCCTTCCTTCAAAGCTTAAAAACAACAAAACCCCAACCGAAATCTTCTATCATCGAACACCATCCTACGACCATTTAAAGGTTTTCGGTTGTCTTTGTTATCCACTTATCCCCTCAACCACCATACATAAATTGGAAAACCGCTCTTACCCATGCGTTTTCCTAGGCAACCCCTCCACCCACCGAGGGTATAAATGTTTCAACCTAAAAATAAGACAAATACACATTTCACGTCATGTTGTATTCATTGAGACGACCTTTCCATTTGCCAACAATATTACTCCACCTCCCTCGTATTACTTCCTCGACACCTCTTTCCCACACCATATATGGTCCATTATAACACCTCACCCAGCTACACCATCAAACCACACATCGGCCCACTCTACAGAGCTCACACCCACCCGGCCCACTACCAGAGCTCACCCAACACCCTCACATCGGCCCACTCTCCTTCTACCGCCCACAGTTCACCAGTTCACCCTCCAATCTCACCTGTCCACGAATCACCGGCCCACACAACCTCTACTGCCTCTAGCCCACTAACACCTAGTTCCCAAACAGCATTCTCTACACCGGTCACTCCTGCCCATACAACCTCAACTCAGCCAAACCCCTCGCCCACATCTCCTACGCCTGCGTCCGCACCCATTCCACCATCCTATCCAACCCGCACCATGCGCACCCGTGCAATGGATGGCATTGTTAAACCCAAACGTCAACTAAACCTTCACGCCTTCACTATTATTCCCGTCCCCAAAAACCCGGCTGATGCCTTGTCTATACCGGAATGGCACAATGCCATGACTAACGAATATAATGCTCTTATTAAAAATGAGACTAGGGAATTGGTACCAAGGAAACCCAACATGCACATCATCCGAAGCATGTGGCTATTTAAACATAAGTTCAGATCTGACGGCAGTTTGGAACGCTATAAAGCTCGTCTAGTTTGTGATCGTCGCTTACAACAGGTTGGCATTGATTGTGGAGAAACATTTAGTCCGGTTGTTAAACCGGCCACGATTCGGACCGTTTTATCCATTGCTCTTTCACAGTCATGGAAAGTGCATCAGCTTGATGTTACTAATGCATTTCTTCATGGCACGCTTCATGAAACTGTGTATATGTATCAACCAATGGGTTTTCGTGATAGAAACTTTCCCGATCACGTATGTCGCTTGAAGAAGTCTCTCTATGGTTTGAAACAGGTGCCTCGTGCGTGGTACCAACGGTTCACTGACTCTGTTCTCACTTTGGGGTTTACTCAAAGTAAATGTGATGCTTCTCTCTTCACGTACCATCACAACACTGATGTTGCCTACCTTCTTCTTTATGTTGACGACATCTTACTCGTCACTTCTTCAGATAAGCTCCGGCATCATCTTATGACACATCTGGCTAGTGAATTTGCCATGAAAGATTTGGGTCCTCTTAGTTTCTTTCTTGGCATATGTGTCACTCGCAATGGTGACACCATGTTTCTGTCGCAACAGGCTTATGCTCTCGATATTATTGCTCGTGCTCGCATGCAATCATGTAACCCAGTTACCACTCCAGTAGACACGCATGCTAAACTTAGTGCATTGTCAGGTGACGCTTTTGACGATCCAACACTTTATCATAGCCTTGCTGGCGCCCTTCAGTACTTGACCTTTACATGCCCAGACATAAGTTATGCTGTCCAGCAGGTATGCATACATACGCATGCTCCTACTATTGAACACTGGAATGCATTGAATCGTATTATACGGTACATCAACGGGACCTCATCTTTGGGTCTCACCCTCGGTCGTTCTATCAACCCGGCCCTATTAGCTTACACGGACGTTGATTGGGCTGGTTGCCCTGACACACGTCGTTCGACTAGCGGGTATTGTGTATACTATGGGGATAATCTCATTTCTTGGTCTTCAAAACGACAAGCCACCATCTCCCGCTCTAGTGCTGAAGCCGAATACAGAGGAGTGGCTAACGTCGTTTCTGAGATATGCTGGCTTCGCAATTTGCTACTTGAACTACACCGACCTCTAGCTCGTGCAACACTAGTATATTGCGATAATGTGAGTGCTATTCATTTATCGGGTAATCCTGTACAGCATCAACGCATGAAACATATTGAGCTTGATATTCATTTTGTTAGAGAACAAGTACAACGAGGTCAGGTTAGAGTGCTATAGGTTCCTTCTCTTTATCACATTGCCGACATTTTTACCAAAGGTCTCCCACGTATTCTATTTGAAGATTTTCGGTCCAGTCTCAGCCTCCGGTCTCCTCCCGCTTCGACTGCAGGGGTGTAATAACCTACGTATATTTATATATATTTATATTATTGTATAGAGATATACTTTCCATTATTTATGGTTAATTAGTTTGTAATGGTTCTATATATATGGTATAATATTGAGAAGGTGGATCACGGATCCCATTACAATTCTCCGTTGTTATCTATTCTCCATATTCATCATCTCTCAACTTTCTTCATATTTTTCCCTTCAAAAATTTAGAAAAAATGGCAATGATTTCATGCACCGAAGAAGAGGACATCACGTTGTGTGAATCTTGGATGAAGCACTTAATCACTATACGCCTCGTAATCGCCCGGGTTCGTTTTGAGGTCGTATTTTCCAACAATTTTGTATTCATAGGGGTGACACCACCCGAGCCGTGGATACACTTTCTTCGCGTTTTAGGACTATGCGCTTGGATAGTGAAAGATTTGAGACAGTGCACAACACTGTGAAAAATGATGGTGGTGACATTTCGAAAGATGACGTCATGCAAGTCGCCATCATCAACTACATGCACACATACAACTATGACTTCAAACACGTTTCGGCATGACAAATAATTAGATTTTTGTTTAATTATGTTTAATTTAATGTAATGTTTTTTTTACTTTATTTCGTGTGTGTTTTTAGTTTTGTTTTTCTAACTAATGTATTGTTTTTATTTTTTAAATTATGTAATGTTTTTTTTATTTTAATGTTATTTATTTAATTAGTATTATTTTTTTTGTTTAGTTAAATTTAGTAGATTTTATATAATTATTAAATATAAAATAATAATATAAAGTGTGTGTCACGTGTCGAATAATGTTACCCTTTCAAGCCTCGTCCCACCCCTCCCTCTTTTTGCACCATGCCATTTTTCTGACATGTGCTGACGTGACTACCACATGTCACAAAAAACCTTATTTTCAAGCTGTCCCATTCTGTATAATTTAAGTAACTGCGTTTAGGAGTTAACTTTACGGGCACATAACCACCACAATAACGGTCGCGGCGATGTGGTCCGGATTTAGGATGTGGTAGGGCGAACGAGGAGGGCGTTGGAGGTGGTGACTAAGATGGTTCGGTGAGGTGTTGGTCCGATAGAGCAGACGAGGGTTTGGGGTGGAGGTGTGAACCCCCTTTATTTAAATATATAAAAAACCTTAAAATTGTTTAATTTAAAAAAAACCTAAAGTAACGTAATTTAAAAGAACAAATATATAAAATAAAAATAATACAAACTAATTTTTTAATTAAAATTAAAAATATTACACAAACCACGTAATAAAACCTAAACAAACCACATAATTAAATCCAATCACACCAGATAATTAAACCTAAAGAAACCAGATAAATAAACATAAACAAAACAGGTAATTAAACCTAATCATCAACCCTTGAATCATCGGAGTCGGCATCTGGAGGGGGAGCAAGTCACATACGAGAATGGGTTCTTATTAATAGTAAGTAAAAACTAGTAGTATACCCGTCCGGTGGACGGGCTTTTAGCGTCATAATAACAAATGTTTTTTCATTTACATTTATATGTATAATATGAACTCATCACATGAGTTCACATTGACATGTCAATATGCCTAAAAATGAAAAAAGCAAGGTCGAAGACAATTTCAATAACTCAGTTTTCATTGAGTCCTTAAGTGGACTATCGACTTATAAAAACATAGAAACATAGATATCCGATTGAAATAAAGCACCAAGTAATAGTTATGTATAAGAAGCAACTACGTAAAGTTGGCCATGTGTAAACATGATTGAATGTCCGCCCCTTGACTTTTAGTGATTAATAGGAAATTGTCATCTCCTCAAATGAAAATACCAACATGGTCAGTTGAAGTCATATTAGTTCCTCTAAAAAAATAGAGTGCTTACCCATAATAATAACGACATCAATAACATGACGAGTAATAAGACATTCTCTAAAGAAAAGTAAAAGTTCAGGCCCTTATCTATTTATTTTTTTGTTTAATAAAACGTTCTCCTAATTTTTTTTGTCTAACGCAAGTTTCTCAGTATCGCTTTTTTGAAATCAATATAATGCAAATCTCAATAAATTAATCTAATGTAAGTCTAACATATCATAGTGAAAGCAAATCTGTCTAATAAATGTGGCATACAGCAACAAATAAAATAAGATCAGCAAATAACATAAAAATCAGAAATGACTAAAATGAGAAAAAAACGCCCTTTTATCTCCATCCGAAGTGATTAATGGTGGAACATACTCCATTCGATCAATGAGTTCACGTCTTCTAAAAGACATTGGCTTAAATTGCGCTGGGATGGGCCATGGTCCTTCAACTCCATGAAAGAACAATGTACATGCTCCTATACTCTATGACAATGACCTTATCCTCTAGAGCATCAAAGTCTTGATAGCTGCACATATAAATTTATTAGGAAAAAGATTTTAAAAGTAGAAGTTATGTAGTCATATTTTATATATTACTTAAAGCAATAATTTTATATATCCCCTTAAGACTTGGTATAATATCATAACAACCGAGCAAAAATCATAATATCAAATAGACTCGTTTTTAAATTTGACATTTTTACCCTCCTCGTTAACATGTTCAGTAGGAGGAGATGAGAGTTGGGGGGGGATAGTGCACGGTCCTCCCAACCGCCGGAGTGATCTCACTCCGGGAGCCGCTACCCGACCAAGCTAGCTCCGCGGTGACTTCCCCATGCCGAGTTCTTACCCTGGGCGACATATGCCACTCCCAAGACACGAACCCAGTACCTCTGGGAAGAGGTGGGTGTCGGTGGCCAACTGAGCTACCCCAGTTGGTTAGGAGATGAGAGTTTGGAGTAAAAGGAACAAATAAATATGAAATTAACATTTTGAATTGGTATATTTCATTAAAAACCATTGCTATTTAAAATTTCCTGGCATATTTGATGTGCGTGCGGTGTTATATATTTTTATATATATTTTAAGCCCTTTTTAACACTTTACTCAAGTTTAAATTTATAAAACATGATATTTTACTAACACCAAACACACATATGGGCAACTGCACCCATCGTGAGCATAGTATAGTGTTGGTAAGATACCGAGGTCGTCCAAGGACACAAGAGCTTTTAGTACCGATTTATCCTCAACGTCTAATCAAATCAAAATTTTAGAAAAAAGGTTTTAAACTAGAAAATAAAAACTAAAAATGCTGAAAAATAAAAATAAAAACAGATAGACAAGATGAATCACTTGGATCCGACTCGCCTTTAGTGTAACCTTTGATTATTTCTGCATTTTTGCACTTTTTAAGAGATTATCTTAGTTATAGTAGTAGGCCCCTCTTTTGAAGGTGACGTTACCCTCAATCCAGTAGTTTGAGTCAGCAAGGATACAATCCTAAAGGGTTGGATTATTGAAAGATAATTAATTAAGTTATTAATGCGTAATATGGTAGGCCTCTCTTTTGAAGGTGACGTTATCCTCGGCTAAGTAGTTTGAGTCAGCAGGGATACAATCCTAAGTAGCCGGGTTAATGTTTTAATAGTAGTTTACATATGAGGGGATCAAGAAATTTGAACCCCCGCCATCCAATACCAGTGGGTATTGAAGGAGGTCCTACTAAGCTTGACCCAGGTCCTTGCATGATCTATACACTGAACAAGGCAAGACTCTTACCAAACCATTCCCTTAACCCCCGACCAGGTAGCCAACATATCTCCATATAGACCGTGGAGATATGAATGGTGAATATCTTTTATTTTATATAGACAGTAAAATAACGCCAAGACACAACGGACAATGATAAGGAAGATTCACCTTCAACATAAGAAACTAGTTATTAAGGTCATTAATACATAACCAAATAAAAAAGTGCGAAAAGATTAAAAATAAAAAAGTATTACACTAAATGCTTGTCTTGACCAAGTGATATAAGAGACTTAGGCAAACATGGCCTTTGATTGTCAAGAACTCTTACTATCAATCTTGGATCCCGAGACTACTACGCACACTCTATGATGGATGATGGTGGTGGATGTGGGTTGTGATGGTGGTGGTGGGTGGGTGAAGTGTGAGAGAGGTGGTTTGCCAAGAGATGAGTTGCAAGTGAGCCAAGCACCCCTATTTATAGCCTGCACAAAAGCCCGGACACGACCCCGTGTCCATTGGGCACGGCCCCGTGTCCACCCATCTTCTCTTTCTTCATTAAATGTAGTTTGTCTGCATTAGTTGACCACGCCCCCGTGCCTGCTGGGCACGACCCCGTGTGCAGAAGCGTATCTGTACTATCAAGATTTGCTTGGATTATGCGAATCTTAGCGTTGACCCCGGCCCCGTGTTGGCTGGGCACGCCCCCATGTTGGGTGATAAAAGTTTCTACAACTTTGTGTTTTCTGCAGAAACTTGGCACGCCCCCGTGCTCAATGAGCACGGGGCGTGTTCAGCCTTCTGTTATCTTGTTTTTGCTTGGGAGGATGCCGTCGAGGGGTCGGGCATGCCACATTTATACCTTTTCTTGTATTATTGTTAGATTTGCCTGCATTTTTGTTTCTTTTGTTCATTTAAGCTCATTTAACCCTGAAAATACAAAAGGAAGACAAAAGCACACTTTTTCCAACATTAGTACTAAAAAAGGGTTAGTTTTATGTCTCACTTGATGTAATTTATATGTTGCATTTTGCACACATCAAATACCCCCACACTTGAATCTTTGCTTGTCCTCAAGCAAAACTCTTTATAACGTGGCTTACACTCCCAAATGGAACGGGTAGAAGAGAAGGTTTTGGGCTTGTCTTGAGTGTCGGGATTCCAAGATTTTTATTAGGTTTTATTTTTATGTTATTTACAATCCTATTCGTAATGATTTGTTTAGAACACTACATAAGATAAATTACTTATTTGTGCATAACATGCCTCTTTAAAATTTCATTTATATACAAGTTCACATACCTCACGGGAGATCACTCAACACTCGGCCGAAGATGTATTTTTGTGAAACACTCGAGAGCGGCATGGAACTTATTTCTACCATAAGATTGCCAAGCAATCAATCCTCATCCTTTTTAACTATACACCTTTGTAAATATCAAGAGGACTTTTGGGGAAGGGTTAGGCTTGGGTTAAAGGTAGGTGGTTGGGTTAGTGGTTAGTAGAAAAGGGCGAAAGGCGTAAAAAGCGTCGGTTTTCGCAAGACTTTTTATTTTTGTAACTTTTTTATTTTAATGAAGCATTTCTTCAAACAAAGTTCTTTTTGATGAACTTGTTTGTTTATTCTTGGATCCATCATATTTTTTTGATAAGCAATGTCATATGAAAAACCGAGTTTTTTACTAAAATAAAGGGTTTAAAATGAAAAAGGGTTTTGGTGGGTAAAGGGTGTTTGTTTTATGGGTTAGAAATGAAAAGGTTTAGGCTCAAAGGGGTTAACTAGGGGGATTTTGGATAGGTGGTAAAAAAAGAAAAATAATGGTGTTAAAAGAAATAGGGTTAGTCCTAATGCCTCCATCATTTACTTACTTGGGTTTAAGTTGGTAACGACCAGGAATGTATCGTCTTGGCAAGTTCTAGAGTCGTAAGAACCAAGCGGCTATTCACACAAGAAACGAAAAATGAGCATTTAGTTTAAAGATGTATATTTGTATGCTCAATAAAGGCTCAAAACTCACTTTTTGTGGGAATGGGTTTTTATGTGATCAAGTATATATATAATCAAATTTTAACTAGATTTGTTATACCGTTTCATAATTTTCTTATGCTGCTTCTTCTTATCACGACGCTATCGGTTGTAAATTTGTAAAAATATAACCTTTTTAGAACTTGTACTTCCCAAATTAAACTAAGACAAGTAAAAAAAAATGAAAAGTTTTTGAAAAAATTTGGGGTGTTTAGCGGTTCCAATAGAGTTTTGTGTAAGGCTTGTAATTAGGACTTGCAAAATTCAAGGTTTTAGCATCCCCCCCATACTTAAATTACACATTGTCCTTAATGTGTCTCAAAAATAAGTTTTTAGGTTGATTAAATGTGTAAAAGGTGTGTTAAAAACAAAATTTAATGTTACTGGGCATCTGGACATGGCCCCGTGTTGGATGAACACGGCCCCGTGGTCAGATTGCCAGTAACGGGAACTTACAGAAGGTGGACACGGTGGCGTGTCGGCTGAGCACGACCCCGTGTCTGGCAAAAATATGCATAATTTAGACAAACAGCAAGTTTGCGGCAATGGGCATGGGGGCGTGTCGGCTAAACACGACCCCGTGTGGACAAACTGCAAAGGTGTAAAACAGGTTTCTGGCTTCGGTTTTCCTGTCCCGGCTTTAATAGCACTAATGTTTAGTGCGCTAAGCCTCGTATGTACCTGTTTAACTAATAAATACCACACCAATCATAACAAACATCCTAAATTACCAAAGTTCATCATCCACGTCACAAGTTAAAAAGAAAAAGAAATGCAGAAATTAAAAAAGAGTTAAAGAAAGTAAATTGTTCAACAAGCGGCATGTAGGCCGGAAATTGTTCATAAGATAAGGGGGTTAACCTGTGGGACCTCCAACCGTGGGATGCTACCTCCTACTCCTCCCGCTCAATCCATTTCCTCGTTATCATCATCATCACCTCCTCCGTGGCCTGCCATATACTCTCGGATGTTTCCAATGTCATCCTGCATGTCGGAGATATTTCTCTCTATCGCTCTGACCCGGGCGTATGTGTTGCTGGCCATGTTGTAGGTGTTCCTGGTGCACATAAGGTTATCCTGCAATAATTCATGTAAGCTTTGAAAGTTAGGAAAACCGCCTCCTTGTGAGGATGATTGGCCCGGATCACCATGGTGCTGGTAATGGTACTGAGGAGGAGGATGGATGTCTGGAGCGTGTAAGACGAGTGCTTCTTGCGGGTTCCATGCATGCCCTTGAACTTTTTGAAAACTGACAGTCCTGTCATCTGCTTCATAAATCAAGTTCATGGAGCGGCAAATGACCATGTCCACTCTCCCCGACCATGGGCTCTTTTGGAAAGACCTTGGCATCCTATCAACAAAGTGTTTGAAAAGGCGGTAAATCCACCCTACAAAGAAGATAGGTGTCGGGGGAGTAGCAAGTTGGTTCAGGTGCATGTTTCGGAGTAGTAGGTACGAAACATCAAGGTTGGTACAGGTGTGAATGTAATGGAGGACTACTAGATCTCGTAACCCTACAACGCCGCTGCTTTCATGCCTCTGGCTAAGAGAGTAGGTGAGGACCCTATGGATGTAGCGGTAAAGAGGGTCTCTCAACTGGGTGCTCTTAGTTCGGCTCTGGTTGTAGTTGCCCTCTCCGATTTGAGCCCAAGCAGCTTGGCGTTGGTTTTTTCGGAATCTCACGTAGACTGCCGATGTTTTCTTCAATCCCAACATCCTCATCCGCATACAACCCAACTATTGCCCCAAACTGTGCGATCGAGATCGAGTACCTAGTCCCCCCATAACGGAACTCTACCCCATCATTGTCGAACGGATCAGCTTTTGTCTTGAAGACGAATGTGCTATAAAATTCCATGTTGTATTCATGCACGGAGCGAAGTCGAGTGCAAAGGGCAGCTCGTAGTGGGCCGGTGACAATGTTGTTGAAGCGGTCTAACTGGTTTACTGTTTCTAGAAGATTCGTGCATACTTGTCGTGGATATTCCTCGGGCCTAGTTCTTAACACATCGTATCTTGCTTGTGCATCCAACTCATTTGCATTGAATCGAGTAAATTTCTTGGCCATCTGAAAGAAAACACCAAACAATTAGCAAGAAACGGTGAAAATTTCGAAGAAAACTGAAAACAGTCGGCTGAACACGGCCCCGTGTTCAGCGGACATGCCCCGAGTTCGCCTGGATTTGGCTGGACATGCCCCCGTGCTCAGCGAGCACGACCCCGTGTCCAGACGTCTGTTTCCCAAAAATCTCAATTTTCGATCTGGTCCTGAAAACTTGAAAATTTTTGGTCTAGTAGGGTTTTCCCCGAAAATGAAAACTCAAGTGCCGTTTTTCCCAAAACAAACCGTTTACCCCTTCAATTTTATCTTTTTCGGTTAAAAAACAAGGGTTTTGGGTTTTTGTGAGAAATCGGGCGAATATACAAACAATACAAGTTGATTTACTTCCTATAACATGTATCTAAACTAATGCTAACAGATCTAAGTAAAAATTTGAGGTTCGATCCGGTTGAAGTTCAAGAAGCCTAGATTTTTTCCCAAATTTTTGATGTTAAACTACATGCAAATGCTTAATCTAACTACTAATGATGATAGAATCATACCTTGATGTTGTTAGAAGTGGGGGAGACGTCGAAATCTTGAAGAAAAATCGCCTGAACCATTTTGAAAAAGGGGAAACGGGGCGTGTGGAATGAAGAAACTATTTTGAAAAAGGGGTTTTATCCCGACCGTTGCGCGGACACGCCCCCCCGTGGGCGGGCAAGTTTTAATTTTTTTTAGTGCTCGTGTGAGTGCCCTGTTTCCCAAAACTTGGTTTTAGAGATCTTACCGATGCAGATGTTTTCCCGATTGTTCGTAACGTACCAGGTATGATGTTGATGCTTGAACCTTTGTTTCATTCTTCAACCATTTGAAGCGAGATTTCTTCCTCCTCATCCTCAATGAATCCTTGATAGAGCTTCAACCATTGGCCATTGACTTTGAATGGAATTCCATTCCGAGATTTAATTTCTGCTGCACCGTGTGGGAAAATATGGGTGATGAAAAAAGGTCCTGACCACCTAGACTTTAATTTACCAGGAAATAGTCGAAGTTGTGAATTAAACAATAGAACTTGATCTCCTACCCGAAATTCATTAGGTTTAATGTGTTTATCATGCATATTTTTCATTCTCTCCTTATAAATTTCAGAGTTAGAGTATGCATAATTCCTTAATTCGTCTAATTCATTTAATTGACAAAATTGACTTTTACCGGCAACCTCTAAGTCTAAATTTACATTTTTAATTGCCCAGTAGGCTTTGTATGCAATACTGGCAAATGACAGCTTTTTCCATAGACGAGCTTATATGGGGTTGTACCTATTGTTGTTTTATAAGCAGTTCGAAAAGCCCATAAAGCGTCATCTAATTTATCGGCTTATTCCTTTTTATATAACCTTACGGTTTTTTCGAGTATTCTTTTTAAACCTCTATTAGTGACTTCGACTTGTTCGTTTGTTTGAGGGTGATATGCTGTTGAGACCCGGTGATAGACCCCATAACATGTTAAGATTTTTTCAAGTTGATGGTTGCAAAAAAGGGTACCTCTATCACTTATTAATGCCTTTGGTGTTCCAAAATGAGAGAATAATTTTTTCAGAAATCTTACCACGACTCTTCCATCATTTGTTGGAAGTGTCTCGGCCTCGGCTCATTTAGACAAGTAATCTACCGCCGCAATTATATATTTGTTTCCTTTTGACGGTGGGAAAGGTCCCATAAAGTCGAGTCCCCACACATAAAAAATTTCACAAACAAGAATGCCATTTTGTGGCATTTCGTTTTTGGAAGAAATATTACTTGATCTTTGGCATGCGTCACATGTCTTGACAAGACTTTGGGCGTCTTTGTAAATGGTTGGCCAATAAAATACTGAATCAAATACCTTTCGTGCGGTACTAGCGGCACCATGATGTCCTCCGTATGGACCTTCATGACAATGGTGGAGAATTCTTCTTGCTTCACTACCATGTACGCATCGATGGATGAGTTGATCGGCACACATTTTGAAAAGTTAAGGATCTTCCCAAAAATAATGTTTTACATTGGTAAAGAATTTATTTCTTTGATGATGTGGCCATCCTTTTGCGACTATACCGCTAGCTAAGTTGTTGGTGCATATGTCTGTCGACTTCGTCTTGTATCGAGTCTTGTAATAGAATTGATAGATCAGGGCACAAAGTATGAGAAAATTGAGAAACATGTAGGATGTAGCCACTTCACACGAACTGGTGTTACCAGTTCGCACGAACTGGCAATTCGTGTGAAACTGTTTCATGCGAAGTGGACTGCCTATATATATGTGTCTTGGGTCTCTCATTTGTAACGTTTGGATTCCGGTAGCGAAGCTCTGCCGAAGTATCTCCAGGCTGTAAATAGTCATCAAATCAATACAAGAGATAGCTAAAGTGATTCTAGTGTGTATCCAGCTGAAATAACTCTGATACGACTGATTTCGCCTTTCGGATTGGACGAGATCTCTTCCGAACGACTCGTTTGGTCGTAACAACGATCCTACAAGTGGTATCAGAGCTCAGGAGGAAGAGTTCTTACCATTTTCAGCTTAATTTCATCAAAATTTCTGATTTCTACTCATTCTTCTTCACATTTTTCAAAATTAACTGAGATTTTACGGTTAAAATGGCTTGATTTTCACATATAACACGCGAAATACTGTTTTAACAAATCCTTGAAAGAATTAGACCTAAAATCGAACTAAAACCTGACCAATTTTGTCAAAAACTGTCCGTTCGTGTGACGTCATCATCAATTCGCACGAGTTGAACAAGTCCAGCTCGCACGAATTGAACCCAATTCACACAATTTGATCTTCTCAATTCGCATGGATTGGTTATAAGGTCTCCAGGTCGCTTGAAAAGATCTCAGTTTGTACGAAGTGGGTATAAACTCTCCAGTTCGCTTGAAAGTTGCTTCAAATCGTTTGAAAAGTGGACCAGTTCGCAAAGATTGAACTTTAAGTCATCCAATTCACATGAAATACATCAGTTCGCATCAAAGGCAGTTCGTATCAGATCCAGTTCGTTTGAATTTAAGACCAGATCGTTTGAAGTATTGCCAGCTTGTTTGAAAGTCTGAGTTTGTGAATTTTTAAATCGAATCATGGAAATGAATTCTACAATGCATTTGCTACCCCGATCACTATAGCTTAGAATACGATGTTAGAAAATGAAATGGGCACCATGCAAAAACCGCCTAAGCTCATGAATATTGAGGAGTATAGTGGATGGGATGAGGGTTTTGAAAATTGGGTTCAAGCAAACTACTTAGATGCATGGGAATGTATTGAATATCGATATATTAGACCAGTTAATGAAAACGGAGAGAAGGTTGCTATTAAAGATCTAAGTGTTGATGAGAAAAAGAAATACAAAAGTGAAAAGATGATGGTTAGTATATTGCAGCAAGCTGTTAAGGAAGAAATATTGATTTTACTACAACACAACGGAAGTGCATATTCAATATGGAAAGAACTAAGATCGAAATTTGTTGGAAGTGAAGACATGATCAAGAACAAAAAATCGCTTTTGAAAGAAGAGTTTGATTTGTTTCGTGGATTAAAAACTGAGAACACCAAGTAGATTATATAAAGATATTGCAATTTGGTAATGAACATGAAGAGATTGAACATCAAGAAAGATAATGATGAATGGATTGAAAAGTTGGCCGATGCATTGCCACAAGATGTTTGGGGCACGTATCTTATGATGTTGAAAAATAAACCTGAATTTGACAATCTAACGTTGAGCAAGTTTATTGAACAACTAGAAGCTCAAGAGATGGAACAACGAAAAATGGAAAGAATGAAGGATTTCAATGGTGAACAAGACATTGGTCTGTATTACAAAGGAGGGATAAGTGATAATACCAACATTGCACCAAAGATTGAAACTGCTTTCAATGCAAAAGTTCTTCTGGAGAATCATCTCAAGGATCAATCAACAAAACGGGATACTCTTCATATCCATCATTCGATCCAAATTTTTCAGCAACCAAGAATGGCAAAGTACTATAATGCAATATAGCTTTAAATCTTGAGAATGGTCAAAATTTCTCGGAAGAGGTTGCCAAAGGTCATATGTCTTTGTTGGTGACTGTGTTAGAATCTTATGAGAGTCTAGTTGCAGGAAGGATCGGAAATCCAATGTTGACAAAAGAGGATTACGATCAGATTGATGCTGAGGAAATGGAGTTAATGGATATAAAGTGGTGTTTGGCTAGTGTGTTGAGAAGAGCTGAGAAGTTTAAACATATTACGGGAAGAGATGATTTCCATGATGCTAATGTTTCTACTTTAGGATTTGACAAATCTAAAGTTACTTGTTTTCGTTGCAGGGAGAAAGGGCATTTTAAGAGAAAAGGCACAAACCACGAAGCAAGTGGAGCTCAAAATCCATTCGGCAACAATGATTATTACAGAAAAGCAATTTATCATCAAGTTGCTCAACAGCCGTATCAACAACAACAACAACCACAAATGCACTTGCTAAGAAAATGATCGAGGAGCCATCAAGGAAAGCTTGTTATGGTATAATAGATCAAGAGGATGAAATATTACCTGAGGGTTCTAGCTGGGACAAATATTGTCTGGATGAAAGTTTCTTAAAGGCTAAAGCATTTGTTGCTCAAAGCTTTGATGATTCAACTGCTGAGGAAGTAAAAAGGGCTTCAAGAAAAACACCAATTGTTGAAGATAGTGATGATGATTATTATGAAAGAAGAATGAAAGAGCACATAAAAAGAATGCAAGCTGACAGTGATGATGAAGATGTTCGAGTAATAGAAAAGCAGGTTAAAAACAAGATGACAGTGATGATGAAGATGTTCGAGTGATAAAAAAGCAGGTGAAAGAAATTCCAGCTTTCAAGATTGAAAAGAAAGCTGATGCAGAAAAAGTGTCTGAGAAATATGAAAATTGTGAGACTATGAAAAAGCACAACAACGAGTTGATTCATAACATGAACAAACTAAAGGAATCGTATGATGTCTTAAACAAAGCCATGAATCAATATAATGAGTCAAGCAGTGAACAAGTAACAGCTATGAAGACACTCAATGGAGCGTACATGACAAAGCAAAAAGTCGTCAATAATTACATTGAGATATGTGCTGAGCTTGAACAGAAATTGGAAACTCGGAGGATAGAAACTGAGAGAGTAAACAGGTTATTGAAAAGTTACTCATGTTCTTCTTATGTGATACACAGGATTTATCCTACAGTGGAAGGCATGAAAGCGTTTGAAGAAGAGAAACCTGAAGAAAAGAATTCTGGTAAGAAACAAAGTGTCAATTATACAAAGTGTCCACCCCCACTTGAAAATGGATATTCTCCACGACATCCTAATTCAGAAAGAGTCAAAAAGGTAACCAACTTAAAGTGGGAATCTGAACCTTCAGATAACTTACCAGACAATATCGATGTCACATTCACATCGTCTGACACTGATCATGAGTCTGAGTTAATAAAGAAAGTGGTCGATCAGGTGTTGGATAAAGATGAAACAGAGGAGTCAGAGTCAAAGTCAAAGTCAGACACGTCAAGTCCAACAGTCAAAAGGGGCAAACGGGTTTACAATAAAGATTTTCTGTTATTACAAAATAATTTGAATGACGAAACATTCAAAGTAGCATATACTTTGAATGATTCTGACAAATTATATTCTGATGAAGAATTTCCAATAAGAGGTGTTAAAACTGAAATGATTAACAAGGTTTTCAAATTAACAGATATTAATATTTCTGAAATAAAAGATGTAAATCTTACTGAAAAACCTAAAAAGTACACCTCAAGAGTGCAACAAAGGTTAAACAAGAAAAAAGGTTACAGTTCAGGTTCTGGTTATCAAAAGAAACCAAACCATAACGGTAATTTCAAAAAGAAAGGTTTAGGTTTTATTTCACCAGAAAATCATAAAAATGAGAAAACTTATAAACCAAAAACTGTATTTGTTTCAGGGTCAAGTTCAGAAGAAGAGGAAAAGAGCTCATTCTGGAAGCAATCGAACAAAGAATTCCTTGCTAAGAAGCAAGAAGGAATGAAGAATGAAGCTGCCCAGAAGAAAGAGACAAGAACCTGTTATCAATGCAAAGTAGTTGGTCACATTGCCTTGAACTATCCAAAGGCAACTAACACAAAACAAGGAGTTTCTCTTAAACTCAAAGAAAATATGGTTGATAATGAACCACCAACCAAACAATTTAAAGTGTTTAAAAACTCAAAATTTGAGGTTGGTGAGTGTTCAAAAAGTTTTTACAAAAGAAAGGTGAATCTAAACAACCACAAGTGGGTTGTTAAGAAATCAGAAAACAGTTCTGGCAATGATTCTGATTCGTCAAAATCAGAGGAGCTATTTTCTGGCGATGAATCTGATTCGTCAAAGTCAGAGGAGCCACAAGTTGAGCTAAAAAGTGAAAATTTTGTTCCGCCAATGGATGACGTCAACTTTCCACCATTGCGGACTGAAAATTACAAACAAAAAGTTGGCAAAGTTGAGATTTCAAATCAATTCTTTTCTGAAAAGAAAGAATTTGATGTTGAAAAAGCCTTTAACCCCACAGTTCAAAATATTTTTGGAAAAATGGTTGATGAAAAGGTAAAAAGGGTAAAGGAATTTTATGAATTGAAAAAGAGTAAACCAGATGAAGATGGTTCACCCATGTTCGTATCGTCATGGGATAGAACCTATCTAGAGTAAAATTCGAACTTGCCGGAGCTCCCAAGTTGATAATCGTGGAGCATGAATCGGCATCTTTCTCAAAATTGAAAATTGTCATATTTCAATTTACAAACGGTATTGTTGATAAGTGAATCTATAAGTGGTTAATCAAGGTCATTAATTGGAACTTGATTTAACTTTTATACAAAATGGTTGAAAGAACAAAATGATGAGTTTATCCCCGATCTTACAAGTGGTAACAACAAAACTTATTTTTCGAAAAAACCATTTTGATTAAAAAAAACTTAAGTGTTTTGAAATTATAATGTGAAAATAGTTTATTGTCAAAGGGAGTTCTGATTGTTTATGCAAAGTGAATGGAGAATTGAAGCAATTCACAAAAGTTGTCATTTTATTTGTACAGTTTAATGCATTTATTTTCAAATTTTCCTTGAAAATAAAAAATTGAAACATATTTTTGATTTTAGGGGGAGTAAAAATTTTAGAAATTTCGAAAATTTGAAAAATCCAAAAACATGATAAAATCTAAAAAGCCAAAAACATTGAAAAATTCAAAATGAGTTTTGTTGTGAAAAAGAGGAAATGATAGTACATCAGTAGACTATCACAACACGCTAAAGAAATGGAAAGTCAAATGTGACAAACGATCTCACTGAGGATATGCCAGTAGGTTTTTATACATTCAGTAGATTGTTTTCGAGATATAAACCTAAATATCAAATACTTACTTATTTCATGGGGAACATCTCTAGGATATATAGGTAACCCCTGAAATCTTGTTTGAAGGGCTTTCTATTTCTGACATACTAGGTCTTTGTGCGTGATGATATCTGGGGTATTATACCAGGACTTCTGATTTTGCGGGAGCAATAACCTAGTCCTCGTATAATGCTCTGCACAGTTTTAATCTTAAAGCCTACCCTCAGCATAAAAAATGATGAAACATTGAAAAATGCTAATCATGTGTTGTTGAAGAAAAGATCCCCAAACGGGACACACCTAAAGACGAGCCATCATCTCTCTGATTGAACGGAAGTTCTAGCCTGAGCTCTCATGGTCTCGCATTACCCGTTTACAGATATCATTAGTGTACATTCACCTGTAAGACTGAATATAGAAGTCTGGATACGGGAGTATATTCTGAAGTGGGACACGCGAATAAGTTAAGTCCTTAAAACACTAATCTCATATCTCGAAACAATTGAACTTTGTGTGAAAATTTAAGTGGATCAATATACTGACAATCTAAGTGAATTGTTTAGAACTTAAAGTTTAAAAAGGTCAACGGTGTTAGTGATTTTTCTCAAAAACTGATATGATTCTCTTACACAAACTCACAAAAATATTGTCTGTAAATATTTCTTTATTGCTTTTCATTAAAAACAAAAACCCAAAAAGATTGTGTTTTAGCGTAAAATTTTTGAAAAACAAAAAGATTTTATTTCATCTTATTTTCGACAACTGATGTTGAAAAGCTGATTTTCAAAATTCCAAGTGCTAAACATGATAGACAAATTGGTTTGGGAGAGTTTGTTTTGAAATAAGAAAAATGGTATTTTTACAAGTGATCATCAGAGATTATAAATGTAAAATTATTTTGGACAATATCTACAAGTGGTCTCTAAATTTGTCAAATTTTTAAATTTGTGAAATTTATTTTGAGGTAGAGATTGTGCAGGTAGAAGCAGCTAGGTTTCAACTTCTAAGGATATGCATATAAAGCCAGGTTCCAGATCCTGTTGCTACGGAGAGCCAGGAAACGTTCCTGAACCTGTGAAAGCTGCAAAACGTGATGAGTAGAGTTTGAGCCAGATTTCCAATCCAAAGCCTGTAGATTGTGAATTCCAGATTGCGATCCCAGCTTATCGAAAGGGGGAGTCTGAAGACATTAAAGCCAGCAGCTGCTGATGCTGATAAGAGAGAAAGGATAGAGCCAGGGTTGAGATTCTAGAAGAAAAGAGAGATAGAGAAAGATTGAGGATGCATACAATGGAGAATACTTTGGAGAGAGCGAGAAGACTGGTAAAGACTGAAGACTTGACATACTGAAGACTCGTACCGAAGACTTCGTCAATATCTAAGGGGGAGTCTGTTGGTGCATATGTCTGTCGACTTCGTCTTGTATCGAGTCTTGTAATAGAATTGATAGATCAGGGCACGAAGTACGAGAAAATTGAGAAACATGTAGGATGTAGCCACTTCGCACGAACTAGTGTTACCAGTTCGCACGAACTGGCAATTCATGTGAAACTGTTTCATGCGAAGTGGACTGCCTATATATATGTGTCTTGGGTCTCTCATTTGTAACGTTTGGATTCCGGTAGCAAAGCTCTGCCGAAGTATCACCAGGCTGTAAATCGTCATCAAATCAATACAAGAGATAGTTAAAGTGATTCTAGTGTGTATCCCGCTGAAATAACTCCGATACGACTGATTCCGCCATTCGTATTGGACGGGATCTCTTCTGAACGACTCGTTTGGTCGTAACAACGATCCTACATAAGTAATTAGCATAGTCGGCGTACCATGGCTCTTCTCGGTATTCCACCATTTCCAGGGACTCCGTTGGGAACTTTTCATTGATTTGCTCGTCCCTGGTTACCTCCAAAGCTGGGTCTTCCAAGGGCGAAAGATGATCTGCTACGGTGTTTTCTACTCCTCTTTTCTCTTTTATTTCAAAGTCAAATTATTGGAGGAGTAAAATCCACCGAATCAAACGTGGTTTAGCATCCTGTTTCTTGAAGAGATATCAAAAGGCTGCATGATCTGTATAGACTATTGTTTTAGAAAAACAAGATAAGAACGAAATTTAGCAAAAGCAAATACCACGGCTAGTAATTCTTTTTCTGTTGTTGTGTAATTTTCTTGTGCATCGTTAAGTGTTTTACTAGCATAATAAATTGGGTGAAAATGCTTATCTTTTCTTTGTCCCAAGACGGCTCCAACTGCAAAGTCACTTGCATCACACATGATTTCGAAAGGTAATTTCCAACCAGGCGCTATCATGATAGGTGCATTGACTAGCATTTCTTTTAGTGCTAGAAATGCTTGATTGCAATCCTTGTCAAAGATGAAAGGGGCATCTTTTTCAAGTAATTTTGTTAGAGGCCTTGAGATTTTAGAAAAGTCCTTGATAAATCATCTATAAAATCCGGCATGCCCTAGGAAACTTCTGATAGCTCTAACGGAGGATGGGGGTGGTAATCGAGAAATAGTGTCTATTTTTGCTCGATCAACCTCCATTCCTTCGCTTGAGATTTTGTGACCGAGTACTATTCCCTCCGTTACCATGAAATGGTATTTTTCCCAATTAAGGGCGATGTTAGTTTCCTCACATCAAGATAGCATTCTGTCACGACCCCCGACTCACCCTGGACGGAATCGGGAGCCGCGAGCAGTCCAGTGGTACCCGTGGTATCTGATTTATGCAGCAGCGGAAGTCTTTTATTACAAGATCTTTTCACCGTAAAAATGCTCGTTTAATATATTATACAAAGTTTTAGGGATAAATTCCCTTAATTTCCAATACGTTGATTCCACACATAAATCATTATTTGCCAAAACATGTTTTATTTATTTATTCACAATGAGCCACTTCTCTGAGCTTGTAGTGCTTTACTGCACTTTTCCTGGATCACACAGATCACCTGAAACATGTTTGAAAAAGGTTTTGTCAGCGGGGAAATACTGAGTGAATCATTCTGTTTTCTAAAACGACCCGTTAGTTATAAATTACAGTATTAAGGGGAATTACAATGTTTCTGATATCAAACCAACTACCCACAGTATTTGTCACTCGACCAACCATTGGCTAGCCCATTTGTCCAATGGTGTCTGTGACTGTGGTCAGATCACCCCTTGGCCACCCGTTTGTCTAAGTGTGACGGGAAATAAGTAATGTATACAAAACCCCACATACCGGCTGTAATATGGTGATTACAAAGACTTAATCCCTGTAATTATAACTTTGAAACTAATTTGGAGTTTTGTAAACTTACTCACAAACTGTGAGAAAACAGTTTAAAAAGAAGAATGACTCACATTGCAGATTAACGAGCAAGATATAAGCCTACTGATTAGCCTTGATTAAACCTAATTTAACACAATGCACACACAGGCAGGTTAGTAACTAATACAGCAGTTACGTCAATTCACGAGATTAAACCCTCACAACGATTAATCAGTGCAATACTCAATAATTCAATCGGATTCACAACGAATAACAGAGCATAGTCCGAATTCGAACAACACTCAAATATTCAAGTCGAAATCACGACGAATAATCAAAGTACAAGCTCAATTGAGCAGCACCCGGACAATCGTTGGATAGTTATAATCGATCGGACATTGAATCGTAATAGCGATCGAGTTATTACCCTGATTGCGGCAGCACTTCGTGATCGGTGTGTGTTGTGAACGATATTCGCTATAACTCGATGGTTACAGAGAATTTGGACGTCGAATGAACAGAAAACTTCAAGTGCCAACATCCCCTATTTATATCTGAAAAATGCACTCCCTCGCGCCACGCGAAGGATTTCCTTGCGCGTGTCGCGTGGCGCGAGAGACCCTAGTCTAGCATAGGGTGTGTTCGTGTACAGGTAGCTTGGGTGAGTTGGTTTCGACTGAAAACTTAGCTCCCACGTAAAACTGTTAAGATATTACCAACTAGGGTTTACCCCCCCCCCCCCCCCTGAGTTTTAGGGGCCCTGATCCTGATTCCGATTGTTATGAAAATTTTAGGGTTTATGCGGAATCACTTGGGTGTTTCAATTAGGGTTTTCTTATTACCTAATTATCATCCTAATTATTGATTTTCATGACAATTGTTACATCCTCCCCACCTTAAGAAAAATCTCGTCCTCGAGATTTATTGGAATAAATGAGGATATTTGCGCTTCATTTCTGATTCTAGCTCCCAAGTGTATTCTGGTCCTCTCCTTGAATTCCATTTGACTTTGACCAACACCAGTCGTTTGTGTTTGAGAAACTTGACTTTTCTATCTTCGATCTGTAGTGGTTTCTCTATAAACTTCAACTTTTCGTTCACCTCTACATCTTGAAGAGGTACTACCAGGGACTCATCTGATAGACATTTCTTGAGATTGGATACATGAAATACATCATGTACTCCAGATAATTCTTCTGGTAGTCGTAAACGATAAGCAACTGGTCCTATTCGTTGGCTTATTGGAAATGGTCCTACGTATCTGGGACTCAGCTTTCCTTTCTTACCGAATCGTACTACTCCTTTCCAAGGAGAAACTTTTAAGAGTACTTTATCTCCTACTTGAAATTCTAAAGGCTTACGAC
This sequence comes from Helianthus annuus, assembly GCF_002127325.2. Classification (NCBI taxonomy): domain Eukaryota; kingdom Viridiplantae; phylum Streptophyta; class Magnoliopsida; order Asterales; family Asteraceae; genus Helianthus; species Helianthus annuus. The sequence continues at coordinate 31,419,793 of NC_035443.2, forward strand.
GATTGTCTGCATAGCTCTTCTGACGATCTCGAGCCGTTTTCAATATTTCCTTAATCTGAGTTATCTTGTCAGTAGTTTCTTGTACAATTTCAGGACCTGATAATTGACTTTCTCCGATTTCTGCCCAACATACTGGAGTTCTGCACTTACGTCCGTACAATGCTTCGAATGGTGCAGCTTCGATGCTTGAATGATAACTATTGTTATAGGAGAATTCAATTAATGGCAAATGGCTATCCCAATTACCACCAAAGTCAATTACACATGCTCGGAGCATGTCTTCTAGAGTTTGTATTGTCCTTTCACTTTGTCCGTCTGTTTGTGGATGATAAGCAGTACTTAGATTTAGTCGAGTTCCCATTGCTTTCTGAAAACTTGTCCAGAAATGAGAAGTAAAACGACTATCTCTATCCGATACAATGGAGAGTGGGACTCCATGTAAGGATACTACTTCATCTACATACAACTTGGCTAACCTTTCCATGCTAAAGGTTTCCTTTATTGGTAGAAAATGAGCTGATTTGGTCAATCGATCGACAATTACCCAAATAGCATCATTACCTTTTCTGGTCCTGGGTAATTTAGTAACAAAATCCATTGTTATGAGTTCCCATTTCCATACAGGTATTTCTAACTGTTGTAGTAGTCCTGAAGGTTTCTGGTGTTCAGCCTTAACTTGTGAACAAGTTAAACACTTGGATACGTATTCGGCTATATCATTTTTCATTCCTATCCACCAGATATTATTCCTTAAATCATGGTACATTTTATTGTTTCCTGGGTGCATGGTATACCTAGATTTATGAGCTTCTTCTAAAATCTTATTTCTTAACTCTCCTTGCTTAGGTACCCAAATTCGTTTCTTATGGAATTTCCAAATTCCATCATTTCCTTGTTCTAGTTCTTTTAGGTAACCTTTCATTCCTTTAGCATCATCTTTGATTGCTGTTTTCTGAACTTCTTTGATTTGTGTCATTAAATCTACTTGTAGATTTAACCTCAGAGCACGGACTCGTTTCTGTTTCTCATGGTACTTACGACTTAAGGCATCTGCAACTACATTTGCCTTTCCTTCGTGATATTGGATATCACAGTCGTAATCGCTTAGCATCTCCATCCATCTTCTTTGCCTCATGTTTAACTCTTTTTGCCCAAATATATATCTTAAACTCTTATGATCTGTATAAACAGTAAACTTACTTCCATACAGATAATGTCTCCATATCTTAAGGGCAAAAATTATGGCTCCTAGTTCTAGGTCATGAGTCGTATAATTTTCTTCGTGCTTTTTCAATTGTCTAGAAGCATACGCAATTACCTTCTTGCGTTGCATTAACACACATCCATAGCCTAATTTTGAAGCATCACAATATACTTCAAAGTCTTCTGTTCCTTCGGGTAAAGCTAAAATTGGTGCATTCATCAATCTATGCTTTAAAATCTTAAAGGCTTCTTCTTGTCTAGGTCCCCATTCAAACTTAGCAGCTTTACAGGTTAACTTAGTTAATGGTACGGCTATCTTAGAAAAATCTTTGATAAATCGTCTATAGTATCCAGCTAAGCCTAGAAAACTTCTTATCTCCATAGCTGTTTGTGGGACTTTCCACTTTGTAATTGCTTCTATCTTAGCAGGATCTACATGGATACCTTCATGATTTACCACATGACCTAAGAATTGTACTTCTTGCAGCCAAAATTCACACTTCGAGAATTTGGCATAAAGCCTTTCTTTTCTTAACAAAGTTAAGAGAACGTGTAAGTGTTCACAATGTTCTTTTTGGCTTTTGGAATAAATAAGTATATCGTCGATGAAAACGATCACAAATTTATCCAAGTATGGTTTACAGATTCGATTCATCATGTCCATGAATGCTGCTGGGGCATTTGTTAATCCAAAGGGCATGACTGTAAACTCATAATGACCATACCTAGTTCTGAAGGCAGTTTTAGGTATGTCTTCTTCTTGTACCTTCAACTGATGATATCCAGATCTTAAATCTATCTTAGAGAAATACCTAGCTCCTTGCAATTGATCAAAAAGATCATCAATCCTAGGTAGTGGGTAACGATTCTTAATCGTAACCTTATTCAATTCTCTATAATCGATACACATTCTCATCGATCCATCTTTCTTTTTGACAAACAGTACTGGTGCACCCCAAGGGGATGAACTCAGTTGTATAAATCCTTTGCTTAATAATTCATCTAATTGCTTTTTCAATTCTAGCATTTCGGTAGGTGCTAATCTATATGGTGCTTTGGCTATTGGTGCAGTACCTGGAATTAAATGAATTCTAAATTCTACTTCTCTATCAGGTGGTAATCCAGGTAATTCTTCTGGAAAAACGTCTGGGTATTCTGAGACTATTGGAATATCCTGAAGTTCCTTATCTTTAGTGTTAATGATTACTGAAATCATATACACCATTTCCTGCTTTCTCGAATAGCTTGCCAATTTCATTACTGAGATAAATTTCAGTGGCTTTCGAGGTTCATTTCCAGTAATTACAATTACTTCTCCTGAAGGGGTTTGAATTTCTACTGCATTTTTGTCACATAGGATTCGTGCATGGTTGGCTATTAACCAATCCATTCCTAATACTACATCGAATCCGGCTAAATTCATTGGTAACAGATTTGCAGAAAACTTATGGCCTAATAGTTCTATTTTTCCTTCTTGCCAGATTTTATCTATGTTTACAGAATTTCCTTCTGCGGTTTCAACTGTGAAAATTTGCCTAAGAGTGGTTAACGGTAACTTAAGAGCTTGACAAAATGAAGTATTAATAAAACTTTGGTTTGCACCAGAGTCAAATAATACTTTTGCAAATACGTCATGTACTAGGAACGTACCAGCTATCACATCTGGAATGAGTTTGGCCTCTTGAGTGGTCAGCTGGAATGCACGTACATTCTTCTTGGTTGCTCCTTCAGCTGGTTTAGCTTTGTTGTCTACTAGTTTAGCTAGCTTAGGACATTCGGATTGAAAATGTCCCCTTTCTCTGCAGTTATAACAAATTCTTGTTTTCTTCCTGCAGTCTTCTTCACGATGTCCTTTTGCCTTGCAAAAATTGCAAACTATATTGCATTGTCCATAATGCTTCTTTTTGCAATTTCTGCAGAAAGGAGGTGATGAGGATTGCCCTGTTCCTCTTTTCTTGATATTACCCATACGAAACCCTTGGGTAATCTTCTGAGCTATTTCCTTCTTACGATCTTCCTCTCTTGTGCGTACCAATTCATCCGTTAGGGTGTTAGCTAATTCTACCGCATCGTCAATGGTACGAGGTCTCGCAGCTTTAACGATGTTTCGGATTTCACTAATTAAACCCCAGATGTAACGGGAAATGAGCACCGGTTCTGGCGAAGCCAGTGTTGGCACCACCCTTGCGTATTCAAAGAATGTCGAAGTATAGCCCCGGCAATCTACCCCTGTCATGCGGTGACTTAGGAATTTGTTTGCCATTTGATCTTTTTCATATTCGGGACAGAATTTTCTTTCTACAAGATTCTTAAATTCTTCCCGACTCATGGCATAGGCTATCCTTCTCCCCTTTGCTTGGAGGACCGTGTTCCACCATTCTAGTGCTCCTTCTTTGAACAGATTTGATGCATACATCACTTGATCCTCTTCGGCACATTTGCTTATTGCAATTACTGCATCGGTTTTCTCTAACCAACGCAGTGTTGCAGTTGCCCCTTCATTACCTGCAAATTCTGCGGGTTTGCAAGCAAGAAATTCTTTGTAAGTGCAACCAGGCGTTGCAGCTTTTATTCTCTTAGGGAGTGGGGCCTGTTGCGGATCATGATCGTCATGATTGCCGCCTCCATTTATGCTGTTACTGCCGTTATCTTCTGGAATACGTTTACTAGGAATTAATTGTGGTTCGGCAGGTTTCTGAACAGCAGCCACAATTTCTGGAATAGCATGGGCTATTCCTTGGGCGATAAAGTGCTCAATATCTTGTCGGGTGATATATTGATCTTCCTGTTCTTGCTCAGATTGATTTACTTCATTAATTGGTTCATTGTTAGCATTTTCCATCTGCTAATTAGTAGGAATTATTAGTGTCTAACTTATTAATAATACAATTAGCACAGATGAACACATAAATTATTACAATATACAAGTATAATCAAAATTGTCGATTTCTCGATTTTCATTTTGTTATTGTATATTGTATATGTATCCGTACACACTGTATCTTACAAAGTTTTATTGCCCATTTTACAGAGTTTTAGGTTACTATTTATACTATTATACAATATGCTTTCCTGACTTCACTATTTCGTTGGTTGACTGACAGTTCTAATAACGATACTCCCTCTCATCGTACTTCCAAGATAGTTGTTCCCCTATTTCCCTGATCCTATTACCTGTACCTATCAGTTCTTCACCGAACTGACGGAGTTCGGCTAGGTTTTCATTACTCATGGGAGGATTGGGGATTGGTTCTGGATCGAATTGAGGAAGGAAACTATAAGGACTATTGACTATATTTTGGAATTGCCAGTCATTGGTCCACCATTCTTCCATTTGGCCTAATGGTCGTGTGTGGATTAGTGGGTCTGGAATCATTGGTGCTAGATTTATGGGAATTTGAGCTGTAACCGGATAAGAGAAGAGATTATTGTTGACAGGCTCTATAACATCACAATTGGCCAGTAGACGATCTATTTCGTCTTGGAATGTGATTTCTGCCGGTTGTTTTGAGCTTTCTCCAATCTCTATTCCCTTTTGTTTTAGATCTATCCCTATTTCTGTTTCTGTTTGTTTAGAACTTTCTCCGGTTTCTATTTCCTTTCCCTTGCTCACACTCACAGGATTTTCTATTTTAGGAAGTCTCCTAGTGGCTGGCTTCCTACGGCGTACTTTTCTCCACCCTAGATATCTTCTCTTCTTTTTAGGTTTGGCTTTTTCCAGCGGAGGAGCTTGGAATTCCACGGGTTCTTTTATGTCAGCAATGTAACCAGTAAAGTCGTGAGAGACTTCGATAGGCACTGGATATAAGTTGAGATTCTGGAATGCTTCCGACATCTCATTCATGCTGCATAGTATATATGCAAAATACAAGATTGTAATGTTAAAACTTTGGAACAAAGTTTAACAAACAAACACTGAAGTTTTATTGCATACCAATTTGTACAGAGGATAACAGAAATAAACACACTAGGATTTTATTTATTTACTGGACAGTGATTTCTTTTACTAGACCCAACTTATCGGGTATTTAGAGATTGGCATTTTCTGCTACAGTAGCTAGCATATAGAGATTTGCCCATTTCTTGTCTATTTAATCTTCCCAAGGTGTACTATTACCCAACTTTTGGACTTCTGGATTAAACCTAACTTTCTTGGTTTGGGGTTTCTTTTTCTCCCGACTCTTTTTAAGTATCGAATCCCTTTTCTCTGGGGAAAGAGGATTCTCATAGTTTGCCTTGCGGACAAAGATTCCTTCTTCTAGGTTTATTGGGTTTTTAGAAGAAGATACTATATCTAATTTGTGGTAAATAGCAGACAGCTTTTGTTTACCCATACTTGTAACTAACAAATAATCAGTTAATACAACAAATAATCACAGAATGATAACTAGTAGAATTAAGTATTTTGTCAAATACTTAACTCCGTAATAGGCTTAAATCAGTGGCTCGATCAGTGGCTCAATTTAATTATTAATTATTAATTATTAGCTCTGATACCACCTTCTGTCATGACCCCCGACTCACCTTGGACGGAATCGGGAGCCGCGAGCAGTCCAGTGGTACCCGTGGTATCTGATTTATGCGGCAGCAGAAGTCTTTTATTACAAGATCTTTTCACCGTAAAAATGCTCGTTTAATATATTATACAAAGTTTTAGGGATAAATTCCCTTAATTTCCAATACGTTGATTCCACACAGAAATCATTATTTGCCAAAACATGTTTTATTTATTTATTCACAATGAGCCACTTCTCTGAGCTTGTAGTGCTTTACTGCACTTTTCCTGGATCACATAGATCACCTGAAACATGTTTGAAAAAGGTTTTGTCAGCGGGGAAATACTGAGTGAATCATTCTGTTTTCTAAAACGACCCGTTAGTTATAAATTACAGTATTAAGGGGAATTACAATGTTTCTGATATCAAACCAACTACCCACAGTATTTGTCACTCGACTAACCATTGGCTAGCCTATTTGTCCAATGGTGTCTGTGACTGTGGTCAGATCACCCCTTGGCCACCCGTTTGTCCAAGTGTGATGGGAAATAAGTAAAGTATACAAAACCCCACATACCGGCTGTAATATGGTGATTACAAAGACTTAATCCCTGTAATTATAACTTTGAAACTAATTTGGAGTTTTGTAAACTTACTCACAAACTGTGAGAAAACAGTTTAAAAAGAAGAATGACTCACATTGCAGATTAACGAGCAAAAGATATAAGCCTACTGATTAGCCTTGATTAAACATAATTTAACACAATGCACACACAGGCAGGTTAGTAACTAATACAGCAGTTACGTCAATTCACGAGATTAAACCCTCACAACGATTAATCAGTGCAATACTCAATAATTCAATTGGATTCACAACGAATAACAGAGCATAGTCCGAATTCGAACAACACTCAAATATTCAAGTCAAAATCACGACGAATAATCAAAGTACAAGCTCAATTGAGCAGCACCCGGACAATCGTTGGATAGTTATAATCGATCGGACATTGAATCGTAATAGCGATCGAGTTATTACCCTGATTGCGGCAGCACTTCGTGACCGGTGTGTGTTGTGAATGATATTCGCTATAACTCGATGGTTACAGAGAATTTGGACGTCGAATGAACAGAAAACTTCAAGTGCCAACATCCCCTATTTATATCTGAAAAATGCACTCCCTCGCGCCACGCGAAGGATTTCCTTGCGCGTTTCGCGTGGCGCGAGAGACCCTAGTCTAGCATAGGGTGTGTTCGTGTACAGGTAGCTTGGGTGAGTTGGTTTCGACTGAAAACTTAGCTCCCACGTAAAACTGTTAAGATATTACCAACTTGGGTTTACCCCCCCCCCCCCCCCCCCTGAGTTTTAGGGGCCCTGATCCTGATTCCGATTGTTATGAAAAATTTAGGGTTTATGCGGAATCACTTGGGTGTTTCAATTAGGGTTTTCTTATTACCTAATTATCATCCTAATTATTGATTTTCGTGACAGTTGTTACACATTCGTTCAAAGTTATCGAGGAATTGGTCGTATGAATCTCCAAAGATAGAAAAGTCGTCCATGAAGACTTCCATTGTCTTTTCTATCATGTCATGGAAGATGGCTACCATGCAATGTTGACAGGTTGCGGGGGCATTACATAGACCAAAAGGCATGCGTCGATAAGCAAAAGATCCATAGGGACATGTAAATGTTGTCTTTTCTTGGTCTTCAGGTGCTATCAGGATTTGAAAGTAACCTGAAAAACCATCTAAGAAACAATAAAATTTGTGACCGGATAATCTTTCTAACATTTGATCAATAAAAGGCAAAGGAAAGTGATCATTCTTTGTTGCTTCATTTAATCGACGATAATCTATACATACCCTCCATCCTGTGACGGTTCTCGTTGGTATTAGTTTATTTTTCTTGTTAGTTATTACCGCCATACCTCATTTCTTTGGAACTACGTGGATGGGACTTACCCAAGGACTATCAGAGATAGGGTAAATAAGTCCGGCGTCAAGTAATTTGATGACTTTGTTTTTAACCACTTCTTGGACATTTGGATTTACTCTACGTTGTGGTTGTATTACAGATTTATAGTCATCATTCATTAAAATTTTGTGCGTGCACATGGAAGGACTTATTCCTTTGATATCTACAAGCTTCCAAGCGATCACATTTTTGTGTTTTTTCAAAAGTGTAATTAATTTTTCTTTTTCTAAACTACTTAATTTTGACGAAATAATTACAGGTGATTTACCGTCTTTGTCTAGAAAAGCATATTCCAAACCTTTTGGGAGTTCTTTGAGCTCAAGAGGTGGGTCATTAGAAGACTCCTTATTTGGTTGCTCACTTTTGTCAAGAATCACAAAGGTTTGTTCTATGGCGACCTCTTCTTCAACAAAGTGGTCAATTTCTTCTCTTGTATCGGGTGGTTCATCTTCATCTTCAATTAGGGGGTCATTATTGCCGAATGGATATTTCATTGAACGCTCAAGATCGACACTTTTTTTAAATGCCCCTAATTGAATAGATAGATTGTTGTACTTCCATTTTTTTCAAAGCTTCGTGGGTTTTTACAAAGGGTCGTCCGAACATTAGAGGAGCATCATCAAGGATGACAAAGTCGGTTGGGATTACCATTTGGTTGGTTTGGACAAAGACATCCTCAACTACCCCGATTGATTTTATTACTTTCCGATTAGATAGAAAAATGGGTATTTGAAGTGGAGAAAAATCACTAATACTTAATTTTTCGAAAATGTAGTTTGGCATTATATTAACACAAAGATCTTTATCAATTGTAACATTACTAATAAGGGAGTTTTGAAAAAAACATTGAACCGGTGTAATGTTAATTTCAAATGGGTCTTCTTTTATTAGCGAAGTTTGATCATTTGTTAACTTAATGCTTACCGTTTCGTCAATTTTAGTGTTAGTGTTTAACTCTTTTAAAAACTTAGCATGAGTGGGTACTAAACAATGATTTTCGAAAGAAGGTGACAAGATATTAATTTCTTGAAAATTAGACTTTTTTTGAATTTTAACGTTGTCAGACTCACCCTTTTCATTGTTTAACTCATGTGTCGGTTTTTCACTTACTTGTTCTTCCATTTTTACATTTTCAACTATCTCTTCTTTATTACAAGTTAATTCTTCTCTTGCGCGGGACTCCTCTTCACTTGTGCGAGATTCTTTTATGAAACGTTCGATAGTTTTAATGTGTTCTATTATCATATCGGCTATGTCGGTGATAGAGTAAGGATCAGGATCCTCAAAGCTTGAATCCGGATGTTTGATCCTTTGTTCCTCATAATACCCATATGAAGTAGATGGTTCACACCATTGTTCTTCATTGTAAGTATATGATGGATAAGGGTCGTAGTTTTGTTCTTCATAATACTCATCTGAGGTGGGTTGTTCACGCCATGGTTCCTCATAATAAGCATATGAAGGTGGAGGCTCATACCTTGGTTCCTAAAAGTATGAGTGTGAAGGCTCATACCTTGGTTCATCAAAATATGAGTATGAGGGAGAAGGTTCACACCTTGGGTCTTCATAGGATGTGTATGAAGTTGATGGCTCGTACCTGGGCTCCTCATAATAGGTGTATGAAGTGGATGGTTGAAATAAGTCAAAATATTGTACCGAGTACGGGTTACCACAAATGGTGCAATAGTCTTCCCTATAATCATCCTCCTCATAGGTGTAGTTGTAGCCTCCTGAGTATTGATCCATAAGAATCACTCAGTAGAACACAACAGAGTCTCGAGACCAGAAAACAAAAATAAAAACGGAAACAGAGGCTGGACACGGCCCTGTGTTCAGTGGACACGGCCCGTCTTCAGGTTCTGTATCTGGGCGTTTGAATTAAAGTGATTGTTTTTGTGCAGCATGGGGGTGTGTTCAGTGAACACGGCCCCGTGTTCAGGTTACTGTAAATGCAAAAAAACTAACTAAAATGCAAAAAATGTGCGCGCGTTTTAAAAAGGTTTTGAAAAACTGATTAGGCCGTTGATTTTAAGCTTTCTTAAAATCCTTGTCCCTGGCAACGGCGCCAAAAACTTGATGTGTCTGCGGTGTTATATATTTTTATGTATATTTTAAGCCCTTTTAACACTTTACACAAGTTTTAAATTTATAAAACACGATATTTTACTAACACCAAACACACATATGGGCAAGTGCACCCATCGTGAGCGTAGTATAGTGTTGGTAAGATACTGAGGTCGTCCAAGGACACAAGAGCTTTTAGTACCGGTTTATCCTGAACGTCTAATCAAATCAAAATTTTAGAAAAAGGTTTTAAACTAGAAAATAAAAACTAAAAATGCGAAAAATAAAAATAAAAATAAAAACAGATAGACAAGATGAATCACTTGGATCCGACTCGCCTTTAGTGTAACCTTTGATTATTTCTGCACTTTTGCACTTTTTAAGAGATTATCTTAGTTATAGTAGTAGGCTCCTCTTTTAAAGGTGACGTTACCCTTAACCCAGTAGTTTGAGTCAGCAAGGATACAATCCTTAAGGGTTGGATTATTGAAAGATAATTAATTAAGTTATTTATGCGTAATATGGTAGGCCCCTCTTTTGAAGGTGACGTTACCCTCGGCTAAGTAGTTTGAGTCAGCAGGGATACAATCCTAAGTAGCCGGGTTAATGTTTTAATAGTAGTTTACATATGAGGGGATCAAGAAATTCGAACCCTTGCCATCTATTACCAATGGGTATTAAAGGAGGTCCTACTAAGCTTGACCCAGGTCCTTGCAGGATCTATACACTGAACAAGGCAAGACTCTTACCAAACCATTCCCTTAACCCCCGACCAGGTAGCCAACATATCTCCATATAGACTGTGGAGATATGAATGGGAAAATGTTTTATTTTATATAGACAGTAAAATAATGCCAAGACACCACGAACACATGATAAGGAAGATTCACCGTCAACATAAGAAACTAGTTATTAAAGTCATTAATACATAACCAAATAAAAAGTGTGAAAAGATTAAAAATAAAAAGTATTACACTAAATGCTTGTCTTCACCAAGTGATGTAAGAGACTTAGGCAAACATGGGCTTTGATTGTCAAGAACTCTTACTATCAATCTTGGATCTCGAGACTACTACACACACTCTATGCTGGATGATGGATGATGGTGGTGGATATGGGTTGTGATGGTGGTGGTGGGTGAGTGAAATGTGAGAGAGGTGGTTTACCAAGAGATGAGTTGCAAGTGAGCCAAGCACCCCTATTTATAGCCTGCACAAAATCCCGGACACGGCCCCGTTTCCATTGGGCACGGCCCCGTGCCCACCCATCTTCTCTTTCTTCATTAAATGCAATTTATTTGCGTTAGTTGACCACGCCCTCGTGTCCGCTAGGCACGGCCCCGTGTGCAGAAGCGTATCTGTACTATCAATTTTCGTTTGGATTTTGCGAATCTTAGCGTTGACCACGGCCCCGTGTTGGCTGGGCACGCCCTCGTGTTGGGTGATAGAAGCTTCTACAACTTTGTCTTTTCTGCAGACACTTGGGCACGCCCCTGTGCTCAATGAGCACGGGGCGTGTTCAGCCTTCTGTTCTCTTGTTTTTGCTTTGGAGAATGCCGTCGAGGGGTCGGGCATGCCACGTTTATTTCTTTTCTTGTATTATTGTTAGATTTGGCTGTATTTTTGCTTCTTTTGTTCATTTAAGCTCATTTAACCCTGAAAATACAAAAGGAAGACAAAACAACACTTTTTCCAACATTAGTACTAAAAAATGTTAGTTTTATGCCTCATTTGATGTAATTTATATGTTGCATTTTGCACACATCAATATTCTACAGTTGACATTACTATTGGTCAAAGTTGGTGTATAAAGGACACAAGATAAATACTTTGGCTAAATGAAGTGAACATAAAAAACAACAAATCGACCATCAAATAACTTAAAATATATATGTTAAATTAATTGTTTATAAACCTTACTCAATTAAAAGTCTTACTCAAGTCAAATCATGATTTCTCGCAGATGGGATAAAAAGGTGTACCAATTACCAAACATAGAAAATTATATGATGATTGATGAAAGACCAGAATTTACCTTCATACACAACGAGGATCTATTTACAACCCCATATATAATGAAAGAACTCATATCATTAACAAAACATCATATGTAGCCCATGCCAATACTGCAACTACAAAAAATCATGAACATTATCTCAATACATATTACACACTTCCAAAGTCAACACGATAATTCTACTGAGATCTTTTTACTTGATATTACCTCTCACAAAGAGTTCTGAATTCAGCATGCATCCGATTATTTGAAAGATGAAAGGACCTGCCCCTGCCATTTCATGATTGATGTGTGACGTGACCGTGTCGTCCCGATCAGTCAAAACCCCAATTAAACCTAGGTAGCTAGGGTAAGTCGGGTATCGTATCCACGAAGAGCATGTGGTCAGTATCGCACGACCCGTTCGATTAGTTAGACTATTTACAAATAATGTACAAAGTGATTATGAAGTTTGCTATTTTTATTTATTTTTTGGTTTTAAAATAAATCGGAATGAACCGACAAATTGATGTTATCGAAATCAATTGAATATTAACTAAAATTGTAAACTAAACTAAAAAGTTGAAGCAAGAAATTAGAATACGGATCACACCCGGTTCGATAATTGCAAGACCTAGGGTTCCTACATGTTTTAATTCAACTCAATTGCATAACGATTAACGGATTTAGTGTACCGTGACTTAGGTGCCAATAACTATCAACGTCCTGAAGAACGGACAAGAATGCACTTTGTAATCAACACAAGTAAATCCTAACCACGACAACGCATAATTACACATAACCATTTCGCAAAGTCATAACTTTATCATCGTTCGACAATTCATGAATACGAAACAAATGCAAACAATTGTCTATGGTTTACAAAATCAACACAAATTGTCACAAAGTCGAATCAAACTACAAATAAATAAACCCTAGAAAATCTTACAACAATCTACACCGGGGTGAATCCGACGAGACTAGCCGCTCATTGTTGAATGGACGCGACCACAAGCTTGAGATAGTGATGAAGACATGATCGGTATCGTGTTGTGCTTGATCGATGATGGATGTCGATCAGTGATTAGCGCCCCCTATTCGTTGATGGTCATCCTCGACTGCCAAACTTTCTTCGTGGATCCAGAGTATGATGATGTTGGGCTGATTTGGTAAGTGGTTTATATGGGCCCAAAAATAATCTAAGGGCCCTCAAAAGTTGTGATCGTGGCTACCTCCAATCGATGGGAATCCTCAAAGTTGAATGCCCAAATAATAATATATGACTGCCACTTTTTGTAGGTTTTTTTTTGAACATTTAATTTCTTTAATCCTCTGTCGTCTGTGGGACTTGAACTCAAGACCTTCCCCTTCTCAACCTTGGTGTTTTAAAGGCTTTACCTTTGTCAATAGACCATCACCCCACTTTTTGTAGGTGTCCCAAAAAATTGTCTTATGTGGCTCCCCAAATCACGTGATTACCAAAAGATCAACCGCCACTTGATTATTATGAAAATGTGACTTTTAATGATGGTGGCTCCAATATTCGATGGTTGATGATGATCCAAAAGTCTATGGCCCACTCCATATAATATAATTCATTCATTTGCAAAGTCTATTTAACTCAATTCACTTTTATTCTCGATACCTACAAAACATGTCAAAACAATAATTATTTAATGACCATCAATTATAATTAATAATCTTTAACTCTCATATTAAGATCTATAATTAGTATTTAAAAGTTATGATCAATAATTTTCTTGTATAAAATCATCATTTTAGATCAAAGTCTTTTGATATATATAAAATACAAAAGCAACTCAATATAATATATTTATAATAATATCGATGCATTTTATAGATAATCATCATCAAATAAAGCGTATCTAAAATGCATTGATCAATGTGTCACTCACAGTCTGCCTTGGTGTATAACAGTAAACACCAATGGTCTTATCGACAATCTGGGACCAAAATAACACATATTAGAAACTACAAACAAAAATAAGAACCATATAACCTAGAAAATACGGCTGAAAATGATTCTTTAGACAAATTATTTAGCAGGAGCATGATGCAACCCTTCTCAATTTAAACATGCATAATAAAAGAGACCAGAATTGTAGCAACAATCTCACGGTTTTATATATAATACCTTCAACTTTGAGGAACAAAATGAAAAGAATACCTGCAAATAGATTAAATCGTCATCGATAGGTGCAACATACTATCTAAATCAAAGCCATATTTCAACTAAATTCTTCACAAAGCCTTAACACATGTTCCAATCGAGTTAATCGTTTACTTTAACTAAACATAAACTCTAATTACTGTTAGCAAATCACGAAATTGACAGTTTCAAAAACATTGAACACAAAACTAAACCACATCGAGTGAATCGATTCTAAGTAGCAATGATTCTCAAGAACAATAAAAAGAAATATTAGTGACGTGTGCGCGACTACACATATTTTTACAATGAAATTACACACGATTTGGTTTTAAATTTATAAAAGTGATTATTACTTTTACATCAAAACACACACGAAAGAGGCAAGTGTACCCCGTCATATTTGTAGTAAAGTATTGGTAAGAACCAAGTATCGATCCATGTAAATGGGCAGAGAAATAATACTAGACCTTTGTCATTAAATTACCGGTAAAAACATAAGTTGTTTGGTTTTTAATAAACTAAAATAAGCATAAACAAATATTTATAAAACATAGTAGATTTCAAATAATAAAACAGATAAATAGCCTTGCTTAATATACAACCAAAGCATGTCAACTAAGTCGGTTTTGGCACTAGAAGCATCCGGTCAATTTTCCAATTTAAGACAATTAGTATCCCTTTCGGGAAACCTAACATGACAATCATTCGGAAAGCTAAAACGATAAACACACTTTAACCACCTAAAATTGTTCTTTAACATGCAATTGATAAATGTCTATGAAAATCTCCTAAAAATAAGTTAGTCATCCGTTAGGAGTTTTCTAACCGCACTTAATCATGGAAAGCGACACCGATAAACACAATGCAACCACCGAGACAAGCATAAACTAGATTAAATCACAACCAAGTTCATTTTACAAATCTTGTACATAAATTCACCCAGATAGCAATTTTGGCCTAAACTACTAACTAAGCTAACAAATCATGACAAGAATTTATATCGACACCATTTAACCCGTTAGAGTCCTTACGTGGCGGCAAGCTTTCTTGATTAATAATAATTACATTTTATTAAACCACTAACCATTTCTAGTATCATGGTGCCCACATTTTAACCAAGCTAAACTAGTTAACCAAGTTTAAAGTTTACTAATACATGATTAATTAAGCTTCATTTTTCAACTATCTTAACTAACCAAGTACCAATCATCCAACATAATTACTTATAATCAAGAAATCAATATCAATAACAAGGTTGCAAACTAATCATCAAAGATAATCATAGAAAATACTTCCAAATGTCATTACAAACAAAGATTAACATACTAATGGCTATAATCAAGCAAGGGATTGTTGTGTTTTTGCCCAAAGGCTACAATAATACATAATAATCAATCTTAATGCTTGAAACATAACAAAATTATGGAAATACTTAAGAATTCAAACCATAAACAAGCATAAGAATAAGAATCCGGATAGAAATGGAGCTTATCGGGACAATGTGGCTTGAATCTGGGCGAAAGCTGATGCCTCCGGAGCCTGAAAATCGCCTGTGAAGCTCTCCAAAATTCCAGAGTTGCGAAGAGAGTGTTTCTGTTCGTTTTTTATATATTTTCGATGTCGCACGGTCGTGCACCGATCGCACGACCGTTCACTTTTTGCATTATTGGAGTTACTGTTCATGACATTAGCAGAGTTGACTGGTCTTCGGTCTCGCACGACCGTTCTTCGTATGGCACGATCGTGCATTTCCGGGATCTTGTTGCACGGCCTGAAACACTGGTCGTTCATCACCGGGAATTTGCTGAACATCGGATCCGCACGGGGTGCAATGTATGGCACGTCCGTGCGTCACCCGGATTGTCTTGCACGCCGTGTTGCACTGGTCGTTTATCACCGGCTGGTTTTGATTTGTCGGAGATGCACGGTCGTTCTTCAGACCGCACGACCGTTCCACTTGCCCAGGTCAGTTTTGTAACAGAATGTTCGCAGCTTCGTCGTTTTGTCCGGAAAGTCCTCGTTTTCACTATCATCTTGTCCGGTATGCTGTTTTAGGCCTGTAAACAAAAGTATACATAATTAAGTATCCGAATGACGATTTTACGGCCGAAAACGCATAAAATGGGGATAAAATGGGGGACTAAAATATGTGTAAATTAGCGAATATCAAATCTCCCCACACTTGAACCTTGCTTGTCCTCAAGCAAGCTAAACTAAAATGCAATAAAAGATAGAATCAAACAAGAACGATAATTTACACACTATTTTGTTGAAAACAACTATAAACGGTTAGCCGGTTTTTCGAAAGACAACATCAAAAGACTCAAACCCAACAAGCATATGCAAATATATAGCGACAACCAAAAAGCCGCGACTTCACATTAGTTGACTCAACATGTTAATCTTCACACAACTCACAATGTTCACACACACTCGGTTTTATTTATGAACCATACATAAAATGTGTACGTGCAAACACTTAATGCCTCGTCAATGAAATGTGTAATATCATAAGCTTGTTATAAGATCTCGTCTCCACCAACTAACATGCTAAAAAGTGTAAATCAAGAAGTCTTTACGGGTTGTAACGTTAGGCTTGGGCGAAGGGTATGGAAATGGGAATTTAAAGTGGCGAAATGGTTAAAACTCGGTTTTAGCGTTTAACTAGCGATAAACAAAGTAACTTTACATACAAACGCCTTTAAAAAGGCGACTATTGCGCAATCGAGCTCATCAACGAAATTTTAACATTTAAGCATTCAAAACTGCTCGATTTTTGTCAACTTCACCCTATTTTAGGCTGTTTTTTAGAACTAATTATACAATAAACTAAAACAAACGCTAGTTAAACGATTATTTTGACCGAGTTTCAACACAAAAGGGGTTTAAAACATAAAAAGGCTAAATTTGGCTAAGTGGGCGATTATGTTGGGTAGACAAAATAAACGGGAAGGCTCGACATGGTTTATCCTAAAGGGTAACGTAGGGTTTACGGGAAACACAACACAAAGAACAAGGCTAACAACAAAGGGGTAATCTAAGTGCCTCTATCACTTCTACACAATTCCGCACGTTCATGGTCTTAACAAGCATTCTAGTGACAAGTTCTAAATTACACATGACATCCGGCTCACTCCTATATCCAAAATGAACAAGTATACAACAATATCAAGGCTCAAATATGCTCACGTAACGGAAGGAATGGGTAAATGTGTGAAAACTATCATGCAAGTCTTTCTTTGTTTGTCACGCTTTCCTGTTTCTTTTTCAAACTTTATTTTGCTTGTCGAGTTTTTATCAAGTCCGAAGCTTTCTAAAACACAACCAACCAGTTTATTTACTAAAATATATACAGAAAACGGATATTTTGGAAGATTTTTCTGGGTTTTTTTTTTAGTTAACAAAGTTAACCCCCTCCCCACACTTGAACTTCGCATTGTCCCCAATGCGAAACCCGAAATATAGAGAAAAAGGATAATAATACTCCCCTCAAGATGATATCTGATGAAACGACACTTCCAAAGCTGTGTCTGTCATATGCTCCGGTCCAAGATATGTCGGATCTGCAAGTATGTCATATGTACACCAAAACAGAGCACTAACAGTATAAACATAAAAACCATAATATACATAAATAGAAATACTAGAAATCCCAACAAAGACAAGACATAAAGTAAAGTGTCTGAAAATAAAATACAATCCGAGGGTGTTTGAAATACTACGCAAAATGAACACCCGAAATATAAAGTACTGAAATAATAAAAACCATCAACGAACAACACCACCATCTCCTACTCGTCATCACCATCATCATCTCTTGTGAAGGACGGGCCCGCATCACCATAACCAGGCGGGTTCCACGGTGGGAACTGTGGAGGGTGCTGAAAGTAGTCGGGATACGCATGATGCATCTCCCCGAATAAGTATGAAAATCCGGCACTCACCCCCTGGTACAAACTCTCCTGGTTATGCCTAAGCTGATCCTGAGTGGCCCTGAGCTGATCCTGACTAGCCCTGATCTGGTCCTGAGTAGTCCTAATCTGATCGATATAAGTCCCATGCTGCTCCTGCGTAACTCGCATCTGTTGGAATTGCTGATAAAACTCTGGCCACTCCTGATGCTGGTGGTAATCATGGTGCTGCGGTGAATGCGATGGCTGGTGTGGTGGTGTCTGTGGCTGGTGCTGCTCGTGCTGCTGAACTGCATGTTGTTCCTTCATTTCTACATCCTCATCCTCTGCTGGGAGTGGGGGCAACGGGTCCCAGACCTCGTTGTTGAGCCCCCTCAACCTATCCCCGTGATCCATCTCAGCAATTACCCCCATCGCCTTCAATGACCGAATATCAACATAAACACCATCGGTCACATGAGTGAGACTCTCAAGCACCTCATCAGTCATCAACTCTAGGTTGTAAGCAATTTCGGTCACATATTGACCGCCATGAATCTGACTGTTGGGTGTCCTACCTGAGCACTTCACAAAGTATTCAGCCATCCTTGCGGCTAGCTTGATGTGTACTCCATCAACCAGCGCGTACAGAAAAATCAAATCCGGTGTTGGACAATTCCCTAAACTGTCCATGCGGCCGTAAATGGTGTGGCTAAACACATGATGCATCACTCGAACCAAGGGGTCTTTCAACCGTGAAGCCTTAGATATTCTCGGGTCGTAAGTGTCACCAATAGCATTTTCAGCCCAGACTGCGGCCCGTGCTTCATCACTCGGGAAGGTAAACTGCTCCATGAAGAATTCGGAGTCCATGTCTGCAGTTGTGTAGATCCCAAGCCTCCTACCCAATCGACCTACTGACCAAGTGTGCCAACGTCCACCCAACCTAAAAGTTATTCGCTCCTTGTAGCGGAATTTTGGCCTTCTATAAGCAATTGGTTTTTCGTAGGCATATGTGGAGAAAAACTCTATCGTTAGCTCAAGATAGATGGGTCGGTCGATAGCTACTAAGCGCGCAAGTGGGATACTGATCATGTTTTCAAGTCTATCAAACTGATTGAGATCCCTCATAACGTCCCAATCCAACCTCCGGGGAACGCCAAAATGCCCTCGCCTTCTCCATAAGGCGTCACGTCTTGGGATACAAAGAGCTTCTTGCTCGTCATTGGGGTCAAATTGCAAGAAGGGATGATCCATCTGCAAGAGGAATATCGTTAGAATAGAGGGAACAGGAAAATTTTCACTCAAAAACAACAGAACACATAATTATGAAGCTTCTGTCTAACTGATCTGGGCAAATGGCACGGGCGTGCGGCCTGTCGCACGACCGTGCATCACCGAGATCGAGTAGTAGTGGCTGGTAAATGTCGTAACCGCACGGCGTGCGGTCAGTCACACCACCGTGCATCACCGAGCCAACAGCAAAACATCGCCAACACCCGGAATCGCACGGACCGTGCCAAGGAGAAACGACCGTGTGATCCCGATTCTGCAGAATTCGAACCCCTGAACTATGAACAGCCTGATTTTTGCAAAATTTCAACAAGTTTTAGGCCAACAGGGGTCGGAAGGTCAACCGGGTGTTCACGAAATGCAAGATTCTTGCAAGGGCTAGGGTTTCGATTTGTTTATGAAGAGAACCCCAGAGAATCCTTGAAGAATCGGATGAATCTAACCTAGAAAGCGAAGAAACGGAAAATCTACAAGAAGGAACGTACCGTGCGAAGAGATGGGTGAAACCGTGCGAAGAAACCGTGCGATTTAAGGCGAAATCGCTCTGGAACGGTCGGCAGCAGTTAGGGTTCGCGAATGAGGGGAATGGCTGCAGATGGGGGTATTTATATCGCCAAATGACCAAACTGCCCTTGATGAGTCGCACGGTCGTGCGACAGCCCGCACGGGCGTGCGGTAGCGACAATTTTCAAACCCTATATGCTGTTGTCAGAGTTGCACCAGGGGTGCGACTCGTCGTTCCGGCCAGCCTGCAAATGCACGGTCGTGCGATGCATGGCAGGGCCGTGCAACAGCTGCAGATGCGTCTGTTTACTGCAGAATGCAGTTTCAGCAGCCGATTTCGCCGTTTTCACCATTTTTACCATCCGCAACATGTTTTAACAATATTCCCACGTAGACCCTTCACTTGGCACGTATAAAAACTGTACAAACTAACGGAAACTACCAACCACTCCTAAATTACGCTAAAACTAGAAAAACACAAAAAAGGTCGATTTTACCCCTAAAGCGCTTTTGACGCTCTTGCTACATTTTTGATCCGCGAGTCAGTAGCGTAGACTCTCTCCTCCCCACACTTATGATGTGTGCGGGGTTTGGAGCTCGATGACCTCCACCGCCGACTCTATCGGCCAGGCAACGTATAGCTTCAAACGATGCCCATTTACCTTGAAAATAACGCCGTCCGCGTTCTCTATTGCAACAGTCCCATACGGAAATACCTCTTTAACTGTGTATGGTTCTGTCCAACGTGAATGAAGCTTCCCGGGAAATAAGCGCAACCGCGAGTTGTAAAGAAGAACAAGATCGCTCGCTTGGAATTCTTTGTGGTCCTTCAAGCGTTTATCGTGAAATCTCTTCGTGCGCTCCATGTACAAAACGGAGCTTTCATAAGCGTGTTGTCGCAGCTCTTCTAATTCATGAATCTGGAGAAACCGGGCTTCACCTCCGGTTTTTAAGTCTAGATTTGCGGTTTTTAGAGCCCACATCGCTTTATGCTCCAACTCCACCGGTAAATGACATGCCTTTCTGTAAACAAGCCTAAAGGGAGTAGTCCCAATAGGCGTATTGTAAGCCGTACGGAAGGCCCAAAGCGCCTCATCAAGCTTATCCGACAAATCCTTGCGGTTTGCACCTACCGACCGCTCAAGGATTCTTTTCAGCCCTCGGTTCGTGACTTCCACCTGCCCGCTTGTTTGTGGTTGGTAGGGCGTGGATAAACGGTGATGCACACCGTAACGGGACAATGCTCTCTCGAGCTGAGTATTGCAAAAATGCGCCCCTCTGTCACTAATAAGCGCTTTCGGAGCGCCAAACCGGGCAAATAAGCTCTTTAAGAATCTCACGACTACCTTGGCATCATGGGTAGGTAAGGCCTGTGCCTCCGCCCACTTGGATACATAGTCAACTGCGACCAGGATGTACTTATTTCCTCGTGAGGGGGGAAATGGTCCCATGAAGTCTATCCACCAGATATCAAAGACTTCACAAACTTGAATCTAGTTCTGAGGCATTTCATCACGTGAGGATATGTTTGCTGCCCTCTGGCAGGCATCGCACGCTCTAACCCAACTCTGCGCATCACGAAATATAGTCGGCCAATAAAACCCGGAATCCAGCACCTTCTTGGCGGTGAAATTGGCTCCATGTTGGCCTCCGGTAGGTCCCTCGTGACAATGGCGCAGAATATCGGTCGCCTCCTTCCCTGAAACACACCTCCTAATCACCTGATCAGCACCAACCCGAAACAAGTAAGGGTCATCCCAAATGTAGTGCTTGACATCCGAAAAGAATTTCCTCTTTTGCTGGTGAGTCAACCCTTTAATCAGAATCCCGCAAGCAAGGTAGTTCGCAAAGTCAGCGAACCATGGCAACTCATCGCATATCTCAACACCCATCAAAGACTCGTGTGGGAAATTGTCATTTATGGAATCCCAATGCGCATCCACGATGTCTCCATGCTCTAACCGAGATAGATGGTCAGCCGCTACATTCAACGCACCCTTTTTATCTTGAATTTCAATATCGAACTCCTGTAGCAACAAGATCCACCTGATCAGACGCGGTTTAGCGTCCTGTTTGCTGAAGAGATATCTAATGGCTGCGTGATCAGTATACACAACGGTTTTCGAAAGCACCAAGTACGATCTAAATTTGTCAAATGCGAAAACGACCGCCAAGAGCTCTTTTTCTATCGTGGTATAATGCTCCTGAGCGTCGTGAAGAGTCTTGCTCCCCATAATAGATCGGGTGAAAGTGCTTTTCTCTCTTTTATCCAAGAACGGCCCCTATAGCGTAATCACTCGCGTCGCACATAATTTCAAACGGCAGACTCCAGTCTGGTGCAACTAAAATAGGGGCCTCAATCAAATTTTGCTTGAGAAGGTTAAAGGCTCTCAAGCAATCATCTCCAAACATGAACGGAGCGTCTTTCTCCAACAAACGGGTCATGGGCCTAGCGATCTTTGAAAAATCCTTGATGAATCGCCTATAGAATCCCGCATGACCAAGAAAGCTCCGTATCGCTCTCACAGAGGTGGGCGATGGAAGTCGTGAAATGATATCCACTTTGGCTGGGTCGACCTCCATACCAGCATGCGAAATCTTTTGTCCCAGAACTATGCCCTCCTTCACCATGAAGTGGCACTTTTCCCAGTTTAGGACAAGATTCGTCTCCTTACACCTCTTCAACATCCTTTTCAAATTTTCCAAACAATGATCGAAGGAATCCCCAAATACCGAAAAGTCATCCATGAAAACCTCCATAGAATCCTCGATCATATCATGAAAAATTGCAACCATGCACCTCTGGAAGGTCGCTGGTGCATTACACAGCCCAAAAGGCATCCGCCGGTAGGCGAATGTGCCGAAGGGGCAGGTAAAGGTAGTCTTCTCCTGATCCTCAGGAGCAATAGGAATTTGGAAGTATCCAGAGAACCCGTCTAGGAAACAGTAATACAACTTCCCCGACAGACGTTCCAACATCTGGTCGATGAATGGAAGCGGGAAGTGATCCTTGCGAGTAGCATCATTGAGCTTGCGGTAGTCAATGCAAACTCGCCACCCAGTGACGGTACGGGTAGGAATCAGCTCATTCCTATCATTTGAAACTAGAGTCATACCACCTTTCTTAGGTACAACCTGCACCGGACTCACCCACACAGAGTCAGAAATAGGATAAATCATGCCGACATCCAACAACTTAATCACTTCCTTCTTTACCACGTCTTGCATATTCGGATTTAAACGCTTCTGATGCTGTGCACAGGGTTTGTACTCGTCTTCCATCAGAATCTTGTGAGTACAAAAAGAAGGATTGATGCCCTTGATATCCATGATTTTCCATGCAATGGCTCTCTTATGAAGTCTCAGAACCTCGAGAAGCTGATTTTTCTCATCCTTTTCCAATGATGCCGAAATTATGACCGGTAAGCGACGCTCCTCGTCCAGAAATGCATACTCGAGATGTGGTGGGAGTTCCTTTAACTCCAAAGGCGTCGGATCTTCAACCGAAGGTTTTGCTTCCTCTTCTTTTACATGGCCAATTTCTAGAAACCTTTCCGGACTCTGGGAACCATCGTCACCAATCTGATAGACTGGCTGCTCGAAAACGTGGCCCTCCTACGTAATGCCAATCAGGTCCCCACACGACAGACGTGTGTCCGAATCAATTTCGTCAACAGTGCCTTGAAAATGAGAGCACACACATGTGTCGACAATGTCGACATAGTAAAGCATGTCATCGTGACTTTGCGAATGCTGCATTGATCTTTTAATATCAAATGTCACGTACTCGTCATTTACCCGGAGCGTGATTTGGCCAGCTGCCACATTAACAATCGTCCTCGCTGTATTAAGGAACGGGCGTCCAAGTGTTAAAGGCACTCTTGAATCTTCGTCCATGTCAAGGATAACAAAGTCCACGGGGAAAACAAATTTATCGATTTTTACAAGCATGTTTTCCACAAATCCACGCGGATACTTTATTGAGCGGTCTGCCAACCGAATGCTCATTCTAGTGGGTGACGGCTCACCCAGATCCAGCTTAGTAAAAACCTTATATGGCATAAGGTTGATACTCGCTCCCAAGTCAGCCAATGCATGGCTAACAGACATGTTTCCAATCAAACACGGGAGCGTAAAACAACCCGGATCTCCCATTTTCGTGGGCAGACGGTTTTGTAGAACGGCGGAACAAGTTTCATTCATCACCACACATGATATATCCTCGAGCTTCTGTTTATTCGAGAGGATATCCTTTAGGAATTTCGCATACTTTGGCATCTGAGCCAAGGCTTCAACAAACGGTATATTAATGTGTAGTTGCTTAAACAACTCAAGGAACTTACCGTATTGCTCTTCGTTCTTCTGTTTCTTCGGCCTGCCTAGTTAAGGTACTGGTGGAGCGTAATCTTTGACCGGCTCCTGGACTTGTGCTGTATTTGTTGGGCGTAGCCTGGCTTGCACCTCGTCCGGTGTGCAGTCGGGACCGCTCCCGTGATCGGTGATGAGTCCGATATGACGGGTCCGGTAGTCTTTCCACTCCTAGTCATGATCGCATTCACATGCCCGCCCGGGTTTGGTTCTGTATTACCCAGAAGACCACCTGGAGGCCTTTTGGACATCATCTGCGCTAGCTGACCAACCCGATTCTCGATATTCTGAATCGAGGCTTTCTGACTCCTCATTTCTCCCTCGTTAGCTAGAAAACGATCTTCGCTTTGTTTGTATCGTTTTTCGGAGCTAGAGAGAAGCTGAGCCATCATATCCTCCAGCTTGGAACTAGACTGAGGGGCCTGTTGCTGGGAGCTATTCCCAGTGCCCTGATTTTGGTACGAATATGGACGCTGCTGGTAAGGTTGGTTGTATTGCTGGTACTGCTGACCCTGCTGGGGCGCTGGAGCACGCTGAGTGAACCCCAACGGGTTCTGATTACCTGTGTTCGCTCGCCACCCAAAATTTGGGTGATTTCTCCAACCGGGATTATAGGTGTTGCTGTAGGGATTGTTCTGCGGCCTCACCTGATTACCCACAAAATCTACTTCTTCGTGGCTCTCATATACGACTCCCTGAAAGCATGCACCAGGCTCATGTGACACTCCACACTGGTCACATCCCGAACCAGCTTGTGCAATCATCTGGGACTTATCGAATTTCGCTGAAAGAGCCGAGATTTGTTCAGTAATGGCCGTGTAGTCATCCATCGCGTGTGCCCCTGCGCTAGACGATGATGATGATGCTGCCCGACCTCTATCTCATTCCCGACGCGAGCTGGATTTCAACGCAGCTTTTTCTATGATATCATACGCTTCAGTGGGCGTCTTAGTTCCTAGATCGCCTCCTGCGTTCACGTCTAATCGCTCCTGTGTGTTGTAACTGAGCCCCTGATAGAACGTCAAAACCAGCTGTCTCTTGGAGAAGCCATGATGTGGAACATCAATCAACAGATCTTTAAATCTCTCCCAGGCCGCGTGCAACGACTCTCCCTCGTCCTGGCGAAAGGAAACAATCCGGTTCCGTAGCTTGTTTGTTTTCTCAGGCGGAAAATATTTCTGCATAAACTGTTCCGCCAACTGATTCCGGGTCCTGATGGACCCGGCTGGGAGTGACATAAGCCATGCTCTAGCTTTATCACGCAACGAGAAAGGAAACAACCTCAACCGAATTGCATCCTCCGAAACACCTGTAATCCTAAATATCGAACAAATAGCAAGAAAAGCAGCGATATGCCTCCCAGGATCTTCATGCTCACGCCCGTCAAACTGTACCGAATTCTGCACCATATTAATAATACTAG
Organism: Helianthus annuus; assembly: GCF_002127325.2. NCBI lineage: Eukaryota > Viridiplantae > Streptophyta > Magnoliopsida > Asterales > Asteraceae > Helianthus > Helianthus annuus. The sequence goes on from NC_035443.2 coordinate 31,445,177, forward strand.
ATCTAATTTCAAAAGTAGGTGCATCTCTAGTAGGCTGAAGGATACTCGGCTTCAGGCCTGCCCTTCCGAGCTGATTTGTTTCATTCAAAGGTCGGTCGTCGTCCGCCATGACGACTCTCTCCTCGTCCCCTGAGCTTTCGTCTTCAGAGATTATCACCGGCTCGTCAATTGCGTTTGCAATGCGTTGTGCAATGACAAGTGACCTTTCGCGCAGCCTCTTACTTCTTCTAAGGTTATGAGCTGGTTCGTCAGTCGGCTCAGCAATAGCGGGTGCCGGAGTTGAGGACATCAACCTGCAAACGAAAATTTGACACAATGAATATTTTATTAATATAATAATGCTGTTTTTTTTTGCTGAAAAGAAACAGAATATTATTTTAAATGGGCTGAAAAATTTATAAAAATCCGAAAATGGGCCCGAAATTTTATAAAAATTAAAGCAATAAAAATAATCGAATCGGCTAGTACAAAAATTAATGTTTCGGTTCCGAAAGCTCAAGAAATAAATGAATAATTAGTTCGAATTCAAACAAATAAATGAAATAAAAAATTTATAAGTGTACAAAAGAATCACGAAAATGAATAAATTGAATTAAAAGCAAGAAATATTAACAAATAAATCAACAAATAAATAATCACGAAAATATACACAAATATTAACAAGTATATACACCGATAACACAATGACTCGGGTCGTTCCTAAAACTCACCAATCCCCGGCAACGGCGCCAAAAACTTGACGTGTGCGCGACAACACATATTTTTACAATGAAATTACACACGATTTGGTCTTAAATTTATAAAAATGATTATTACTTTTACATCAAAACACACACGAAAGAGGCAAGTGTACCCCGTCATATATGTAGTAAAGTATTGGTAAGAACCAAGTATTAATCCACGTAAATGGGCGGAGAAATAATACTAGACCTTTGTCATTAAATTACCGGTAAAAACATAAGTTGTTTGGTTTTTAATAAACTAAAGTAAGCATAAACAAATATTTATAAAACATAGTAGATTTCAAATAATAAAACAGATTAATAGCCTTGCTTAATATACAACCAAAGCATGTCAACAAAGTCGGTTTTAGCACTAGAAGCATTCGGTCAATTTTCCAATTTAAGACAATTAGCATCCCTTTCGGGAACCCTAACATGACAATCATTCGGAAAGCTAAAACGATAAACACACTTTAACCACCTAAAATTGTTCTTTAACGTGCAATTGATAAATGTCTATGAAAATCTCCTAAAAATAAGTTAGTCATCCGTTAGGAGTTTTCTAACCGCACTTAATTAAGGAAAGCGACACCGATAAACACAATGCAACCACCGGGACAAGCATAAACTAGATTAAATCACAACCAAGTTCATTTTACAAATCTTGTACAAAAATTCACCCAGATAGCAATTTTGGCCTAAACTACTAACTAAGCTAACAAATCATGGCAAGAATTTATAACGACACCATTTAACCCGTTAGAGACCTTACGTGACGGCAAGCTTTCTTGATTAATAATAATTACATTTTATTAAACCACTAACCATTTCTAGTATCATGGTGCCCACATTTTAACCAAACTAAACTAGTTAACCAAGTTTAAGGTTTACTAATACATTATTAATTAAGCTTCATTTTTCAACTATCTTAACTAACCAAGTACCAATCATCCAACACAATTACTTATAATCAAGAAATCAATATCAATAACAAGGTTGCAAACTAATCATCAAAGATAATCATAGAAAATACTTCCAAATGTCATTACAAACAAAGATTAACATACTAATGGCTATAATCAAGCAAGGGATTGTTGTGTTTTTGCCCAAAGGCTACAATAATACATAATAATCAATCTTAATGCTTGAAACATAACAAAATTATGGAAAGACTTAAGAATTCAAACCATAAACAAGCATAAGAATGAGAATCCGGATAGAAATGGAGCTTATCGGGACAATGTGGCTTGAATCCGAGCAAAAGCTGATGCCTCCGGAGCCTGAAAATCGCCTGTGAAGCTCTCCAAAATTCCAGAGTTGCGAACATAATGTTTCTGTTGGTTTTTTATATATTTTCGATGTCGCACGGTCGTGCACCGATCGCACGACCGTTCACTTTTTGCATTATTGGAGTTACTGTTCATGACATCAGCAGAGGTGACTGGTCTTCGGTCTCGCACGACCGTTCTTTGTATGGCACGATCGTGCGTTTCCGGGATCTTGTTGCACGGCCTGAAGCACTGGTCGTTCATCACCGGGAATTTGCTGAACATCGGATCCGCACGGGGTGCAATGTATGGCACGTCCGTGCGTCACCGGGATTGTCTTGCACGCCGTGTTGCACTGGTCGTTTATCACCGGCTGGTCTTGATTTGTCGGAGATGCACGGTCGTTCTTCAGACCGCACGACCGTTCCACTTACCCAGGTCAGTTTTGTAACAGAATATTCGCAGTTTCGTCGTTTTGTCCGGAAAGTCCTCGTTTTCACTATCATCTTGTCCGGTATGATGTTTTAGGCCTGTAAACAAAAGTATACATAATTAAGTATCCGAATGACGATTTTACGGCCGAAAACCCATAAAATGGGGATAAAATGGGGGACTAAAATATGTGTAAATTAGCGAATATCAATTAGCGAGACACGTAAAATTACCAGACATTCCGGCCATAAGACACCGCAAAATAACTCCCACAGATCTTGATTTCGGTACGAGAGTATCAACGATCTTAGTCATTGACGGAAAATAGCTCTACACAAACACACTCACCAATGAAACACTATAAACAAAAGTATAAAAACAACAATCAACAACCTAATGCAAGAGTAGAGAACAAAAATTTCAAAAATAAAAACCGATAACCTAAAATACAAGTTACGGGAGAGTGAATCAAACGACGAAGATGATACCTAGCGCCCATAGCCTTCAAGATTACATCCGAGAACGATCTGTGATTAGAACCTTCCGATTGAGTATGATCGCAGAGAGAGGCGAGGTGTTACACCCTAATTCACATTTGACAAAAGAATCGCAGCGGAAATTCATACCATAAAATTTCTTTCATTACAAATGTCTTGACTTACTTGAAAGTCCGTTTTGAAAATAACTTTTTACTAAACAAAAAGAAACAACTTCCTGTTTGCTAAAGTACACAATCAATCATCCCCGTACAATCTACCTTGTGACTCGGCCTTCGATCTCTATTCCTTGTGATAATCTCCCGTACTCTCGTACAACCTGCACTCACCACATACATTTATGACATTAGCATACGTTATACATATAAACAAGATTCATACATGTACACTTTCCATTCAGCTCTCTCTTTAATTTTAAGCATATCATTTGCATATCCATTCCCTAGTGAGCCTTCAATAATGTACCTGCATAAATCTTCGTTTTCTAGGCACACGATTAAGATCACTAACACTCAACGTATCCCAAATCATACTTGCATATACACATACATACATCCATACCCCTCTACATACATGCATACATTCATAAGTATCTTCATATATTCATAATACAATTCCACATACGTACCTACATTCATATGTCTATACATACTTGCATTCACTCTACCTATCTTCATACACACATAAATACACATTTGCATACGTTCCTACGTCTTCACATACCTGCATACGATCGCACGTACTTCCATACGTACATGAATAACTACATACACACATACCTACTCACGTACCTACATATATACATACATACATACGTACATACATACATACATGCCTACCAATTCACCTACATTCATACAAACTGGCATCCACATATGTACGTTCATACCTACACACTTACCTATATATGTACATACATAAATAACTACATACACACATACCTACACACATATGTACCTTCATATTAAATACATGATGCTAATACTCATACATATCTCGTACATACCACTTACTGATACGTGGTTGAAAACCGGAGCACCAGTATGCGTTACGGATCAACCGGGAATACATGACGCGAACAAAAATGAGAAACCAACTTAGACAAGCCGTCGGCGACGGGTATGAACCCGTCCCCGACGGGTTCGGGAAACACCCGTAAGCACACAAGCCCGTAGACAGGAGTCTAGGGCGTCGAAAGAGTTCATCATCATACGAACCCGTCGGCGACGGGCCTATATCCGTCGCCGACGGGCAGTCAAAACATCTGCGGACCAGTTGATTTTTAAGTGAAGAAAAGATTACATTTTGCTTCCTTTTGCCTTACAACCGGGAATGGCACTAGAGGTGGGGTTTTCACATAATTCCTAGAGCCATGTTACATACATCAATCATCTTCATTCATCCATAAACAAGAAAACTCTATATGTATATTAAGAAGTGATTCGAAAGTCACTTACCTCGAGCGTTAGTGTTCATGCTTGCTTCCTCGCCTCAGCTTGACCCGTTAACCTTCCGTTCTTGAGTCCATTTCCACATGATCCCTATGCCTTCTCATCACGCAATTACATTCTTGTTAGTATACATGATTGTACACTTAATGATCATGTCGAATGCATGGTTCTTGTTTGACTTTCATAGTCAAGTCTAACAAACATAAGACATATACCTTAAAATCACATCTTTTCCAACTCGTATAATTCCTTAAATAATTGCATATAACACACATTGTTAAACATGCGCCCTATGACTTTATAGCATTGAAATTTGACAAGAGTCTAGCCATACTACTTATGCAAGGTTTGACTTTCAAAAGTCAACGACCCATCTTATGGACTTTCGACTTAACCTCATATATCCGTGTCATCATATTAAGCTATAACAATGGCATTATATACACCTCATATTCATGATGTAACATGCTTACAATCACATGATCAATCCCTTACATACACACACATACATAATATCAATACTACATATACTAAAGCTTTCGGGATTCCATACTAGACGACCATATTTGGGGTACATGAACAACATGATTTTACCATCCTTACTTGCTATACATTAACGCCAATTTTACAAATAGTAACGCTTAAAACACACCTTAACAACTGTAAACATTCACCCAAAGCAATAATTAGTGTTTAGTAAATTGGTGACTAGAAAATCATATGTTTTAAGTTCATAAAACACATTATTTTCATTGCTGCATTTTTCACGCAGCAGCTGTTCGGGGTCACTTTCCCCCTTCTTAATCACATAATCTGACTTCGACTTTCAAATAAGAATTGTAACATGCGAAACAAGCTTTTCAACGATATAAGGCTCGTTGTCTAACTCCTAATAACGAATGAGATACGGCCTTTACAAGATGACTATCTGGGGCTGTCAAAAGTGACGAATTTACTAACTTTTCATGCTGTTTTGACCCACTAAATCTCATAACCAGCCTCTTGTGACCAAATAAGAATTGTAACAGCGAAACAATCTTTTCAACGATATAAGGCTCGTTGTCTAACTCCTAATAACGAATGAGATACGGCCTTTACAAGATGACTATCTGGGGCTGTCAAAAGTGACGAATTTACTAACTTTTCATGCTGTTTTGACCCACTAAATCTCATAACCAGCCTCTTGTGACCAAATAAGAATTGTAACAGCGAAACAATCTTTTCAACGATATAAGGCTCGTTGTCTAACTCCTAATAACGAATGAGATACGGCCTTTACAAGATGACTATCTAGGGCTGTCAAAAGTGACGAATTTACTCACTTTTCATGCTGTTTTGACCTACTAAATCTCATAACCAGCCTCTTACGACCAAATAAGAATTGTAACATGTGAAACAAGCTTTTCAACGATATAAGGCTCGTTGTCTAACTCCTAATAACGAATGAGATACGGCCTTTACAAGATCACTATCTAGGGCTGTCAAAAGTGACGAATTTACTAACTTTTCATGCTGTTTTGACCCACTAAATCTCATAACCAGCCTCTTACGACCAAATAAGAATTGTAACATGCGAAACAAGCTTTTCAACGATATAAGGCTCGTTGTCTAACTCCTAATAACGAATGAGTTACGACATTTACAAGATGACTATCTTAGGCTGTCAAAAGTGACGAATTTACTAACTTTTTAACACAAACTTGAATCAATTCAAGTTTCATGTAGGCATTTTATCAAACACTTTGTGTGCGTACCACTATCTAAGCATAATGTACAAGCATTCTTTGCATAGTCTTACTAGTTCCTATTAAGATCATCAAATTCCATTAACCTCACATAACTTTCATCCTAAATCAAGGCTATTAACAATAATCCACAATATCCAACTTCATATATATATCAAAACTATACTTGATTTAGCACATGCAACATCATCATCTTCATAAAATTACTTTTACAAGTGGGTTTTCATTAAATCATCAATATAATCAGAAATTCGAACACAATTCATGTTTCATGAGATGATTCTAGTTCATTACCATTCTAATTTCACATAGGCTCAAGGATTAAACACAACCCATCTCATCAATGACCATCAAATCGAAATTCTACAACTTACCACTTGATTAGTAGGCTTAAATGGTTGCACATTCAGATTCATGCATATGATTAGCTTCAATTTCCCTTCTCAATTTTGCAACTTCAAGGATTTTAGGGTTTCTCCTCCTTTTCTCCTGCTTGGGGCGACACACACACACACGCCAGATGTGTGTGTTTGTTTTTCCTTATTTTGCTTTTAGTAAATATCTTTTTCCTTGTACATGTTTAGCCCCTCCATTTATATATTTGCCTAAACTTTGGTCATAGTTTATTTTATAATGCAATATTTCACATTTATTCTAACTAAGTTATATCTTCTATTCATTCTTATACAACATGTTTATTTAAACATTTTTCATATTCCATGAAATCTTATTAGTGAGTTATACTTTCGGGTTTTGGGGTGTTACACGAGGTTACAATCAAGTGCCAGAAGTTCGCCACTGGTGCGGCCGTCGTCGGCGTGGTGGTGTCCCGGTTGCCGATCCATTTCCGTTGTTGTGGTGGTTGTGCGATGATTGTCTTACGGGCAAAGGTGGTGATGTAGGCTTTTCTATGAGGAGTTCCAATGGGGATTGCAGAGTGAAATATAAAGGGAGTGTTGAAGCAGAAAGTGGGAGTTGAATACGGAATGGAGTGTTTTATAGAAAACCACTGCAAACTGTAAGCCAATAGCCAGGAATTTAGCCTTATTTTTAGGAATTTAGGAGAGAGGGTCTGAACTGCTAAAAACTGTCACTTTTTCAGTTATTTTTTTGAGTTTATATGGTCAGGATTTGATCTTAAAGAGATCTAACGGTTGTGATTAATTCTGATAGCGGTTACAAACCACACTGTCTATAGAATATATAAGTAACCATTGTTTGGTTAACAATTATATATATATATATATATATATATATATATGTATATATTGATTTCAAGGGACGATGAATAGTAACTTTATTTTTATAATGATACATAGTTTTTTGTTATTTTATTATTTAATATATTATAATAGTTTATTATTATATTTACTTTTAATAACATATTTTACTTTTTTAAACATCTATTTACTTTACCTTTTTTTAATAATTGTTTTTTTTCTTTTTTAACATATATTAATTTATCGATTAATTTGATACTTCTTTAATAAGTTACGTTTATAATTTTTTCTAAAAACTGAAGTACGTAGTTGTGGTTGATTTCTTTCCCTGACATTCCGTTATAAGTTTTGTTAACACGAGGTTATACTCAAAACAAAGTATTTATTTGGTATTATAAAACGGTACGATGATAAACTAAATCGTTCTAATGGTTTGACTTTCTAAACAACATGCGTTATTTTTAAATCACGTTTGTTTTACATTATCATCTGCTCGGTTTCGTCGCAACACGCGATATATAAAAACTAGTTAAAATAAAACAAGAAGCATGGTTGTGCAGAGAAAGAAAAAAAATTAAAAAAAACTATTGTGGTCAAAATAGAAAATTCAAAAGATAGAATGGCATAAATGGGTGTTATTGATTGATATATATAATAATTTATTATCAAACAAAAATACTAGATAATAAGATAAAAAATATAAAATACATAATATCATAAAGTTATTAAATTAAGAATAGAGAAAAAGGCTTGGATAGTCCCTGTGGTTTGTCTATTTTTCACCTTTAGTCCCTAACTTTCTAAAATTACACCTATAGTCCCTAACTTTTTGAATTTCGTTCCCGGATAGTCCCTGGCGTGGATGTGGGTTAGTTTTTGGTGTTAGGTGCGCGTGAAATGACAAAAATACCCTTACTGTCAAATTAATAACTAAACAATTAAAGAAATATAATTAATATTTTACAACTTATGTGGGACCCACCACCCACCATACCCACTTCATCTTCCCCACTCCACACCACCACCACCACCACCACCACCACCACCACCACCACCATCTACCCCACACACACTTTACCGTAACCACCATCTCCACTGCACAATGAACCCTTGTGAATGAGCTAGATTCATAATTTCTATTATTTGCGTATAAATATGCAAGCAAACAAGGGCATCAACAACTGGGTGGGTGTTATCTAACCACTGCCTCAAGCTAACATATTTGGATTCCACCGACCTAATAACATCTTCTTTAAACTGAGTTCCTAACCGATTAGCCTTAGTTTTTTCTCTTCTACCTGCTACAATTCTAGAACCATCACCTGACAATCTAACAGGAATTCTTCTAGGGTTTCGACTTGAAACAGTTGAGCTTCTGGAACTTTTCCAGTTAGATTCAGATGAGTTCTCCATAACGAATTCCTACAAACAACTACCCCCAATCCTGTATCCAATCACAAAACATTTTACGATCGTGCAAACACCAAACACAGCAGTTTACCCCTCCAATTCTAACCGCACAGATAAAAAAAAAGAAAAAAAACCAGAAGAGGTGCGACGGTAAGTGTGGTTGAGGCAGCGGTGATGATGGCGGTGACAGCGGTTGTGGCGGGGATGGGGGGTAGTCGGTAGATGGTGGTGGTGGTGGTGTGGAGTGAGAAAGATCAAGTGGGTATGGTGGGTGGTGGGTCCCACATAAGTTTTAAAATATTAATTATATTTCTTTAATTTTTTAGTTATTAATATGACAGTAAGGATATTTTTATCATTTCACACTCATCTAACAACAAAAACTAACCCACATCCACGCCAGGGACTATCCGTGAACGAAAATCAAAAAGTTGGGGACTATAAGTATAATTTTAGAAATTTAGGGAATAAAGGTGAAAAATGGGCAAACCACAGGGACTATACGAGCATTTTTCTCTTAAGAATAGATCATACAAATTATAAATAATTTAAATAAAAGAAAAAGTAGGTGATTAGATGAATTATGAGGTAGTGGTTTGGAATGGTTTAGGAGGAGGGGCACTCAGACCTCCTATAACTCCCGTCAATCCTCTTGCGCCACGTTACTTAGACTATCCAACGTCATAAATTACCCGATTTAGTGTTGCCAGTACCCTTAAACATGAACCCCATCGTTTTACAGCGCTCTCTCTTCACTCTCACAAGGCTCCACCCGCTGGACTAGCGGTGATGTTTGGTCCGTGGGTAGGGGGTACCCACCCTTAGGCCACAGGGTGTGGCTTAGCGCCACCCCGCTGCATCATCAATAATGGCGCCCATGGCGCCATCACCTATTCCTTACATGTTAAAAGGGTGCGCAACACCACCTCCGCCACGGTGCTAACGAGCGCGCTAAAGGGGTGCAGGTGGGGGCCCATTGTTTTCAACCAATTAAATCTTTTCCTCTTTATTTCTTTTTTAGTATTTTTTTCAATATGAGTCTTTAAACCATTGCATGCAAGTTAAAGAGATTAACTTTAAAGGACCCTGTGTGACATTTGATGACATTTGATGATCACCAAGATTAATCAAATTGCATAGATTAATCCATTTCGTTTCACTGCTCAATTTCATCAATCAATTGCACTTTGATTTCTGTTATTCAATTCGATACTCGTATGTTAGGCCAACATAAATCTCAAAACACATATTAAACGGCGAAGCGGTTTTAATGATACATGTACGCAAAAACTGGCTTATGAACAAGGAACCACTCTTAATGACTAGTGAGCAAGGAACCAGTTGGAACGATTATTTTAACTGTTTATGAAGAAGAAACTGGTTTTGAACAAGAAACAGGTTTTGAGGGAAAATTGCAAAGTCGGCTTAGCACACAATTTGAATGCTAACTAGATGTTTACACCGCGCTACGCGCGGTCACAGGGGCGGTTTTAACATGGTTCCATGGGTTCCTAGGAACACATTCGATTCGAAGAAAATGGAAAAAATTAGTGTAAACCTTGTATAATTTGGGAAAAAATAATAAAAATTAGTGAAAAACTATCAAAATGAACCCAGTGAAATCCGACCCTGGATCCGCCACTACGCGGTCAAGTTTTCACATTGAGATGTAGATAAAAGACACTTTCACAAATTACAAATTTTATGACAGTTTGAACTTAAGTAAAACCATAACCTATTTAAATTATTATAAATCAATTAAAATGTTTTGAAGAAATATGTGATTCTAATGTCTTCGTTCCACATTATTGCAATTTGATAATGGAAAACTTAATTGTGGTATTGGGAAAACAAAACACTTGAGTATTGAAGGTATCTAAACGTCTGAACAATACACAAAAGTCAAGTCACCAACTTTTTGACTAATTCATTGTTCAAATCCATTTTGAAAGATAAACTATCCACCACTGGTAACCCTTCCACCAAACACAACCACCACCACCTATTGCCGCCCAGGAACCCCTTGTCGCCGCCTTCCATCGCCATCACCAGCCGACTGTCAACACCCTCAGCACCAAACTGCCACCGCGACCATCATCACTACAGCACAACCACCTAGCCACAACCACAAACAAACCATGTAAATTCTTGCCTCTCTCTCTTATATATGACCGGAAAAACTTAGACTCCATTGATTCCGATACACACCTTTGGTTGTTTCCTCATCTTTCCAACGGCGAATTGCCCCCACCGCCGCTCCAGAAAAAACAATCTACACTGCTCCCCCTCCTCAATCCCTTGGCGGCCAAACTCAAACCACAAAACCCCCGCCGCCTAACCGCCACCATCACCGAACACACCACCACCACCAAAACACAGCCATTGTCACCACCACACCAACACCACGATGTGAAGTAGGGTTTTGGCAGAAAGTCAAACGAAAATGTAGAAACCTTAGTGGCCAAAACGTAAAATTCTAAAACCATACTATTGTTCATTATGTTTGAAGTAGGGTTTTGGCACTGTCGGCTCCGCCGCTCTCCGGCCGAAAACAGTGTGCGAGAAAGAGAAAACGGGGGGGGGGGGTGTCATAGGAAGGAGAAGAGTGTTGGGGGTGTCTGTGTGTCGTCTGACCGGGTATACCGACGCCGGAATCCCTCCTCCGGCGAACGGAGGTGTGAGAGAGCAGAGAAGATGTTCTGGTGTTTGTGTGAACTTGTAAAAGGGGAAAACTAAGGTGGCCCAAAACCTAAAAGTGAAAAGAGAACTGGCGCATTCATACGTTGTTAATTGATATATATAATAATGTCCAATTTTAGATAATTTTGTTTGGTTAATACTTATTTTTTTCAAGTGTCCTGGTTTTAAACGTTCTTGTTGCAGTCAAACTTATAACTTTTTTTTTGTATAAATCTTTCATTATCCAAAGAATTTTGACATTAAATTCAAGTCGGTTTTAGTTTCTTTAAAATTAAGGAACTGGAAGAACCGGTATTGTGCATTATATTTAAAATCTTCAACTTTCAGATTTTCATGGGCATTAAATCACTTTTCAGTTCTTCAAACTCATTTATGTCATATTGTCATTCAACATATGAGATAAGATGAAAACCATCCAAAATGAGATGTAACATTTGCTCATTATTTATTATTATTATTGAGGAAACTACTCGCTTTCATCTCAAAGCCATAAAGCCTAGATCGACTAGAGATGCGTCTCTTTTTATTACTCTTTCAAAAGCCTCCACTTCAGTAAGGGATGTTGCATTGCTGGACTTGCAAAGAACACTGATTCGGCAGATTCTGAATCACCCTCCTTGCGATGTCCATCTCCTGTCCACCGAACTGCCCACGACGTTGCTGCTGGTGCTGCTGTGGCTGCCTCATCACTCTCCTAGCCACTTCTTGAACCGCCTCGCATTGACACTCCCTCTTCACGTTTTGGAGCTCGTTGCAGCATTGTTGGAGTTCTGGCTCCTGCTGCTGCTGTCCTGGGCGCCTTATGTATGGCATGGGGGACTGCATTTGCTGCTCCACATACCTGTTGGAAATCATAATAGGGAGATACATGATTTGAGTATGTTTTCTTTATCATTGTTATATCATTAGTAACAATATATATCGTTAGTTAATATTATGTACTAGGTTTTCATTTTTTATTTGTTTATATATACAAAAATATATCTGATCCATGCACGTATGTTGTTAAGATTTGTTTATGAAGTCCTTGTAACAATATTATATATACCTTTGGCATTGACTGACGGGTCGTTGGATTTCAGTTTCTCTGCATTGTTGTGATCCAGTGCCAAAGGGCCTGTCACGGAATGGGATATCGATATTGCTCTCGGTGACGGTGGTGGTGATGGTTCCGATCTCGCATCGTCTTGATTGAAGGTTGCATACGTTAGGGAGGATCTGAGCCTTCTGCTTCAACCGTTGAGCCTGTTGCGAATGGAGGAAGGGTACGGACTGCGGTCCCTGTTGTTGTTGTACTTGCTGCTGGGCTTCTCGGAACACCTGCTTCACTGCCTCACATTGGCACTGCTGGTCTATGTTTTGGAGCTCTTGACAACACTGCTGGAGGAGCTGCTGCTCCTGCTGCTGCCGCCCCATCTGAGGGTTGTCGAATTCGCGAGGAATGTTCTGACCCTGCTGGAGGAACATGCGACACTGGTTCAGCCTTTGTCCCTGTATCCGTTGGCTACATTGCCTTTGTCCGGAGATCGGGTTCTCGTCTTCGATGGTGGTGGTGATGATGGTTGTGTGGGCGGTAGCAAAGGCTACAAGGGCGGCGAATGCGAGTGCGAGAACTATTAGCTTTGCCATTGTGGGAGATGGTGTTGTGGTTGTGTGAATTATGGTGTGGTGGTGGTGGGTATATATGGTGGGTGGAGGTTCATACGTGGAGAGGTGAGTTTAATCGGTGGCGTAATATGAACATTGTCGAACAACACGTACGAGTTTTTACATGAAAATTGTAGCAAGTGGAAGTATGCTTTGGAGTTAGTATGAGGTGTCAATTCTCTTTGTTGGAAATATATGATGGAATGGCTCCATGTGAACTCTTTTGTTGGAAGCGTATGATGAAGTGGCATGTGGAGTTCAGATTCCATTCCATATGATTACAAGTAGCCAGGTGACGAGGGTTTTAATGAAAATAAAAATTATAGACAGAAAAACCACTATGTTGGTATATTGGAAGATAACAAGTTCATTTTTTATTTTTATTTTTATGAAGAGCAAAGAAGATAACAAGTTATAATAAGATAATACTGTTTTAATCAATAACCATATCAATTTTTTATAAAAATAATTTACTATTAACGTTGGAAAAAATAGGGTTGAACAATAAAAAAAACACACATCCGGCTAATTCCTATAATTATAATGAGTGACACCAATATATTGTTTTAACGTTAAACATTAGTTATCTTAATGCATAAATCCAATTGAAATATTTGCATTATTGTTGTTTTCCAAGAACTCAATGTTAATGGTAGTGTAATTTGAGTAATTTGTTCATATATCGGAATTCATTTATCATGTATTGTTTTTCCAATTTCGAAGAATTGAAACTATGTTTCAAAGCCAAGTGATAAAGCATGCTTTCCAGAAACAATACAAATGTGAAGTTGAAGTTCACTTGAGTTAGTAGCGGAATCAACCAAAATACTAATAAAATTTGCTTCTTATTCCATCTCATCTTGTCTCATTCACAGTCAAGCACCTTCTGGTTGTTTTCTATGTTCTTTGAACCTCTTAAAATCGTTTTCTAAGTTGTTTCTTGCCACTAAAAACTATTTAAGCTAGTATTGTAAAGATTTTAGATTTTCTATGTTGTTTAACGGGTCCTAAAATTATTTTCTAATCTATTAAACCAATTCTAATCTATTAAACCAATGTGAATCCATATGTGTACATGTTTATTTTAATGTTTTTATTAATCCCATATTTGTAAACCTTATTTATACACGCTATTTTGATGATTTTGTTTGTATACGTTATTTTTAACGTTTTAATCTTTACACACTATTTTTTTGCACATTTTAATTTAGGGAATATGTCACAGAATAGTAACCAAGTTTCAAAAGTGTTCTAATTAGGTCACTCGTATCGTTTTTGTCCCAATTAGATAACTTAACATTCAAATCGAGTCATGTCCTTTTTTCTATGTGTCAAGAAAAAAATGAAGAATAAGATGTTGGGATTGGATTATTCTAATATATGAAATTATATTTATTAAAAATAAAAATACTTTAATTACATTAAAAATTAAAAAAACAAGTTACAATTCACGTCATCACTCAAAGTTACCATCAAATAAAAGAGAAAAAAGAAACAAAAATCCACATCACCATGGTTACTTATGAAATGGATGAAAAGACCCTTAATTTTAATGAAAAATGAATGTTGAGTGACCTAATTGAAACACTTTTGAAACTTGAGTGACCTAATTGGAACACTTTTAAAACTTGGTTACTATTCTACAAAGTTACCCCTTTAATTTATCCACCCACTTGATGATCATGTTTTATTTCAATGAAGCCACGTTCTACGTGAGTATCAGTGATAAAAATTTTGGTTGCATATATTAGACGATGCCAACTTTGGTGGGGTTGTTATTTGTGGATACCGGACTGTTGATCATGGTTTAATACACACATTGGTTGAAAGATGGCATTTGGAAACCCATATGTTTCATCTACCCATTGGCGAGGCAATGGTAAACCTACAATATGTTAACGTTATATGATGTTTGCCGGTAGTGGGTGAACGAGTATCCGACATCGATCCCTCATTTAGTTTAGATGACCGTATTGGCAGGTATATATGTGGTGGCACCCTATGTCCTGATACTACTGACCACAAGGTACATTTGTTTTTTTAATAATCATGTATTTTCCTTCTTTGTAGTAACCCACACGATTTATCACGGTGTCGTGGGGTCGTGCGGAACTACGTCTTTATACAGAAATTTGTGTAAGGCAACTCAACGGGATGCCAAAGAAATTGTTGGTCGTATGTACCTTTTACAATTATGGGCTTAGGAGAGCCTTAGGGTTTGTCACAATGGGTAAATATAGGATATACATTGGCCAGTCTATTCGCACACGGCTGTTGTCTTTTTGCACATCCAAAGCGCCTCGGTATGGCCAAAGCGGGGCGCTTTGGCCATAGCGAGACGCTTTGGATGTGCATTTTTAAACAGATTGGTGGGGTTGATTTGGGTTGTTGTGGGTTAGTTTGGTAGGGATTTTTGGTTGAATTAGTTTGATAGAGATTTTTGGAGGAAAAAATTTTTATTTTAGTTTTATTACATATAATTCATAGTTGTTTTATAATTACGTCATTACGTCATTATTTTTATAGAAGGTGTATAATATAAATTCTTAACGTTGTTTATTTTGTTAAATTAAACGAACACGTTAAATAAAATGTACAGAAAACCATAAGAATTAAACGTAAACAATCCAGAACCAACGTGATGTAAATAGAAGATTAACTGCAATATATATATACATATCAGTTTGTACATACAATACACAACAAAAAGGTACAACTAAGTACATAATACATAACAAAACACTAAACAAACAAAGTAATATACTAATCCTCGTGCGGAGGGGACGGTGGGAGGGGAAGTGGAGGCAACGCAGCGAGCTCTCGTAGATCGACGAGCGTCTGAACGATCCAGTCAATGCGTGCGCCCTGACGTCTGAGGCGCCAGTCGAAGTCCCGAGCCACCTCACGCGCTGCCGGAGGCAGGTCAGCGTAAACGTGCTGCGGGTACTGTGGCGGCTCAGGAGCTGGCTGAACTGGTGGTACCGGGACCTCCTCGACCCGCTCCTCCTGCGCCGGATCATCCTGAGCCTGAGCCTGAGCCTGAGGCTGAGCCTCAGGCTGACCCTCAGGCTGATCCTCAGGCTCATCGATGCCTAGAGCCTGTAGCTGAGTCCGCCGAGCGACCCGCTGAACATCAGGAGGGGCTAACACCCCAGGCTTCACCTCAATAACAACCGGGATGACCTCCGGCAACACCTCTGGCTGCCAAATCAGCCTGTCAGCACCCCTGAACCGCAGACCGACATCAAAGGTACGGGTGATCTGCATAGCGGCTACTGACGCGCGGCCCAACCTGGATGACGGGACCGGATCGGACAGCAGCGGATCATGCTCTGGCACGATCCCTAGCGGTCGTGCAATGGCGGTGATAAATGAGCCAATGTGAAGAAACCCGCGGAGCTGCCGGTGGTATGCAGTAGAAAAGTACTCTGCCAGGCTGGCTGCTAGATTGCAGGGCTGGCGGCGTAGTAGGCAGTAAAGAAAGAAAAGGTCACTAAGGTTGACCTTCTCCTTGCTGGAACCCCGCGGCACGATAGTCGACGCGATCACCTGGTGCAGGTATCGGTACAAGGGATCTTTAATGGTGGTGCCCTTTTGCCAGGATTTCCCAAAGGGAGCCCTGGAAATGGCCCTCCAGAAACTGATAAGCGTCTGCCTGTCCATCATCGTAACAGCCTGCGTATATAAATCAGTATCAAGCTCAGGCTCAGTGTACAAACCTGTGTGGACAGCAAACTCACGCACACTCATCTCAAACTGCTGACCGGCCAGACGGAATGTAACCTCGTGGACTGGAAAACAAGGGTCCTCCACGTAATCCGCCGGATGTGGCGCGTATGTAAACGTAGAGCAAAACTCGACCGTAAGCTCAGGGTACGAGTCCTCCATCGCTAACTCAAATAGGCGCGACCAAGGAGTATCTAGCCCAACTATCTCACGCGCCCGCTCGACCTCTCCCAGGGTAGATAGCAGCTCCCAGTCTATGCCTACGTGCTCCCCAATCGGTATGGTGAGCAACCTAGCGCATCTCCCCCTCGCCCGTGACCCCATCGGAAACTGAAGATACGGACATGCCGGCTCCTCCTCGTCCCCCACCACTCCCTCATCCTCTATATGCTCAATCTCCTCATCAGATAAATCCATCCCTGCACGTTGATCAATTAAACAAATAATTAAACAAATAATAATTAAACAAATAATAATTATTAAACAAATATTAATAAACAAATAATATTAAACAAATAATAATTAAACAAATATTAATAAACAAATAATAATTAAACAAATAATAATTAAACAAATAATAATAAACTAATAATAATTAAACAAATATTAATAAACAAATAATAATAATTAAACAAATAATAATTAAATAAACAATAATTAAACAAATATTAATAAACTAATAATAATTAAACAAATAATAATTAAATAAACAATAATTAAACAAATATTAATAAACTAATAATAATTAAACAAATAATAATTAAACAAATATTAATAAACTAATAATTAAACAAATAATAATAATTAAACAAATAATAATTAAACAAACAATAATTAAACAAATATTAATAAACTAATAATAATTAAACAAATAATAATTAAACAAATATTAATAAACTAATAATAATTAAACAAATAATAATAATTAAACAAATATTAATAAACAATTAATATTAAACAAATAATAATTATTAAACAAATTATTTAATAAACAATTAACAAAAAAAAAATAAACATGAACCAAAGCGCCCCGCTTTGGCCTCGGCGCGGCGCTTTGGTTCTTCGTTCTGAAGAACAGAACCCAAACAGCAGGTGATTCAGGCCAAGATCAACAACAATCAACATGAATCAAGCCACATTTGTGAAAGCAAAGATTAAGGGGTTTAGATCGAACCTGTTTGCGGTTGAAAGCTCGAAAAATCTTCGAAAATGGCTCGAGTGTGTGAGGATCGCACCTTAGTGTGTGTTTTTGTTGTTTGGGTGAAGTGGGGGGGGGGATGATGCCCCGCTTCAGTGTATAACGAGGGTCCAAAGCGCCCCGCTATGGCCATAGCGCGGCGCTTTGGGTCCAAAACGCCGCGTTATGAGCATAGCGGGGCGTTTTGGGCTTTTTTTAAATTTTTTAAAATTGTATTTAATTCACAAACGCGTCGATAAGTAGTCTAAATTTTCCGTTTTTTCCATTATACATCATTTTTTAATATATATGGACTATACGGCAAGTTCCGGATCAAATCGGTTACGTGTGATGTCTTATTCCGTTATCTCGTATCATTTAGGTTTGAAATCACAAGTACTCCTGTGAGAAGTGTTATGTGTATCAGCCGCCTACCGTACATGAACATGACGTATTTTTTTCATTAATTGCAGTATTATGATGTATATTGTCATTTCGGGTCGTACAAGTGCGTATTGAATCTGATTGGGTCGTGTCGGTGACATTCGGTTTTTAACGTGATGTAACGCGTATATTGAACAAACACAAACGTGATTATTATTAAACACATTTAAGATACATCGTGAACATATGGTGTTGCATTAAGGTCAGGGGCACGATACGTAAGCATTTCGTACGTGTTGATCTGATCCCTGTATAATGTATGCCAGGCTGCTGCGCGCTCTGTTCTGTTCGCTGTCCAGAGTAGGTTTGGGGGAGGCATTGGATAACAACCTCCAAGCTCTACATGTATGAAATGCCCATGGTCGACAAACACAACCGCAACTACCAGGTGAGGTTCCTCAGCTTCGTTTGGGCCGCCCAGCAGAGGGAAAATTGTATCGCTCCCACGAATGTCGAAGGTGTGAACAATCACACCGTATCGTTGGGCAATAAGAAACCACGTCTCAGGCATCGACATGTAATTTTCGATACCTGCTCGTCCCACCCCCTTGAAATCGATCCGTTTAACCAGCGCATCATAATGTCCTATGTTTTCCGGATCGAAAACCTGCCTCCAAAGCGATTCGTTCATATGTAACTCCTTTAGAAGTTGTTCCCGGATCTTAAAATATGAATTTTGTTTCACTCCTAACCCAACAGCCACCGATCTAAATCCACAATGACCATCTGGTTTCACGTCCTTTATTCTAACGATGTATGGATGGATCACGTTGGGAATCTGAGATGCGTAGTTGCGGATCGCTATATCCGTCTTAGGACCGAGCTTGATATTCGGGAAATCAGGGTGTAGGTTGAGCGGTTTGGTATTCTTTTCTCTTCTAGAATCTTCGGCTGATATATACGAGCTGTGACGGGGAAGATCGTCTGAGGCATCGACCCAAGTTTCTTCTGACGGAATGTAAGAGCTTTGTCTAGCGGTTTCAACCTTTCTTTCTTCCTGCGTTTTCACTGTTGGTCGACCACGAGTTTTCTTCAGAACAGCAGGAGGTTTTTTGTTACTGTTCCCTGGATTGAGGATTTGCTGAAACTTTTCAAAGAAGCTCCTTTTCACTTGAGGGGGTGTTGGATCGATCTGTTTTTTCAATTTTTCAAATTCCGCGTCTACATGGATATCCTCTATGTTATTCCTTGCAGGCTTGAAGTCAAGCTTCTTCCAAAACACGTCTATGTGTGTGATCCGGATTTGCTGACCTGTGGATGAAAACAAATTAGGTGGCAAAATCATAACGAGAAAGGTCAAAAATATTAATTACCTTTATTTTCCAACTTTTCCAAACGACAGGCACATGGCAAACCACAACTGGTAAAAAGTTGGCAACCACAGCTTGCACCGTAGGCTCTCAACCCGTCTTCCTTACGTTTTAGTTCCATACTCAAAAGCTCAATCGCATATATTGAAACCTTTCTGATGCAAGCATGGGCTGATTCTTGTGGTGCGTCATCACTTTTCGGAGGCTTGTTTCAAAGCTACTTCTAATCTCGGCGTATTGTTTATCAACAACATGATCAACATACAGTACAAGTTTATCCAGTGTGTTGCGATGACTTGGAAAGTGACTTTTTAATGTTGCATGCATGCTCTCAACCCTGTTGGTCGTAGTCTGGTGAAAGTTGATAGTTTGGTTAATCCAGCAAGATACAAACTTTTCACAGTACGGATCCAACCAGGATTTCTTCAAATAATCAAAAACCTCTAAAATTAAAAAACGTAAATAGTCAGTTTTTGTTATTATATAAAATTTGAACATAATTATGTAAGAAATACTCACGTTCACGGTCAGCTTCTTTCAGCTGTGCTTCAAGGTTTTCCAAGTTATACCTGTATATTTCCTCGGTCGTAGACTCGCACAATGTCCAAAATGTACGTACGAATTCTTTCCACTCCTTGTCAGAGAATTTCTTCTTGCTGTTC
This sequence comes from Helianthus annuus, assembly GCF_002127325.2. Classification (NCBI taxonomy): domain Eukaryota; kingdom Viridiplantae; phylum Streptophyta; class Magnoliopsida; order Asterales; family Asteraceae; genus Helianthus; species Helianthus annuus. The sequence continues at coordinate 31,465,588 of NC_035443.2, forward strand.
TTATTAATATTTTGTTGAATATGGAACCGACAAAGATACTTATGCGCTTTTGGAAAAACTTGTTCACACGCGTTCATTAGCGCAAAATCCCTGTCTGTTAAAATCACGCGCGGTTCCATACATCCTGCCAGCATAGACTTGATCCTCTGCAACACCCATAGGTAGTTCTCTGACTTCTCAGCAGAAATTACCGCACAAGCAGCCGTAAACGATTTGTTTGTCGACGTCATGCCTACGACCTGAACAAATGGCAGGTTGTACATGTTCGTTTTGTATGTGGCGTCAATCAATAGCACATGCGGGAAGGCACACCACATAGTGAATGATTTTTCGTGAACAAAGAAGACGTCTTCAACTTCGTTCGATATCTCATTCGTGCGCATGTAATAAGTGTAATTTTTTTCGATAAGAATGTTTTCAAGTTTTTGCATCGGAGACTTACCGACATTTTTTTCGGCGTTGATCTTCTGAACAGCGTTGTGTATATCTTTCGGAATAAGCTTTCTAGCCGGATTGTTTTTTGTCAGCGTTCGCCAGATACTTTGGTTGCGAATATCTTGCTCTGCCAGCTCCTTAACCAGTTTTTTGTCCTCCGAAGAAAGCCTTCTCGCATACGCGTGACCCTCGAAGTTTTCAATAGGAGTGTGGTTATGCTTCGCCTTCGTCACCTCGATCCTCCAAACACTTCCGGATGATTCCGAAAACCCGATCATCTCGAACGGGCAGCCTATTTTCTTGCTACCCATTTTCCTCTGTGTAGCTACACTCTTATGCTCCCCACCAAAAGTACATTGAAACCAAATCTTGTAATTCTCTCCTCTTTTATTCGACCTCTTAGTCACAATGAGGTAACCATTGTCTTTTGCCGTGTCTTGTACCCAATGCACCAACTCTTTACGTGACGAAAAGGTCTGCGTTGTATCAAACGAAAATGTAACCGGGTAACAACCTTCCTCGTCAACAGACACATCCTCCGGCTCACCATCGTCACCGAGGTTCGAATAGACTTGATGTTCAAAGCTCTGTTCACAACCGTAACTCTGGTTTGGATAACACTCCTGCTTTACAAAGCTTTGCTCGCCATCGTAACCGAAATTCGAATAACCTTGTTGACACCCGTAACTGTCGTTTGGATAACACTCCTGCTGTACAAAGCTATAGTTGCCACCATAACCGAAATTCGAATAACCTTGTTGTGCGTAAGGGTCCTCCACAGGGGTATTCAAATCCAGCTGCACCGTGTTATCACGATAACGAATGCCAGATACAACCTCTGTCTCCCTCAAGTTGGACGACACCGGTTTCTCAAACGAGTCAGAAATAGTGGTCCCCTCGTAAGAATCAGGAACAACTGACTCGTCAGAATATTGACCGAAAAGATAGTTACTGAACCACGACATCGTTTTTTCAAAAAATGTAACTAATAGAGCAAAGAAGATCGACAAAAAATAATCGGAGTTATGAATCTCGAGTCTGGCCAGTGATTTAAAGGCAGAATTTGGGGTCGAAGCGCCACGCTATGGCCAAAGCGCGGCGCTTAGGGTTCACGGGGCGACTGGAACCTCGTATCACCTTTATGTCTGTCAGTCTGTCAGTCAGTCGAAACCTCGTATCAACTTTTGTCGCCCTAAGCGCCCCGCTTTGGCCATAGCGCGGCGCTTAGGGGTGTGAAAATTATTTTGGCCGTGTGTGATTAGCATGATCCTATACATTTACTTAGCCTATTGGTGTTTGGTATGTATTCAAACATAAGGTTTACTTATTTTTAAAACAATTAATTTATTAGTATTTATACAACTTATATTTTTCGACGGTGGGTGGACTTGACTTGACGTACCGTGCGAATTGTAGACAACACCACTTCTTTGGATTTAAAGGAAATACCAACACAAATTTTTTAGTCTTTGGTTTCCAAATATCCATGTAGTCATCACCATCAAAATTAGGAAGATTAAGATTCTTTTAACTCTACAACTTCATCGCAATCTTTCGTTGGACATGTAGCGAATCCTTGACAAACTTTATGGTTGAATCGGTCTAAGGGAGGATGGACACATCTTTAAATTCATCATCTAATGGAGGGACTACACTATCTTTGGTGTCATAATATTCTTCATCATTAGAATTATGGAAGCCACGGTTTTTTTGATCATTAGATTTTTGGAACCCACCTCTTCTTCATCATCGATAGGTTTCTAAAGTGAAAGATTATCTGCATTGTGGTATGTTGACTCACCAGCTTCATAATCTTGAGATTGGGTTGCTGAAAAGCCACACATCTTCTTAAGAACAGTATGTTAGACTGTATGTTTTGGCTTTCAGGTGACGAAAATCTCACATGAGAATTACTTCATTTGTTGCTAATTAACATATATGTGGTTGCAGAAACACTTTGAAACATGTAATTGTCACATCCCAACCGATGGCGGAAACATCGGAGTGAGACGAAAACGAGATTGCAAAAGACTTCATAACACTATTTGTGACAATATTTAATCAAAACCGTTTTCATTTCATAATTCAAATTGTCAAACATTACATAGGAATTCAAATAACAAGTACAAGACAATAACATAACAAAAAACAAAGGTGAGTATACAAGTTTTCATACATACATAGCATAAAAATGAGTTCAAACAATTCCACATGGCAAGCTAATGATACGAGATAAACACTAAAGTCAGCATGTGTTCAAACTAATCAAACCAATGATGAAACGCAATAAGCTCATTGTTAGGATCTGAGGCTATCATGATTGTGTTTGTTTGTAGAATTTTGGATAATGAATAAGTATGAAACAATATAGAGTGCAGCGGAATTAAAACAAACCTATGTAAACACAATCAAATAGAGAAATAGATTTGATAAACACATGATTTTCATCAGTTGAAAGATTACAAAGTAAATCAAAAGATTACAAAGCATGCTCACAAAACTAAGCTCCCCCTCAGCCTGATACTCTAAGGTTGATTGCACAAGATGAAAGGATTAGACATGAGGAGAAGAACTCGCTCAGTCAATCAAATATAACAGTACAGAGTACTGTTATATTTATAGGCAAACCAAACCACTAAGGCATATCAGCTGACGTCACCAGGAAAGCGACATCTAACAACTTAACAAACTCTATCCACTGTTCTATAACTACTGGCCATACAGACACTGATTACATTCTAATCACTGATGTATAAACAATGATTCTTCATTCCACTGTTGTAGTCAACCACTGATATTGATCATCAGTGCTTTCTTCAAAGGGTGTTCAGGCCTTGAACGAGCAGTATTTTAGTTCTTCATCAGTGCTTGGAATCCAACAGTAGATTGAGCTTCAGTCTTTAATCTTCATCAGTACTTTAGTAGCAACTGTTCTATAGAGCAGTGTTTTGAAGTCTATCAGATGCTAGATAACCACTGTAAAGGGGAGAGCTGAATGCAAACAGCTGCTTATGACTAATCCACTGTTGTGAACCTGTTTTGGCTTTCATTATCTGTTCCTCTAGTAGGGTTCAATCCCAACAATCTCCCCCTGGAACAGATAATGCCAAAACCCTTCATTATTCTGGATTTTTATTTCTCATCAGAAGTTCCCTAACTTGTTCTTTAAATTGAAGCTCAAAATCCTGAGAACTTGTATCACCTTCATCCCAACACAGTGTAAGCTCAAGGAGATCTTGTAGATCTTCAACACCCAGGCCTAGTGCTTCATTCCTTGATATGTGCTTAACTTCTCCATTGGATCTGATCAGGGTCAATACATGGGTCTTTTGACATGACATCCATTTTAGTACTTTTGAACCCAATGGGTTTCTTGGGAGAGGTTTATTCACAAATGAGTCAGGGGATTGTGGCCTTGTGAGAGGTTGTTGATCAGAACTCAGTATATTTGCTGGCTCGGAGTTTTCAACATGATTAGCACTCTGAGCTTTTGATAGTTCAGAGTTTTCAGTATGATCAATACTCTGACCTTTTGCTACTTCTGAGTTTTCAGCTAACATTTGATTGAAGGCCTTTTGTATGATTTCATTTGCTGCAACTATGTCTTCTGCAGCTTCTTGTTCAATCAGCTCTTGCCTTTTTCTTTGTTCAAGCTCAATGGCTGTCATGTCTGCTGAAGTATTTGGTGATGCAGGTTTGTTACCACCTTTTTGACAAGGCTTTGAAGTTCTGCTGAGCTGTCTTCATTTAAATCCATTTTCTTGATGGCTTTAGTGAAGTACTCAGTTTCCTTTTCTTTTTCTTCTTCATTGGTCAACAGTTTCCCTTTTTCTTGGTTTATCACACTGATAGGGGTATCTGCTGATGTGAACAGTGGTTTAGGATCGATGACCTGTTTTGGCTTTTTGTGATCAGGCTTCTTTGGTAAATTGGGATCTGTCACTTTTCTTCTTTTCAGCCTTTCATAAGCCTCATCTGTATACTGCTTTGTCCATTTTGCTATGGCTTTAGTAGTATCCACATTAGCATCCACTAACTCCTGTTTCTTTTTCTTGTATTCTGAAGTGAGCTTGTCAATGGCCTGTTTGTATTTGGTCCAGTTTGGAGCTGTTCTTTTCTTACTAGGATCATCCTTGATTCTCTTGATCCTGTTTACCTCATGCTTTACTGCAATGAGTGGCCATTCACTAAATTGTTCCTCTTTAGCTGAATAGAACTTTTCTTTCATAATGAACTCAAGAACTCCTTTCTTATTACCTTTTGTAGGGCATCATCAGGTGGCATATTTGACATGTCTTTGCTCAGGTCTTTTGCATAGTCTTCCATTTCTTTGACTTTAGTGAGCAAAAACTCCATTCTTTCAGAAATGGCATTATCACCTTGATCTTTGCATTCAATTCTAGCTCTTATATCTGCTTGCCTAGCTTTGAGTTTTAGATACTCACTCATGTTTATTGGATTCCTGAAGCCAATGAGAGAAGGAAATCTTCTTTCCCAAGGATCATTTATTGTATAGAATTGTTTCATCTCATCCTTTATAGCTTCCAATTCCAGTGGATATTTCTCAGCAACAGATTCAATTCTAATGGAGGATATTTGAGTGGGTGGTTGTGGATTGGTGACATTGCAAGGTGTGGAGGATAAAGGAATAGGTGCTGGTATGTCATCAGCATTCTTTTGCAATTTCCTTTTCCTTGTGTAAAGCTTTTTGGGTGAAGAAGATTTTGGTTGTGATGTAGAAATGTTGAGAGCAGTGGTGGATGGTTGACTAACAGCCGTTGGAACAACTAGTGTTTCAACCTCTGTTGTCATTACAACTACTGATGTGTCAGTAGGTGTCTTCTGCTTTTAAGCAGGTGTTGAAAAGGCAGTGGTTTGAGTGGTGGAAAGTGTCTGACTAACAGGTGTTGAAACAACTGGTGTTTCAACCACTGTTGTCATTACAACAGATGTTGTAACATCTATTGTCTTCTGCTTTGTGGCAGGAGGTAATGGTGGTGAGTTTGGTTTTGGTGGTGGTGAAGTGGTGTGTGTTGAAGTGGTGATTGTTGATACAGAGGCTTTGGTCTGGCCATCTTTTTCTGTTTCAATATAAATACCATCCTCAATTCCCTTCTTCTTCCACTTGATTTTCTCCCCCTTTTTGGCATTATCTGGAAAGGGTTCATTCATGAAGAGGACAGTGGGAGGAACTTTTCCAGTGGTACTTTGGATGTGAGCCTTGATAGCTTTGATGTTTGCCTGAGTATGTTTAAAGCTTGACTCCACCATGTTTGTCAGCATTTGTACATGTTTTGCATGCTGCTGATCAGCCATTTGTTTTTGTTGTTGGAGCAGGGATTGAAATAAGTTCCAGAGCTCATTTGCAGCAGGTGCTTGTGGTGGAGCAGGTGCTTGAGGTGGAACAGCAGTGGATTATGCTTTTTGAGCTTTTAACAGCTGTTGTACCATATCCTTTATTTCAGCAACTGAGGTTTCAAGATTTTCAACTCTGTCCGTCAATTCCTGATATTTTAAATCATCACCCAAGTTAATGGGATCATCTGATTTTCCCACCAGCAGTGGTTGTACCAATTTGTGACTTAGGAAATAAATCCCAAAAGTCATTCATTGATGCCCCTTGTTCTTGGTACTGGGGTCTTCTTCCTTCAGCACTTGATAGCCTTTTGAAGGTACCAGTGGGCATAACAAACTCACTGGTGGTTCTCAGAGGTGCTATGGAAGGAATTTCCTTCAAGGGAGTCTTATGAATTTAACCACGGTCCAAATGTAAACCAGTGGGTTCAACATTTGTAGTGGCTGCTCCACTTTAATTACTGTCAGGAATTACTTGTAATCCCTGCAGTGTAACCTCCTCAGTTGTTGCTGGGATAGCAGAGGTATAAACATTAGACCCAGTGACTTGTTGGAGCATACTCTCAGGGATAGGTGTTTGAGAGGAACTGGTTTGTGTCTGTGCTATATCAACTGCATGCAACAAAGGTATTATGGATTGTGGTAATGTGAGGGGTGAAGATAAAGGTGTTGAAAGAAACATGTCCTTGGGATCAGGACTGAGGAAGATGGATCAAATTGGGTCCAGAGCTTCATATTGTGGGGTCCCTATGTTTACAACCTGATCCTTTTGTGAGGATGTAGGAGGAGTTTGAGGCAAAGGTGGAGATCTTTCTTCCATCTGCTGTGAGGAAGTAGCAGCAGTGGTTATTGGTGTAACACCCCGTGTTTTCGAATTTCAAAGAGTCCAAGTCAACTTTGACTTCTTGACTGTAATTAGTCGATTTTGTGTTTTGTTTGTATTATGTGGAGTAAGTGTTGTCTAAATGAAATGACCGAACGTTCAATCAATGCGACCGATTTACGACTGTGAATGATAGGAAGTAACAATGCGATAAAGTTAATCAATCGATAATCATGTTAATCAAATCAATCAATCGAACTCGAGGCTCGAACTATGCGAAACTGGTGTGGTAATACTTACATGTGTGTGTGCCTTATGTGTTACTTGTGCATGTTTACTTTATGTTTGTGTGGTATTCAATCGAATCAATCGAAACTCGAATCGAAACTCGAAAAACAATCAAACTCGATCGAAACCGACATTAAAACGTGACTTATAGATGATTGTATGTTAGATATAGTAGTTGGGACTGAAAGTAATTTGACTAGGAACTCTATCGTATTCGTATCATCGTCTATCGAAATCGAAATATCGAAAACCGTCGCGAAACACTCGAAAAGGGTTGCTGATCGAACAGGAAGCATCCTGATCGAACAGGCCAGCCGATCGGCTAGCACTTTCCTGGCCGATCGAGCAGGCCATTCGATCGGAGGTCCTGGCCGATTGGTTGACACTTTCCTCTTTTGGAGCCTATAAATAGCCCTGTCATTGTCACTCTTTCTACTTTTGGAAAGCTCTGACCGAACCAGCCTTGTTCTTCACCTTTTCTCAGATTTCTCTCAACCCCGGTAAGTTTTCACTCTAATTCTTGTACGTTTTTGATCATTACATGATTCTACACCTTTCTATCTTTCAAAACTTGATTTCTAACCGTGAAATCACCAAGATCTAAGTGTTCTTGGGTGATGTCATCATGGTGTTCTTGAAGAACATCATACATTGGCCTCATTCAACCATGAATAGCTTAGATCTGACCGATTTCCACATAAACAAACTAAGATTTGTAAGAATCTTAACATTTTCATGGAAGGATTTCCATCTTTTCTTCAACATTTTACACTCAAAACCTTAAACCGATAGGAACGGAGCTCGAACCAACTAACTAATCATTCTAACGGTTAAAAGGTTCAAGATTCGGATACTATCTACAAGGTTCACCGATTTCAGGTTAAACATCAAACTACCGTTCCGAACAGTTCACCGGCCGGACTTGGGTGATTCCTGCCTGAACCGGTGAAGCAAGTAAGGACCCACGTTCTAATGGTTTAACTCGCTGACGAAACACCTTAAAATCATGACAAATAATCAAACAGCCAAGTGTTAGACGAAAGGCCGACCAAGTCAGAAATGCTGGCCGAACGGCTAGGCTGTTCGAATGAACAACCCAGCCGATCGAACATACCAGCCGATCGGCCGGGCCAGCCGATCGGCTAGCACATGGTTCACTTTTCAAATTTCATGAAGTATACAATTGACGAAGTGATGTTCGATCGAATACGCTACTCGATTGGTGAACATTACTTTTCGGATCATAAGATACTATGCTTCAACACTTAATCGATTTTGCAACTCGTTCGTAGTATGGAATGCCAGCCGATCGAACAGACTGTTCGATCGAGCGACATTCTGCTGAGAGCTACTTCTGAAGTTCCTAACCGATCGGATAAGCCGGCCGATCGAACAACACGTTCGATCAATCGACCTGAAAGGTAAGAACACTTCAGTGTTCTCAAATACTACAACGAAAACTTCAAAAGTTCAAACCATCATACACAAACACATCAGAGGAAGAAACAATCCACTCGAATGGTCCAGCCGATTGAGCCTACCGGCCGATCGAACAGGACTGTTCAAACGGACTTTCAAGCCGGTCGAACAGCCCGTTCGATCGAACCTACTGTTCGATCGACCAGACTATTCGATCCATTCATACATGTTTGCATTTCCACGTTACTCATTGTTGTGCTATCGAACTATTCAGGCTAACCCTACTCTCAGCGCTCCCTTCAATCCATAACCAATCACTGTGAGTATACTCGAACCCTTTTTGCTTTAGCACTTTTGGGTGTTACATACGTTACCTATCAAAATCACAATCGAACACACTATTCAAACTATTTGAACGCTAACCAATTGCATTTATTACGTGACTAAATGTATGCTTGTTGTTATGTTTACACGTGGAATGCTGTCTACCTGCCTTAGCAACGTAGTACTATAGTTTGGACTCAGCATCCATTCACACGGGGGTTGTTAAGGACAATTACTTGCATGGATTACGGTGGTAATCATGTATTGCGAACTGTCTCGGACAGTCAACCCGCAGTCGTTGGTATCGATAGGTCCATGTCGATAATTAACATGCATCATTTCCCTCTGTGTACGTGCTGGTTATGCATAAACTATTCAAACTCTATTATGCTATTATCAAACTTGTATGCTCACCTTTACATTTTATGTATTGACTTTATTTTAACGTATGTGACAGGTGTTTAAGGTATTTGCTTGCTAGGGAAGTGAAGCTAGAATAAGTCTCTAGAGGCCCCCAACAAATAGTTGTCTGTCAAGAACAAGCTGCTAGTGCATAGTTGTCTGTAGATCTTGTCAGTCTGGGTCTTTAGGGGCATTAAAACAATATTTATGTTTAATTTGAATCTGAGTTGTCGGAACAGGATTAATTGTTTGGATGTTATCTGTAATAACTTGTTATCTATTCGGGATACGGTATGGGACGTATCATTTTAAACTGAATTTGTATTATAGTTGTTGTGGAAACTTCTGGACAATCTGTTTCGCTCAGTGCCATGCCCCGATGATTCCGCCATCGGTTGGGGTGTGACAGAATGGTATCAGAGCCATAACTATAGGGAATTAGGTAAGACACGACCTAGTCCGGGTCGCTGTCGTAGAGACCTAGACTATAGTTAGGAACCATCAGACCAAGTTTATGTGCTATATTCTGTAATTCTTCGCTATCACTGCACTCGAATTTTCAATAAAAGTTAAGTAATTTGGTCAGGAATAGGTGTGAAAAACCGCAAACTCTCGACTAAATTGCCTGACGTATGATGAGTTTATCCATTTACTCATACTTATCCTGATATTTTCAATAACATACGAGGAGAATTATACCAAATCAGGAGTGAAATCCCTCATTTTGATGAACATTCTCCTCAGGTTTCCCAAAAACAAGGAAGAAATTGCTAAGCTAGGGGTGGAACCCTAACCTTGGCAATTTATTCCGGACATGTTTTCATCTCACCAAAGCTTCGACGGATTCCAACGACCTGAACTCACATCTATGACCTAGAGGATGTGTGTGGAAAGCCCGAGAATCGAGGCGGAAACACGACCCTTAAAGTCGAATGTGACAACAAGTCCACTGTGAATAGTCGGATTGCTTTGGGTAGTCGATGTCTAGTAGCCGCAGACAATCCAATTTCCGATTTTTGGAGTTTTTGACTCGTTGATTTTATGTGTTTCTGTGTGCTTTATCTGTTTACGTGTTTATATTTTGGATATTATTCGATTTTGCTGCTATTTCGATCAACACACACGACTCGCATTGCTATTCTATCTCAATTCGATATTCAGTTGCAATCTAGACAGTACTATGCTACGCCATGCTATACAACTATACGACGCTACTCGATATACTATACGCGACCAATATATGTACGAACGACACGCGAGCCTTGAATAATAGGATCTTGAGGCAGTCAGAATACACTGTGTACTTATAGGAGAACTGCGTGCCTAACTGCTTCTGTGATTAAGTGGGTATGTGCTTTTGTGTTTATGTGACTCTGTGCTCTATGTGCTTACGTGCTTATGTTCTTCTGTGTTTACGTGTATCTGTGGTTATGTGCTTATGTGTTTATGTGATGCATGTTTCGACGTGGTCCTGAGCTTTAGTAAGTAGTAGACGTGTGAGGTGAGATTCGATTTTGATGTGTCTGAGACCTACGACGATGTGTGTTGCAGACCATGTCGTTATCCGGACACCGAACCCCACTTACTCGCCAAGAAAAGAGAGACCGACGTCTTGCTGCTATCATCGCCAAACAAGTAGCAAACGCTGTGAGCGATGTTTACGAAAACTTCAGCAAATCATCCAAGGAGTCGAGAACTGAAGCTCCCAAAGATGCTGCCAAGACTATTTTCAGCTTCAAACAGTTCAAGGCATGCGGACCAAAGGAATTCACCGGAGAAGATGGCCCTACCGCTATGTTTCAATGGTTTGATTCCATCGAAGTCACCCTGCGCCAAAGCGGCTGTCCTGAGAATCTCCGCACACTCAATGCTACTGGCGTCTTCCAGTCCCGTGCTCTAGACTGGTGGACGGCCGAACAAAATAAGCGCGGAAATGATGCAGCTTACGAGCTGACATGGAAAGAGCTGAAAGCCATTATGATGGACGAATTCTGCCCTCCCCATAAACGCCAAAAGCTGGAGGACGAGTTTTGGAACATTAAGCAGAAGGATGCAGACAACGCTGCCCTGACTGCTCGCTTTAAACAGCTTAGCATCATCTGTCCCGATCAAGTCAAGACCCCAGATCAAACCATCAAGAAGTACATTCGAGCTCTACCCGACTGTGTAGCCGACTTTGTTCACGCTTCCAAGCCAGCAACGATTGAAGAGACTTACCTACTCGCCGCTGAGATCAATGACAAGCGAGTGAAGTCTGGTTTTTGGGATAAGCAAACCAAGTCTCTGCACCAAGCCACCGCAGCACCCACCGACTCATCTGCTCAATCCTCCAAGTCTTCAAGAAGGAAGAAGAACCACAACAACAACAGCTCCAGCAACAAGAGCTGTGCTGCCGCAACAACTGCTGCTCCTCTACAAGTTGTACCAGCTCAGCAGCAACAGCACCCTCGCTCAGCTTGTAATAACTCTCATCAAAATCCATAATTAGGATGATAATTAGTCAATAAGGAAACCCTAATTGAGACACCCAAGTAATTCTGCACTAACCCTAAAATTTTCAGAATAATCGGAATCAGGATCAGGGCCCCTAAAACTCAGGGGGGGCAAACCCTAGTTGATATTTATCTATTTTATCTGTTGTCACAATTGAATTTCGAAATTCAAGTGAGTCATGCAAGCTAGTCCCGAACCCAGCTAGTCTAGGTAATTAGACTGCACCCCTTACGGACCGTAAGGGGAAATGCCATACGGTCTGTAAGCCTGTCCAAAAATCACTATAAATAGCAGACATTGGCACTTGCCTTCTGTTGTTAATTCGACGCATAAATTCTGTGTAGACGTCAAGTTATAAGCAGAAACAGTTCAAAAACACACTTAGTATCGAATTGCTGCCGCCAAACAGGGTAATCACTCGATCGCTATTACGATTCATTTTCCGACCGATCAATATATCCAATGACTGTTTAAGTGCCGCCCACACGAGGGTGATACTTTGTCGTTCGTCGTTAAATCGATGGATGTTTAAGTATCGCACTTTGTCGTTCGTTGTGAGAATTTGATCTCGTGAGTTATCGTAACTGCTGTATGGATCACTAACCCGGTTTTGTGTGCATTTAATTAGGTTAACCAGGCTAAATCATATTCTGCCCGTGTTAAATCTGCAATGTGAGTCATTCTCTTTTTATCAAATGTTTTGCAATACTCCAAATTATTTCAGAATTATAATTACAGTGATTAAGTTTATGTAATCACCAAATTACAGCCAGTATGTGGGGTATTGTGCACATTACTACTGTTTTTATCACTTTAGGTGGGCGAACCTAAAATTTAGTGATACGTCATTCATTGGGGCAGCCAATGGTGATATGACCACTGTCACAGATCCGGTCGAGTGACAAATACTGTGGGTAGTTGGTTGATATCAGAAACATATGTAAAAGATCTTAATACTGTAAATTATAATAAATGTGTCGTTTTTAGTAAATAGAATGATTCACTCAGTATTTCCCCGCTGACAAAACCTTTTTCAAACATGTTTCAGGTGATCTACTGTAATTCAGGAAAAGTGCCGGAGAGCATTTCAGGCTTAAAGTAGTGGCTCATTATAAAATAAATATGAAGAAATATGTTTTGTAAAAATAAAGATTTTTCAGTAAAATCTTATTATTGTAAATTATCGGGGTTTTATCCCGAATTGTGAAATAAAATAATCGGGAAAAGTTTTTAGCTTTAAAATGATCCTGACAATAAACTTCCGCTGCTAAATAAAATCACATAATTAAATATCACGGTATTTCTGTCTCGCGGCTCCTGAAACGGGTAAAACCGGGTCGGGGGCCGTGACAGAAATGAGGTGGTATCAAAGCCACTGAGTTAAGTTAATTAAGTATTTAGAGATACTTAATTTTTTTCCTGATTACTATTATGTGATTATGTGTTTTATTAAACTGATTATTTGTTAGTTACAGTATGGGTAAGCAAAAGTTGCAAGATATCTATCTTAAATTAGATAGGTCAGTCTACGAAGAGGGAAGTTCATCCAAAACTAAATTTTCAAAGCTCCCTACAATTCCTGAAGAAGGAATATTTGTGCGAAAAGCACAATATGAGAAACCGCTTTCTCCTAGAAAAAGGAGTATGATTATTAAGAAAAGTAAAGAACAAATCCGAGAAAAGAGGATTAAAAAGGAAACCCAGGAGTTAATCAATAAATCACCTTGGGAAGACAAGCTAGATGAGAAATGGGCAAATTTGTATATGCTAGCTACAGTAGCAGAACATGCAAATCTTTAAAAAAAAAAACCCTAAGTCTAGTAATAGCACTTCCCAGTAAATAAATAAATAAATCCGAGTGTGTTCTTTCCTGTATTTTGTACAAATAGTGTGCAATAAAACTTTGATGTTTAATTGTTAAACTTTGTTCTAAAGTTTTAACTTAGTATTTTGTGCATTTTGCATATATGCTACACAGCATGAATGAGATACCTGAAGCCTTTCAGAACCTCGATCTTTACCCGGTGAATGTAGAAGTTTCCCAAGATTTCACTGGATACTTTGCTGATGTGGAACAACCTGTAGAATTCAAGGCTCCACCTTTGCCAAAGCCAAAACGAAAGAAAAGAAAGAATTATGTATGGGGTAGTCGTATCCGTAAGAAAAAACCAGTCCCGAAACTTCCTAAAATAAATAACCCTTTAGGAAAAGGAAAAGAAATTATAATCAAAGAAAGTACTAAACAACAAGAAATAGAAACTGAAGTCAAGAAAGATTCTAGGCAAATGGAAAAACAGTTTGAGGAATATTCTAAGGATATAGAAATGGAAGTAGGACAAGGTTCTAGAACAACTCAGATAGAAATTGGAGAGAGCTCCAATCAAAACCAAAACCAGGGAATAACTTTTCAGGATGAAATAGATTTTCTATTGGCAAACTGTGAAACTATTCAGCCTGTCAATACGAATGTTTTTACCTATCCTGCTGAAAATCCACTTCCTATGAATTTTGAACCAGCAATTCCAGAACCAATAGTCCACTCTCAACCTGTAGAAATGGACGAATGGTGGACAAATGATTGGCAATTTCAAAATATTGTCAACGACCCTTATTCCTTTTTTCCACAATTCGATCCAGAACCCCTACCTAATCCACCAATGAGTAACGAAAATATGGCGGAACTTCGTCATTTTGGTGAAGAATTGATGGATGCAGGAAATAGAATCAGGGAGATAGGGGGACAGATTGCCTGGAAATATGATGAAAGGGAAATGCGTTTTTAGAACAACAAATGGTGAGGGATAGGAAGATGGTAAAACTATAGTTGTGTAATAGTATAGTAAATAGTGAAATCAGTCTGTAACATAACTCCGAATAAAACTTTGTAAAATATCTGTGTGTAGTGATGCATACCATAACGGATATGAAATGAAATCGAGAAATCGATAGTTTTGACTAAATGTGTATTGTAAATTGTCTGATTATTTGTGTATAATTGCTATTTATCAAATACTAATAAAAATTATATATATATATTATCAGATGGCAAATAGTGGTAATGAACCAGTAAATGAGGTTAATCAGTCGGAGCAACATCCAGGAGATCAATATATGACTAGACAAGATATTGAAAATATTGTTGCTTAAGGGATAGCCAATGCTATTCCAGCATTCGTTGCTGCTGTAAAAAGTCCAATCGAACCGCAACATATCATTCCTAGTAAACGTACTACTGAAGATAACTTCAGTAATAGTATAAACGGTGGCCATAATCATGTTAATCATGATAATGAATCCCAGCACACGCCGCTCCCTAAGAAACGGAAGGCTGCAACACCTGGTTGCACTTTCAAAGAATTCCTTGCTTGTAAACCCACTGAATTTGCAGGCAATGAAGGGGCAACTGCATCACTACGTTGGTTAGAGAAAACCGAAGCAGTAATTGCAATAAGTAAGGGTGCCAAAGATGATCAGGTCATGTACGCATCAAATCTGTTTAAAGAAGGAGCACTCGAATGGTGGAACACTGTGTTACAAGCTAAAGGAAAAGAAATAGGGCTTATGCTATGACTTGGGAAGAATTTAAGAATCTTGTAGAAAGAAAATTCTGTCCTGAGTATGAAAAGGAACAAATTGCAAATAAGTTCCTAACTCATCGGATGTTAGGTGTGGATTGTCGTGGTTATACTTCGACATTCTTTGAATATGCTAGAGTGGTACCAACACTGGCTTCGCCAGAACCGGTACTCATTTCTCGCTATATTTGGGGATTAATTAGCGAAATTCGAAATATCGTTAAGGCTGCGAGACCTCGCACTATTGACGATGCAGTAGAATTAGCTAACACCCTAACTGATGAACTGATACGCACAAGAGATGAAGATAGAAAGAAGGAATTAGCTCAGAAAATTACCCAAGGATTTAGGATGGGTAATAATAGTAATTTCAAAAAGAAAGGAACAGGGCAATCTTCAACTTTGCCATTCTGCAAAATTTGCAAAAAGAATCATTTTGGAAGATGTAATAAACTCTGCAATTTTTGCAAAACGATAGGACATCGTGAAGAAAACTGCAGGAAGAAATCCATAATTTGTTACAATTGTGGAGAAGCCGGACATTTCAAAACAGACTGTCCTAAGTTAGTCAAACCCGTAGATAACAAACCCAAAGCGACCGAAGGAGCTACTAAGAAGAATGCCAGAGCATTCCAGCTAACCACTCAAGAAGCAGAGCTCATTCCGGATGTCATAGCCGGTACGTTTTTAGTTCACAACGTTTATGCAAAAGTATTATTTGACTCTAGTGCAAACCAAAGTTTTATAAATACTTCATTCTGCCAAGCTCTTAAGTTACCCTTAACTACCATTAGGCAGATTTTTACAGTTGAAACCGCAGATGGGAATTCAGTAAAAATCAATCAGGTTTTGCAAAAAGTAGGAATAGAACTTTTAGGTCATAAATTTGCTGCAAACCTATTACCTATGAAATTAGATGAATTTGATGTTGTGTTAGGAATGGATTGGTTAATAGTCAACCATGCTCAAATAATTTGTGATAAAAATTCTATAGAAATTCAAGCACCTACTGGAGAAGTAATCATGATTACAGGAGATAAACCTCGAAAGCCACTGAAGTTCATATCAGTAATGAAAGTTGCTAATTATGAACAAAAACAAGGAATAGTATATATGATTTCAGTAATCATTAATACTAAAGGTAAGGAACTTAAGGAAATTCCTGTAGTCTCAGAATACCCAGATGTATTTCCGGAAGATTTACCTGGGTTACCACCAGATAGGGAGGTAGAATTTAGGATTCATCTAATTCCAGGAACTACACCGATAGCCAAGGCACCCTATCGATTAGCTCCTACCGAAATGCTAGAATTGAAGAAGCAATTAGATGAATTACTAAGCAAAGGATTTATACAACCTAGTTCATCCCCTTGGGGTGCACCAGTGTTGTTTGTGAAAAAGAAAGATGGATCAATGAGAATGTGTATCGATTATAGAGAGTTAAATAAGGTTACAATTAAGAATCGATACCCATTACCTAGGATTGATGATCTTTTTGATCAATTGCAAGGCACTAAGTACTTTTCTAAGATAGACTTGCGCTCCGGATATCATCAATTAAAGGTTCAAGAAGAAGACATACCTAAAACTGCTTTTAGAACTAGGTATGGACACTATGAGTTTACAGTCATGCCCTTTGGGTTAACTAATGCACCTGCAGCATTCATGGACATGATGAACAGGATCTGTAAACCATATTTGGATAAATTTGTAATTGTTTTCATAGACGATATACTTATTTATTCAAAAAGTCAGGACGAACATTGTCAGCACTTGCATGCACTCTTAACTTTGTTAAGAAAAGAAAAGTTGTACGCTAAATTCTCGAAGTGTGAATTTTGGCTACAAGAAGTGCAATTCTTAGGACACATGGTGAATCACGAAGGAATTTACGTAGATCCCGTTAAGATAGAAGCAATTACCAATTGGAAGGTTCCGCAAACTGCAATGGAAATTAGAAGTTTTTTGGGTTTAGCCGGGTATTATAGACGGTTTATTAAGGATTTTTCCAAGATAGCTATACCATTAACTAAGCTAACCTGTAAAGCCACTAAGTTTGAGTGGGGACCTAAACAAGAAGAGGCCTTCAGAATTTTAAAATAGAAATTAACCAATGCTCCAATTTTAGCCTTACCAGAAGGAACATAAGATTTTGAAGTATATTGTGATGCTTCAAAATTAGGATATGGATGTGTGTTGATGCAACGCAAGAAGGTAATTGTGTATGCTTCCAGACAATTGAAGAAGCACGAGGAAAACTATACGACTCATGATTTAGAATTAGGAGCTATAGTTTTTGCCCTTAAAATATGGAGACATTATCTGTATGGAAGTAAGTTTACTGTTTATACAGATCATAAAAGTTTAAGATATATATTTGGGCAAAAAGAGTTAAATATGAGGCAAAGAAGATGGATGGAAATCCTGAGTGATTACGACTGTGATATTCAATATCACGAAGGAAAGGCAAACGTAGTCGCAGATGCCTTAAGTCGTAAGTATCATGAGAAGCAAAGGCGAGTCCGTGCTCTTAGAATAAATCTACAAGTAGATTTAATGGAACAATTGAAGGAAATTCAGGAAACGGCAATCAAGGACGATGCCGAAGGAATGAAAGGTTACCTAAAAGAATTGGAACAAGGAAATGATGGAATTTGGAAATTCCACAAAAGCAGAATTTGGGTACCTAAACAGGGAAATTTAAGATCAAAGATTTTAGAGGAAGCTCATAAATCTAGGTATACTATACACCCAGGAAACAATAAGATGTACCAAGATTTAAGAAAGAATTTCTGGTGGATAGGAATGAAAAAGGATATAGCCGAATACATATCTAAGTGTTTAACTTGTTCACAAGTTAAAGCCGAACACCAGAAACCTTCAGGACTACTACAACAGTTAGAAATGCCTGTATGGAAATGGGAACTCATAACAATGGACTTTGTTACTAAGTTACCCAAAACCAGAAAAGGTAATGATGCAATTTGGGTAATTGTGGACCGATTAACCAAATCCGCTCATTTTCTACCAATAAAGGAAACTGTCACACCCCCAAAATCCACCCGCGGATAACACCCGCTTCGGGGGCGTGACTGACCAGGATCCAGCCACCAATTATACTAAGCATTGGTTAATATTAAAGTAATACTTGCTAACCATAAAAATTAGCAAATATCAAGTTCAGAGTTAAAGGTTTTAAAGTTTAAACAGTAACAAGTAGCGGAAGCATAATTAAATAGTTTTAAACATTGTTCATAAGGTAAGCATAATAAATGCCCAACACACGGGCAGACGACCACTACACATCCCAAGCAGCTGCTCCAGTCACTGGCCACCTGCAAAGCATGCAGTAAGGGGTCAACAATAATGCTGAGTGAGTTCACTAGTTGTCCAGTTTTAATTACCAAAAACTTGTTTCACCAGTTAATTTATCCGTTTATACATGCCATGGGGAGCTACCCCAAAAGTTAGCGACTAAACTGTTTTTCCAATACCGAACACTAGGTAACCGAATGCGTTTCCGCAGGATGCCCCGATGTCAATGTTCTATCATCATTGACGGATTGCCTGAGTACATTAGTTCACGACCGATCCCATACCATGGCACGGTGTGAGGCTGGTAAGACCTAAATAGCGCTATCAACTAATAACCCGTTCGCCTGGCACCGGCGACTAATCGGTATTATGTAGTAGGGACTTGAGTGATAGAGTTGCGTTTAGTGCCGTTGATTGCATTCCGTATAAACAGTAATTAACTAAAAAGGTTTCCCAATACGAGGGAAGATAAAGTAAGTTTGTTTCCCAATGACAAGGGAAGGAAATGTAGACGGTATCCCCTTTACAAGGGGATAGGGTTGTTTCAGTCTCGTGTCCCAAACCACCGGGACGCATGCTTTTAAGTTGTGAACTCACCTTGGGTTGCTCGGTATGATACGTTACTTGGTTAAGTATGTTGGTCACCACGTCCTAGCATGGTTACCAAGTATGGGTCAAGTTGGGTACAAGTAAACACGTATAAGACACACTTAACGTAAATGCAGATAACTATAGTAGCAGGTATACATGCAGCCCAGTCAACAGAAAGTCCAACATACAAACAGTGGGGCTATTGGGCCTAAGCAGTTACACAAGCAATCCAGTTAACAGACAATCCAACAAGTACATTGGCCCAATAACAGCCCAGTCGAGACAAAGATGACTCGCAACCAAGGTTGCGACTCGCAACCGAGGTCTCGGTTCGTCATGCTTTGGTTGCGACTCGCAATCAGAGATTCCGACTCGCAACCGGCGTTTCCGACAAAGCAGCTGTGGTTACGACTCGCAATCGGATCGATGCGCGTTGATTGCGACTCGCAACCGGGAGGTCTCGACAAATCCTGGTGCGGTCTCGAGTAGCAACCAAAGGTTGCGACTCGCAACCGTGGTTTACGTGTGCATGAAGACCTTCTAGAACCTGTCATTTGTACGAACCAATGGAAATGCATTTTCATGAAACCAATATGTACCATTTCCACTAAACATGTTTGTTTGTCTGATCATTAGCCAAAACAGATCAAATATACACATTTCAAAAATATTTCAAAGGCATTCAAATTGTTCTTCATGTTCATCAAGCAATATTCAACTATATTCATCATTTGTAACCCAAACCATAAGATCAAGGAACAACTATTTAACATAATCTGTTTTACATAATCGGCTTTATTATTCTCGGTTCCTAGTCTAGCATACTTCATCATGAATCACAACAAGCATCTAGCATTATCCGAATATCACAACCATTTAACACCAAACCGGATATCATAACAACAAACATCATAAACATTCACAACAATATCATCAAGTAACCATCTTCCTTAGCATATTTATGAACATACAAGCCTAAGATTCATACTAAAACCTCTAATCACATCAACAAGCATAAGACCATAGCAATCACCAACAATCATGGACATAAAAACACTAACCGGTTACTCGGTGTTGAGAGAAAAGGGGTGTTCGGGTGGTCTCTTGGTCCGGCCAATCTTCCTTGTTGATAGCTCGCTTGATCCGAGAGGTATGAAGGAATGGGAGATGATTTTGGTTGCTAGAAACTTAGGGTTTTAGGGTTTAGTGAAGAAGATGAGAGGAGAGTGTGAGAAAAGAGTGTGTAAAATGGATAAGGGAGGTGGGGTTGGGTTTATATAATGTACCGAGTGGGCTTAGGGGAATTCCGGATTGGGTTCTCGGTTACAAGGCCCAACCGGCCCATTGCTACTGTTCACTCGAGACCACGGTCTCGAGTCGGGTTGAGGTTTCGGTTTATATATATATATAACACATATATATACATATATACACATAAGTAAATCGGCATATAACACATAATAACAAATAATTCATCGTTTTCATTTAATAAAATACGTACATGAAACGTTACATCAAGAAAGTTTCCCCGGGAAGGTCCGAAGTGTCACATTATTCCCACGTTTTAGGAACTTTCGTCCCGAAAGTTAAGGCAGCCACTGTCAAGCTAGTGTGAGTAAAAGCGTTTCAACGGGGTGTCACATCATCCCCCCGTTAGTTTGGAATTTCGTCCCGAAATTCGTTCGTAGCTTCAGTGCTGGGATTTTTGTTTGGGAACAACTGGGGATACTTGTGCTTCATCTGGTCTTCCCGCTCCCAGGTATACTCTGGGCCACGTCGCGAGTTCCAACGAACTCGTACAAGAGGTATCTGGCTACGTTTGAGGATTTTGATTTCTCGATCAGTGATCTCAATCGGTTCCTCAGTAAAGTGTAGCTGTTCGTCAATCGTCAGTTCCTTAAAAGGAATCACAAGTGTTTCATCCGACAAACACTTCTTCAGGTTGGATACGTGAAAAACGTTGTGTACCGCACTCAGTTCTTCAGGCAGCTTCAATCTATAAGCAACCTTACCGATCTTCTCGGTAACTTCGAATGGTCCGATATATCGCGGATTAAGCTTGCCCCGTTTCCCAAAGCGAACCACACCCTTCCAGGGTGAGACTTTAAGTAGAACCCGGTCACCGACCTGGAATTCCAATGGTTTCCTACGCTTATCAGCGTAGCTCTTCTGACGGTCACAAGCTGCCGCCATGCGTTGTCTAATCTGGGCAATCTTTTCCGTTGTATCTACCACCATCTCTGGGCCTGTGATTTGACTATCACCGATTTCTGCCCAGCAGAGAGGTGACCGGCATTTACGACCGTACAATGCCTCAAAAGGTGCTGCCTGAATACTAGTGTGGTAGCTGTTGTTGTAAGAGAACTCTACGAGCGGTAGATGCTTCTCCCAATTCTTGCCAAAATCGATCACACACGCTCTAAGCATGTCTTCTAGAGTCTGGATGGTACGTTCGGACTGTCCATCCGTTTGCGGGTGATAAGCAGTGCTCATATCCAAACGTGAGCCAAAGCATTTATGCATAGCTTGCCACAATTCCGAAGTAAATCGAGCGTCTCGGTCGGAAATAATCGAGGTTGGCACTCCGTGCCTCGAAACTACTTCCTTTAAGTAAATCTCCGCCAGGGTAGAAAACTTGTCTGTTTCCTTAATAGCCAGAAAGTGCGCGGACTTGGTTAGTCGATCCACTATTACCCAAATAGCATCATTTCCGCGTTGAGATCTAGGTAGCCCTGTAACAAAGTCCATGGAAATTTGCTCCCATTTCCATTTCGGGATTTCTGGTTGTTGGAGTAGACCTGCTGGCTTCTGGTATTCTGTCTTGACTCTCGCGCAAGTCAAACATTTGCTGACGTATGTTGCTATGTGGGCCTTCATACCAGGCCACCAATACGTAGTCTTCAAGTCATGGTACATCTTGTCCGAACCAGGATGTACTGAGTAGCGGGACTTGTGGGCTTCGTCCATCACGAGTTCACGTAAACCTCCAAAGAGAGGAACCCAAATGCGTCCTGTTACATAGTAAGCACCATCTTCTTTCTGTTCTAGTTGCTGTCTCGATCCTCGCAGAGACTCAGCCCTGATGTTTTCCTGCTTCAATGCTTCAACTTGGGCATTTCGAATCTGGGTAGGGAGGTTAGACTGGATGGTAAGTTGCAGTGCTCGCACGCGCCTTGGTACGGTGTCCTTTCGACTGAGGGCGTCTGCCACGACATTGGCCTTGCCCGGATGATACTTGATGGCGCATTCGTAGTCATTCAAGAGTTCGACCCATCGACGTTGTCTCATGTTCAATTCCTTTTGCCTAAAGATATGCTCGAGACTCCTGTGATCGGTGTAAATAGTGCACTTGGTACCGTACAGGTAATGTCTCCATATCTTAAGAGCAAAAACCACTGCTCCTAGTTCCAAGTCGTGCGTCGTGTAGTTCTTCTCATGCGTCTTGAGTTGTCGAGAGGCATAGGCGATAACTTTCTCGCGTTGCATTAACACGCAACCGAGTCCATGAATAGACGCATCGCAGTAAACCACAAAGTCGTCAGTGCCGTCAGGCAACGTGAGAATAGGAGCGCTACAGAGGTTATCCTTAAGCCTCTGAAAAGCAGATTCCTGCGCTGCATTCCACTTGTAGGCGACGCCTTTCTGAGTGAGTGTTGTGAGAGGTTGTGCAATCTTCGAGAATCCCTGAATGAATCTGCGGTAGTATCCCGCCAAACCCAAGAATTGGCGAACTTCAGTGGGAGTCTTAGGCGTAGGCCAGTTCTTTATCGATTCTATCTTAGCTGGGTCGACATGAATTCCGTCCTTATTAACTACATGACCGAGGAAATGGACTTCCCGAAGCCAGAAGTCACATTTAGAGAATTTGGCGTACAGTTGCTCGTTGCGAAGAAGTTCGAGGATAAGGCGTAGGTGCTGTTCATGCTCTTCTTGACTCTTCGAGTAAATCAAGATGTCATCGATAAACACAATCACAAATTTATCGAGGTAAGGTTTACATACGCGGTTCATAAGATCCATGAACACTGCAGGTGCGTTGGTCATTCCAAAAGGCATGACGAGGAACTCGTAATGACCATAACGAGTCCTGAATGCAGTCTTGGAGATGTCTTCATTACGAACTCTCAGCTGATGATAGCCTGATCGCAGGTCAATCTTTGAATAGTAGCTCGACCCTTGCAACTGATCGAATAGGTCGTCGATGCGCGGGAGAGGGTAACGATTCTTGATGGTAACCTTGTTCAGCTCACGATAGTCGATGCACATTCGGAATGTGCCATCCTTCTTCTTGACAAAGAGTACTGGTGCTCCCCAGGGTGATGAACTGGGACGGATAAATCCTTTATCCAATAGTTCTTGTAGTTGCGTAGAGAGTTCCTTCAGTTCTGCAGGAGCTAAACGGTACGGTGCACGAGCTATGGGTGCTGCTCCAGGAGCTAGCTCGATTTGGAATTCGACCTGACGGTGAGGAGGGAGTCCAGGTAATTCCTCAGGAAATACCTCGGGATAATCGCGTACTACAGGAAAATCTTCAATCCTCTTTTCCTTTTCGCGAGTATTGGTGACGAGTGCTAAGATAGCGGTGTGCCCTTTCTGCAAACACTTCTGGGCTTTTAGAAGCGAGATAATGCCTGTGACTTCTCCACCTTTGTTGCCTTTGACGATGAGGGGTTGGCCAGAACGGCGAGGTATACGAACTGCTTTCTCTTGACAGAGGATCTCAGCACGATGTTTGGACAACCAATCCATACCAATAACAACGTCGAAGCTTCCAAGTTTGACAGGGAAAAGATCGATACTAAACGTATGGCCAGACAATTCTAGGGTGCAGTCGTGGATCACATGCGTGGCCTCGATGTTCTTACCATTAGCTATCTCGACGACGTGCTTAGAACTTAATAATGCGGGTGAGTGCTTAAGTTTCTTACTAATGCGAAGGGATACATAACTGGCATCGGCACCGGAATCAAATAACACAGAAACATAACGATCATCAAGTAGGAACTTACCCGCCACGACGTTGGGATCGTTCCTTGCCTCTCCAGCTCCAATCACGAAAGCTCTGCCCCTTGCATTCCCAGCATTGTTGTTCTGCTCATTGTTCCCAGCTCCCTGATTGTTGTTGCGATTCTGATTCAGTTCAGGGCAATCCTTTCGCATGTGCCCTGTTGCCCCGCATTTAAAACATGCTCTGTTGTTTCCCTGCTGCTGTTGCTGTTGAGGTTGTTGCTGATTCTGCCTTGCTGGGAACTGACTTCTGCAATCCTTGGCTTCGTGCCCCATCTTGTGGCATCGCTGACACTGACCCTTGTTACATGCCCCATTGTGGTGCCTGTTACACTTGTTGCACTTAGGGTAGTTTCCCCGGTAGCCACCCTGTTGCTGAGTGCCTTTGCTGTTGTCAGTTTTCCTTTGCTGAGCTGGGGCTTGAGTAGGGTTAGCATCCTTACCCTGATTTCCATCCCACTTTCGTTTGCCATCACTGGAAGTTCCTTCCGCAGCACTGATCCTTTTGGGCAACCTGCCCTCTTCCACAGCCTGATCCGTGAGTTTGTGAGCAAGTCGAACGATCGGCTGAATGGTAGTGTGGTTGGCTGAAGTTACATGGCTTCGGATTTCTGGAGCCAGACCCTTGATGTACAGTTCGATCCTTCGATACATAGGTCGAGACATGTTTGGACAAAGAGCAGCATAGTCGTTGGACAGCTTGGTGTAGGTCTCAATCTCTGACCCAACCATCTTGAGTTCATAGTACTCATTTTCCAGCTTGTGGATGTCATCCCTGTGACAGTACTCTTCCTTGATCATATCCTTGAAATCTTCCCACGCAGTAGCGTTTGCAGTCTCCAAACCAAGCATTTGAATTTGCGCCTTCCACCAAGAAAGTGCGCTTCCCTCTAGAGTACCAGTAGCAAACTTCACCCAATTAGCAGTTGGGCATTCACAGACAGCAAAAACAGCTTCGACCTTCTCAATCCAGTGCAGAAGGCCTATGGCACCCTCCGTGCCATTGAAAGGAAGAGGCTTGCAATCCATAAAGGTCTTGAAGGTACAAACACGTGGTTGCACAGGTGCAGGCTGACCTGTCGTGAGGAGTGAAGCGAAATAGGTTTAGAGGCGAAAAGACGATGTGGCGGTAGGATCTAAACATCCTAAGACAACGAGTTTACCTATAGGGTGAGCTGCGAAAGCTGCAGCCACAGTGTTGAGCAGGCTAGTGAACTGAGCCGGGGTCATGTTGACGTTTCCTCGTCCGCGTCCACTCATTGTCTTCATAACCAGAAAACATAGTATGAGTGCGTGATAGCGAGAATAAGATAGAAGAGAGAAGACGCATCTATCTAATCAGGTAACTAGTACGTATAGTAAAGCAGAAAGCATAAGACAAGTAAGCAAGTAACTATGGGTCCGAGCTATGAGGTCAGATAAGTCGAGCCTTGTACTTGGAGTGTAGTGTCGTCACGAGTCACGGGTTATAGTCTGGTTTTTCTCAAAAAGATTTTTCCCCTTTTTAAAACCAAGTTCACTATAACCAATGGCTCTGATACCAATCTGTCACACCCCCAAAATCCACCCGCGGATAACACCCGCTTCGGGGGCGTGACTGACCAGGATCCAGCCACCAATTATACTAAGCATTGGTTAATATTAAAGTAATACTTGCTAACCATAAAAATTAGCAAATATCAAGTTCAGAGTTAAAGGTTTTAAAGTTTAAACAGTAACAAGTAGCGGAAGCATAATTAAATAGTTTTAAACATTGTTCATAAGGTAAGCATAATAAATGCCCAACACACGGGCAGACGACCACTACACATCCCAAGCAGCTGCTCCAGTCACTGGCCACCTGCAAAGCATGCAGTAAGGGGTCAACAATAATGCTGAGTGAGTTCACTAGTTGTCCAGTTTTAATTACCAAAAACTTGTTTCACCAGTTAATTTATCCGTTTATACATGCCATGGGGAGCTACCCCAAAAGTTAGCGACTAAACTGTTTTTCCAATACCGAACACTAGGTAACCGAATGCGTTTCCGCAGGATGCCCCGATGTCAATGTTCTATCATCATTGACGGATTGCCTGAGTACATTAGTTCACGACCGATCCCATACCATGGCACGGTGTGAGGCTGGTAAGACCTAAATAGCGCTATCAACTAATAACCCGTTCGCCTGGCACCGGCGACTAATCGGTATTATGTAGTAGGGACTTGAGTGATAGAGTTGCGTTTAGTGCCGTTGATTGCATTCCGTATAAACAGTAATTAACTAAAAAGGTTTCCCAATACGAGGGAAGATAAAGTAAGTTTGTTTCCCAATGACAAGGGAAGGAAATGTAGACGGTATCCCCTTTACAAGGGGATAGGGTTGTTTCAGTCTCGTGTCCCAAACCACCGGGACGCATGCTTTTAAGTTGTGAACTCACCTTGGGTTGCTCGGTATGATACGTTACTTGGTTAAGTATGTTGGTCACCACGTCCTAGCATGGTTACCAAGTATGGGTCAAGTTGGGTACAAGTAAACACGTATAAGACACACTTAACGTAAATGCAGATAACTATAGTAGCAGGTATACATGCAGCCCAGTCAACAGAAAGTCCAACATACAAACAGTGGGGCTATTGGGCCTAAGCAGTTACACAAGCAATCCAGTTAACAGACAATCCAACAAGTACATTGGCCCAATAACAGCCCAGTCGAGACAAAGATGACTCGCAACCAAGGTTGCGACTCGCAACCGAGGTCTCGGTTCGTCATGCTTTGGTTGCGACTCGCAATCAGAGATTCCGACTCGCAACCGGCGTTTCCGACAAAGCAGCTGTGGTTACGACTCGCAATCGGATCGATGCGCGTTGATTGCGACTCGCAACCGGGAGGTCTCGACAAATCCTGGTGCGGTCTCGAGTAGCAACCAAAGGTTGCGACTCGCAACCGTGGTTTACGTGTGCATGAAGACCTTCTAGAACCTGTCATTTGTACGAACCAATGGAAATGCATTTTCATGAAACCAATATGTACCATTTCCACTAAACATGTTTGTTTGTCTGATCATTAGCCAAAACAGATCAAATATACACATTTCAAAAATATTTCAAAGGCATTCAAATTGTTCTTCATGTTCATCAAGCAATATTCAACTATATTCATCATTTGTAACCCAAACCATAAGATCAAGGAACAACTATTTAACATAATCTGTTTTACATAATCGGCTTTATTATTCTCGGTTCCTAGTCTAGCATACTTCATCATGAATCACAACAAGCATCTAGCATTATCCGAATATCACAACCATTTAACACCAAACCGGATATCATAACAACAAACATCATAAACATTCACAACAATATCATCAAGTAACCATCTTCCTTAGCATATTTATGAACATACAAGCCTAAGATTCATACTAAAACCTCTAATCACATCAACAAGCATAAGACCATAGCAATCACCAACAATCATGGACATAAAAACACTAACCGGTTACTCGGTGTTGAGAGAAAAGGGGTGTTCGGGTGGTCTCTTGGTCCGGCCAATCTTCCTTGTTGATAGCTCGCTTGATCCGAGAGGTATGAAGGAATGGGAGATGATTTTGGTTGCTAGAAACTTAGGGTTTTAGGGTTTAGTGAAGAAGATGAGAGGAGAGTGTGAGAAAAGAGTGTGTAAAATGGATAAGGGAGGTGGGGTTGGGTTTATATAATGTACCGAGTGGGCTTAGGGGAATTCCGGATTGGGTTCTCGGTTACAAGGCCCAACCGGCCCATTGCTACTGTTCACTCGAGACCACGGTCTCGAGTCGGGTTGAGGTTTCGGTTTATATATATATATAACACATATATATACATATATACACATAAGTAAATCGGCATATAACACATAATAACAAATAATTCATCGTTTTCATTTAATAAAATACGTACATGAAACGTTACATCAAGAAAGTTTCCCCGGGAAGGTCCGAAGTGTCACAGAAACCTTTAGCATGGAAAGGTTAGCCAAGTTGTACGTAGATGAAATAGTATCCTTACATGGAGTTCCACTCTCCATTGTATCGGATAGAGATAGTCGTTTCACTTCCCGTTTCTGGACAAGCTTCCAAGAAGCAATGGGAACCCGACTCAATCTAAGCACTGCATATCATCCACAAACAGACGGACAAAGTGAAAGGACGATCCAAACTCTAGAAGACATGCTCCGAGCATGTGTAATTGACTTTGGTGGTAACTGGGATAACCATTTACCATTAATTGAATTCTCCTATAACAATAGTTATCACTCAAGCATCGAAGCCGCTCCATTCGAAGCACTGTATGGACGCAAGTGCAGAACTACCGTATGTTGGGCAGAAATAGGAGAAAGTCAATTATCAGGTCCAGAGATTGTACAAGAAACCACTGACAAGATAACTCAAATCAAGGAAAGATTGAAAACAACCAGAGATCGCTAGAAAAGCTATGCAGACAATCGCCGCAAGCCACTAGAATTCCAGATAGGAGACAAAGTACTATTAAAAGTATCTCCTTGGAAAGGAGTAGTACGATTCGGTAAGAAAGGAAACTTGAGTCCCAGATATGTTGGGCCATTCCCAGTGATCCAACGAATAGGACCAGTAGCTTATCGCTTACAACTACCAGAAGAACTAGCTGGAGTACATGATGTATTTCATGTATCCAATCTCCAAAAAATGTCTATCAGATGAATCCCTGGTAGTACCTCTTCAAGATGTAGAGGTAAATGAAAAGCTGAAATTCATAGAAAAACCTTTACAAATAGAAGATCGAAAAATCAAGTTTCTCAAGCACAAGCGACTAGTATTGGTGAAAGTCAAATGGAATTCAAAGAGGGGACCAGAATATACTTGGGAACTGGAGTCAGAAATAAAGCAGAAATACCCTGATCTATTTCAATGAATCTCGAGGACGAGATTTTTCTTAAGGTGGGGAGGATGTAATAACTCTCATCAAAATCCATAATTAGGATGATAATTAGTCAATAAGGAAACCCTAATTGAGACACCCAAGTAATTCTGCACTAACCCTAAAATTTTCAGAATAATCGGAATCAGGATCAGGGCCCCTAAAACTCAGGGGGGGCAAACCCTAGTTGATATTTATCTATTTTATCTGTTGTCACAATTGAATTTCGAAATTCAAGTGAGTCATGCAAGCTAGTCCCGAACCCAGCTAGTCTAGGTAATTAGACTGCACCCCTTACGGACCGTAAGGGGAAATGCCATACGGTCCGTAAGCCTGTCCAAAAATCACTATAAATAGCAGACATTGGCACTTGCCTTCTGTTGTTAATTCGACGCATAAATTCTATGTAGACGTCAAGTTATAAGCAGAAACAGTTCAAAAACACACTTAGTATCGAATTGCTGCCGCAAAACAGGGTAATCACTCGATCGCTATTACGATTCATTTTCCGACCGATCAATATATCCAATGAATGTTTAAGTGCCGCCCACACTAGGGTGATACTTTGTCGTTCGTCGTTAAATCGATGGATGTTTAAGTATCGCACTTTGTCGTTCGTTGTGAGAATTTGATCTCGTGAGTTATCGCAACTGCTGTATTGATCACTAACCCGGTTTTGTGTGCATTTTATTAGGTTAACCAGGCTAAATCATATTCTACTCGTGTTAAATCTGCAATGTGAGTCATTCTCTTTTTATCAAATGTTTTGCAATACTCCAAATTATTTCAGAATTATAATTACAGTGATTAAGTTTATGTAATCACCAAATTACAGCCAGTATGTGGGGTATTGTGCACATTACTACTGTTTTTATCACTTTAGTTGGGCGAACCTAAAATTTAGTGATACGTCATTCATTGGGGCAGCCAATGGTGATATGACCACTGTCACAGATCCGGTCGAGTGACAAATACTGTGGGTAGTTGGTTGATATCAGAAACATATGTAAAAGATCTTAATACTGTAAATTATAATAAATGTGTCGTTTTTAGTAAATAGAATGATTCACTCAGTATTTCCCCGCTGACAAAACCTTTTTCAAACATGTTTCAGGTGATCTACTGTAATTCAGGAAAAGTGCCGGAGAGCATTTCAGGCTTAAAGTAGTGGCTCACTATAAAATAAATATGAAGAAATATGTTTTGTAAAAATAAAGATTTTTCAGTAAAATCTTATTATTGTAAATTATCGGGGTTTTATCCCGAATTGTGAAATAAAATAATCGGGAAAAGTTTTTAGCTTTAAAACGATCCTGACAATAAACTTCCGCTGCTAAATAAAATCACATAATTAAATATCACGGGATTTCTGTCCCGTGGCTCCTGAAACGGGTAAAACCGGGTCGGGGGCCGTGACACAGCTCCAGTGATCAATGCACCGCCAGCGAAGCGTGCATATACAGGCCCTCACCCGCTCTGCCCGACATGCTCGTATCATCATCCAGTGGGTCTAGCCTGCCGTTTTTGCGCTCACTACAACCTTTACGGTCATTTCACTGCGAACTGTCACTATGGTCCCCGTCAAGCCCCAGTTCAAGCTACTGTCAATCAAGCTCTAAGGCCAACAAGCAGCTCAAGCACCTGCAGTCAATGCTCGAGTCTGCTTTGCATGTGGTGATCCTAACCACTTTGCAAATAGGTGCCCAAACAGGGTGGTTAAGCAAGAACCCCAGTAGCCCCAGCAGCAACAACAGCAGTCTCAGCAACAGCAGCAAGCAACCCACGCCCGAACCTTCAACATCAATGCCCTTCAGGCTCAGGCGGATAACAACGTGGTTAATGGTACGTTCCTTGTGAATGGTATTTATGCATCATGTTTGTTTGATACTGGAGCCGATAATTGCTTTGTGTCGTTTGAATTCGAGAAGCTCCTTAGTTGTAAGCGCTCTTATCTATCCTCGTCGTTCGAAGTCGAAGTCGCTACAGGAAAAACTGTCGCAGTTAACTCTGTTCTTCGTGATTGTACTCTCGAGCTCAACAATCCCATCTTTCCAATCGATCGTATTCTGATGCAACTCGGAAGTTTCGACATCATAGTAGGCATGGACTTTCTTCGCGAGAACCATGCTGAAGTTGTGTGCTTCGAAAAGATGATTCGATTCTCGCTCGCAAATGGTGATCTTCTATGTGTATACGGTGAAACAGCGTTGAAGGGTCTCAAGCTTATGTCGTGTATTCAAGCCAGCAAGTATCTCCGCATGGAATACCGAGCCTTCTTGGCCAACATTGTAGTAGCGGAGAAGGGAAAGAAAAAGAAAGTTGAAGTCAAAGATGTTCCAGTGGTCCGTGAGTTTCCTCAGGTGTTCCCTGACGATCTCCCCGGACTACCGCCAAGTCGTGATATCGACTTTCGTATTGACCTCATTCCTGGAGCTAACCCCGTTGCCAAAGCTCCTTCTCGACTCGCTCCGTCCGAAATGAGGGAACTCTCGAATCAACTCCAAAATCGCTGTGCCGCTTACCGCTCTTACTCAAAAGGACAAGCCTTTTGTGTGGGGAACCGCACAAGAAACTGCCTTTCAAACTCTCAAACATATGCTGTGCAACGCTCCGATTCTTATGCTGCCCGACGGGAGCAACGATTTCATTGTCTACTGTGATGCTTCCAACCTTGGTCTTGGTTGTGTCCTCATGCAGCGAGACAAGGTTATAGCTTACTGATGTGTGTAAAATGCAACATATAAATTACATCAAATGAGGCATAAAACTAACCCTTTTTAAGTACTAATGTTGGAAAAAGAGTGTTTTTGTCTTCCTTTTGTATTTTCAGGATTAAATGAGCTCAAATTCACAAAAGAAGCAAAAAGACATCTAAATCTAACATAAATACAAGAAAAGGAACATAAGTGGATTGCCCGACCCCTCAACAGCATCCTCCCAAGCAAAATAGAGAAGGCAGAAGACTGAACACGCCCCGTGCTCAGCCAGCACGGGGCCGTGCCCAAGAAGCAGCAGAAAAGACAAACCTATAGAAGCGTCTATTGCCCACCACGGGGCCGTGCCCAGTGAACACGGGGGCGTGGCGAAAGTACAGCAGGCGCATTAATTGTAATTGCGAATTACAATTAATGAAGAGAGAGAGTGTCAGACAGGCACGGGGCCGTGTCCAGCGGATTACACACTAGCACGCATCAAGTTTTTGGCGCCGTTGCCGGGGACACAAGGATTTTAAGAAAGTTAGGAATCAATGGCCTAATCATATTTTTCTTTTTCTTTTTTATTTTTTAGGATTTTCTTAGTTTTTCAGCTTCTGCAGAGCTCAGCACGGGCCGTGCCTGGTCGGACACGGGCCGTGCCCAGCGTTGTTACTGCCAGTTTTTAGTTTTCCAAGTTACAGAAGGCTGACCACGGGGCCGTGTCGGTGCAACACGGGACCGTGTCCAACTCTCCAGTAACTGGGATCTGGAAAACAATCACTGTAACTCCGACCACGGGCCGTGTTCACTGAGCACGGGGCCGTGGTGAACCTTCTGACCAGCATTCTTTTTTTGTTTTTATTGCAGGACTTGAAACCAGACGCCACCCCTACATAGTGTATGAGCTCCAGTTCTAATAAGGACATAAAAGAACCTCTAGAAGAACTCGAACGCTTTCTCAGAAAAAGACTAAAAGCTAGAAACCAAGAGAAGGTTTCGGGAAATCCACTTCCAATGCCGGATCAACGTACTCTCATGGATTATCTACGACCCACCGTGGGTAACCTCGGCGCCACTATCAATGCACCGAATGTTGAAGCCAATAACTTCGAACTTCGGCCGCATTTGATACAAATGCTCCAAAACTCCGCAACCTTCCATGGGCTTGCGGATAAGGATCCCCATCTACATATTACTAATTTCCTAGAAATATGTGATACCTTTCGGATCAATGGAGCATCAAATGACGCCATCCGCCTTCGAATGTTTGCTTTCTCACTAAAAGACCGAGCAAAAGCTTGGCTTAACGCCCTCCCAGCTGGATCGGTAAACACCTGGGATGAACTAGCCCAAAAATTTCTATATAAGTATTTCCCTCCTACTAAAACGGCTAAATTAATGACTGAAATTAATACGTTTTCACAAGAGGACGGGGAATCCTTATATGAAACTTGGGAAAGGTTCAAGGAGCTATTGCGAAAGTGTCCACATCACGGCTTTGCGATATGGCAACAAGTATCCACTTTCTATAATGGGTTGTTGCCACACACAAGGCAGACACTTGACTCTAGCTCCGGGGGACTTTTCGGTAGTTGCCGCCCGCATGAAATATATAACCAAATTGAGGAAATTGCTCAAACCAATTTCCAGTGGCACACTCCCCGAGGCAATAAATCTATTGCCCTGGGCGCCCATAAGGTTGATGAAAACACTTCTTTACAAGCCCAAATCGAGGCCCTTTCTTCAAAAATAAAAAAAATTGGAAATGACAAAAAGGGTCTCGGTTATGGCTTGTGAAGGGTGTGGTGGGCTACATGAAAATTGGAGTTGTATGAAAGAAACGGACGATCAACAAGAGTCGGTAAGCTACATTAACCATAGACCTAGGCTGCCGGGTCCTCCAACGGGCACTTACAACCAAGGATGGCGGAATCATCCTAACCTTGGTTGGAGAGAACCCGACAATAGTAGTAACCAACAAAACCAACGAACAAACTTCAACAACCAAGAAATGAGTCACAAAATTTCACTCAACAACAAGATGGATGAGAAAGGCTTGAAGATACTGTATCTCGCCTCATCTCCGACACTGAAAAGAAAAACTCGGAAAGATTTCTACAATTAGAATCAAATTTTAGAAATCAACAAGCTAGTATTCAAAACATAGAAAAACAATTAAGTCAAGTAGCCCAAAATTTTTCCGAGAGACCACCAGGCGCATTACCAAGCAATACCGAAACAAACCCAAAAGCGCAAGTTCATCTCATCACGTTACGTTACGAAACCGCCACCGCCGAGAGAGGAGACTATACCACCGCCTCTGCAAGAAAAAGACTCCCCTCCATCATCAGAGCCTACCAAAGCTCCTCGAATTCCGTACCCTGGTAGGTTAATTCGTCAAAAGACCAATGAGCAATTCGCAAAATTCGAAAGTCTACTAAAACAATTGCATGTCAACATTCCTTTTATTGATGTCCTAACCCAAATGCCTAAATATTCAAAGTTCATGAGGGACTTCCTCACTCATAAAAGGAAAATTGAAACGTTGCAATTAGTTAACTTAGGCGAAGAATGCTCCGCCCTCGTACTCAACAAACTCCCCCAAAAGAAAATCGATCCCGGAAGCTTCACAATTCCTTGCTCGATCGGGGACTCCCCCGTTCGTAATGCTCTAGCCGACCTTGGGGCTAGCATTAACCTCATGCCCTCGTCAATGTTCAAAAGACTCGACCTAGGAACAACGAGTCCTACAAAAATGAGCATACAACTTGCTGATCGGTCCGTCAAATTCCCACAAGGTGTCATCGAAAATGTCCTAGTAAAGGTAAACAAATTTGTCTACCCGGCCGACTTTGTTATACTTGATATGGAAGAAGACACCGAAGTCCCCCTCATACTAGGGAGACCATTTCTAGCCACCGCACAAGCAGTGGTAGACATGAATAACGGAACGCTCACCTTAAGGTACGGAGATGATGAAGTAACGTTCGGGGTTGGGAAGAGAATAGAGGACGATGATCCGGTCAACTACATGAAGGTTATTGATTCGAGTTTGGATGCTGCTCTCCGACGGTGCAACATGGGATGCAAAACATCCCACTCAGAAATTATATAACCTCACTTTGGGTCTAGCCAAGGACCCTTATAAACGTGGCGCACCACAGAGGCATTCCGCGGAACTATCCTTAGCTTAGTTTAATCTTTTAGTTTTAATTTGTAGAAATAAGACACACTCATGGTGGTAAAGGATGATAAAGGAAATGAGAAACATGGCCCCATGCACAAGAACAAGGCCACACGTCGACAATTTCTCCGTTACAGTAGGATCAACACGGGCCGTGCCCAGCCAACACGGCCCCGTGCTGAACCCCCTGCAGAAAAATGCCTAGTTCAGGTAACTGGACACGGGCCGTGTTCACCAGACACGCCCCCGTGTCCAGGCTTCTGTTTCTTTTTCTTAATTATCGTTACTGGCACCTGAACACGGGGCCGTGCCCGGTCCCCACGGGGCCGTGTCTAGACTGCCAGTAACATAAATTTTTGCTTTTAAACACCATGTTACACATTCAATCAACCTAAAAATTTATTTTTGGGACACATTAAGGACAATGTGTAATTTAAGTGTGGCGGGGATGCTAAAACCTTGAAATTTTGCAAGTCCTAATAACAAGCCTTACACAAAACTCTATTGGAACCGCTAATCACCCCAAATTTTTTCAAAAATTTTCATTTTTTTTACTTGTCTAAAGTTTAAGTTGGGAATTCTAAGATTAATAAGGTTATATTTTTACAAATTTACAACCGATAACGTCGTGATAAAAAGAACTAACATAAGAAAATTATGAAACGGCATGACAAGCTTAGTTAAAATTCGATTATATATACTTGATCACATAGAAAAACCCATTCCCACAAAAAGTGAGTTTTGAGCCTTTATTGAGCATACAAATACACATCTTTAGACTAAATGCTCATTTTTCGTTTCTTGTGTGAATAGCCGCTTGGTTCTTACGACTCTAGAACTTGCCACGGCGATTCATTCCCAGTTCTTACCAACTTAAACCCAAGTAAGTAAATGATGGAGGCATTAGGACTAACCCTTTTTATTCCAAAACCATTATTTTTATTTTTCTTTTCACCTACCCAAAAACTCCCCCTAGTTAACCCCTTTGAGCCTAAACCTTTCATTTCTTTACCCTAAAGCCCTTTTACCCACCAAAACCCTTTTTATTTCTTACCCTTTATTTTATTAACAAGCTCGGTTTTCATGTGACTGCAATATATATATATATATATGATGATGAAGTTAGAAATAAACAAACAAAGCTCTTAAAACAAAAAGCTTGTTTGAAGAAATACTTCATTAAAAATAAAAAGTCACTAAAATAAAATGTTTTACGAAAACCGACGCTTTTTACGCTTTTCGCCCTTTTCTACTAACCACTAACCCAACTACCCACCTTTAGCCCAAGCCTTTACCCAAAAAGTCCTCTTGATATTTACAAAGGTAACAAGTTAAAAAGGAGGAAGATTGATTGCTTGGCAAGCCTATGGTAGGGATAAGTTCCACGCCGCTCTTGAGTGATTCACTGAAAATACACCTTCGGCCGAGTGTGAGTGATTTCTCCCGTGAGGTATGTGAACTTGTATATAAATGGAATTTTAAAAAGGCATGCTATGCCCAAATAAGTAATTTATCCTATGAAACGTTCTAAATAAATCATAACGAATAGGATTGTAAATAAATAAAAAAAACCAAAAAGATCTTGGATTCCCGACACTCTATGACAAGCCAAAACCTTCTCTTCTACCCATTCCATTTGGGAGTGTAAGCCACGTATTAAAGAGTTTTGCTTGAGGACAAGCAAAAATTCAAGTGTGGGGGTATTTGATGTGTGTAAAATGCAACATATAAATTACATCAAATGAAGCATAAAACTAACCCTTTTTAAGTACTAATGTTGGAAAAAGAGTGTTTTTGTCTTCCTTTTGTATTTTCAGGATTAAATGAGCTCAAATTCACAAAAGAAGTAAAAAGACAGCTAAACCTAACATAAATACAAGAAAAGGAACATAAGTGGATTGCCCGACCCCTCAACAGCATCCTCCCAAGCAAAATAGAGAAGGTAGAAGACTGAACACGCCCCGTGCTCAGCCAGCACGGGGCCGTGCCCAAGAAGCAGCAGAAAAGACAAACTTATAGAAGCTTCTATTGCCCACCACGGGGTCGTGCCCAGTGAACACGGGGGCGTGGCGAAAGTACAGCAGGCGCATTAATTGTAATTGCGAATTACAATTAATGAAGAGAGAGAGTGTCAGACAGGCACGGGGCCGTGTCCAGCGGAAACGGGGCCGTGCCCAGCCTTCTGTTCAGCCTATAAATAGGAGTGCTTGGTTTCATTGTAACTCATCCATTGGCACACCACCTCTCTCACACTTCATCCACCACCCACCACCATCACAACACCATCATCCACCACCATCATCCATTGTCCATCATAGAGTGTGTGAGTCGTCTCGGGAGCCAAGATTGATCGTAAGAGTTCTTGACAATCAAGGCCATGTTTGCCTAAGTCTCTTACATCACTTGGTGAAGACAAGTGTTTAGTATAATACTTTTTATTTTCAATCTTTTGCACTTTTTATTTGGTTTTGTATTAATGACTGTAATAACTAGTTGCTTATGTTGAAGGTGATCTTTCCTTATCGTTTGTCCGTGGTGTCTTGGCATTATTTTACTGTCTATATAAAATAAAAGATTTTCACCATTCATATCTCCACGGTCTATATGGAGGTATGTTGGCTATGTGGTCGGGGGTTAAGGGAACGGTTTGGTAAGGGTCTTGCCCTTGTTCAGCGTTTAGAGGTCCTGCAAGGGACCTGGGTCAAATTTAGTAGGATCTCCTTCAATGCCCATAGGTATTAGATGGCGGGGATCCAAGCTCTTTGACCCCCTCATAAGTTAACTACTATTAATACTATAACCCGGCTATTTAGGACTGTATCCCTGCTGACTCAGACTACTTAGTTGAGGGTAACGTCACCTCCAAAAGAGGGGCCTACCATAATTTGCATTAACTTAATTCATTATCTTTCAATAATCCGACCCTTTAGGATTGTATCCTTGCTGACTCAAACTACTGGGTTGAGGGTAACGTCGCCTTCAAAAGAGGGGCCTACTACAATAACTAAGATAATCTCTTAAACAAGTGCAAAAGTGCGAAAATAATCAAAGGTTATACTAATACACGAGTTGGATCCAAGTGATTCATCTTGTCTATCTGTTTTTATTTTTATTTTATTTTCAGCATTTAGTTAGTTTTCATTTTCTTAGTTTAAAAATCTTTTCTAACTTTTTGATTTGATTAGACGTTGAGGATAAACCGGTACTAAAAGCTCTTGTGTCCTTGGACGACCTCGGTATCTTACCAACACTATACTACGTCCACGATGGGTGCACTTGCCCATATGTGTGTTTAGTGTTAGTTAATATTGTGTTTTATAAATTTAAAACTTGGCTAAAAGTGTAAAAAAGGGCTTAAATATACATCTAAAATATATACACACTAGCACGCATCACTTACGCATCTCGACAGTTCAAGATCCACGAGAAGAACTTTACAACCCATGACCTCGAGCTAGGCGCGGTTGTCTTTGCATTAAAGATTTGGTGACACTACCTGTATGGCACTAAGTGTACAATCTACACTGATCATAGGAGTTTACAACATATCTTCAATCAAAGGGAACTTAATATGCGTCAACGCCGATGGGTGGAACTCCTCAACGATTACGACTGTGAGATTCGCTATCACCCAGGCAAGGCGAATGTAGTTGCCGACGCGCTCAGCAGAAAGAGTTACGTGCTCAGTATCCGAAACATTCAAGCCCATCATAACCTCGAAGCCCTTATTCGCGAAGCTCAACATGCTTGCTTTAACGAGCGTACATTGAAGAGAGAGAGAGGATCTATCACGATGGAGCTCAGTTATAAGCAAAGCTGATGGGATATTCTACTATCTGGACTGAATTTGGATCCCTAAACGGACCGATTTGCGAAAGATTATCATGAATGAATCCCACAAATCTCGATACTCCATTCATCCTGGTGCTGACAAGATGTACCAGGATCTTCGTTATAAGTACTGGTGGCCGGGTATGGAACGTGATATCGCTCTTTACGTTGGAAGTTGCTTAACTTGCGCAAGAGTCAAGGCTGAACATCAAAGACCTTCTTGCTAGCTCGAACAACCGCCGATACCTATATGGAAGTGGGAGAGTATAGCTATGGATTTCATAACGAAACTCCCGCCCACGCCATCAGGTCACGACAGTATTTGGGTTATAGTTGATCGTCTAACAAAATCAGCCCACTTTTTGCCAATACGAGAAGACTACAAGGTGGAACGACTAGCCCAAATCTACACCGACGAGACCATTTGTAATCATGGTACGCCTCGCGACATCATCTCTGACCGTGATGCTCGGTTTACTTCTCGGTTATGGGAAACGTTTCAGGCGGCTCTTGGTACGTCGCTTAATCTGAGTACTGCATTCCATCCACAAACCGACGGACAGACTGAAAGAACGACTCGTACTCTTGAAGACATGCTCCGAGCGTGTGTCATAAATTTTGGTGGTAGTTGGAACAAACACCTGCCACTAGTCGAATTCTCGTACAATAACAGCTATC
This sequence comes from Helianthus annuus, assembly GCF_002127325.2. Lineage (NCBI taxonomy): Eukaryota > Viridiplantae > Streptophyta > Magnoliopsida > Asterales > Asteraceae > Helianthus > Helianthus annuus. The sequence goes on from NC_035443.2 coordinate 31,504,912, forward strand.
ATGCCAGCATTCAAATGGCACCATTCGAGGCTTTGTATGGAAGGAGATATCGATCGCCTATTGTGTGGCACGAGATCGGTCATTCGCAACTAACCGGTCCCGAGATTCTACAGGAAACGACTGACAAAATCCACCAGATTCGAGACTACTTGGTAAAAGCTCGAAGTAGACAGAAAAATTACGCCGATGGAAGACGCAAGCCCCTTAAATTTGACGTCGGCTACTACGTACTCCTAAAGGTATCCCCTTGGAAGGGTGTAGTCAGATTCGGCAAGAAAGGGAAACTAGCGCCTCGATATGTTGGACCTTTTAAGATTCTGGAAAGGGTTGGAAAAGTCGCCTACAGACTCGAACTACTGGAGGAACTCAGTAACGTCCACCCGACGTTCCATGTGTCTAACCTACGAAAATGCCTTGCTGATCACGATCTAATCGTACCCCTCGACGATCTTCAGGTCAACGAAACCTTACACTTCGTGGAAAAGCCTGTCGAAATCATGGATCGCCAAACCAAGCAACTCAGGCGCTCACGCATCCCTATCGTGAAAGTCCGATGGGAAGGTAAACGAGGCGCAGAGTTCACTTGGGAACTCGAAAGCGACATGAAGGCCAAGTACCCGCAGTTGTTTAGATAGATCTGAAGCATCAAATTGGTAAAATGACTCACGGTGATGTGCAGCTTCGAGCCTAATTTCGGGACGAAATTCCTTAAACAAGGGGAGGCTGTAACACCCCGTGTTTTCGAATGTCAAAGTCAAAGTCAAAGTCCAAGTCAACTTTGACATCTTGACTGTAATTAGTCGATTTTGTGTTATGTGGAGTAAGTGTTGTCTAAATGAAATGATCGAACGTTCAATCAATGCGACCAATTTACGACTGTGAATGATAGGAAGTAACAATGCGATAAAGTTAATCAATCGATAATCAAGTTAATCAAATCAATCAATCGAACTCGAGGCTCGAACTATGAGAAACTGGTGTGGAAATACTTACATGTGTGTGTGCCTTATGTGTTACTTGTGCATGTTTACTTTATGTTTGTGTGGTATTCAATCGAATCAATCGAAACTCGAATCGAAACTCGAAAAACAATCAAACTTGATTGAAACCGACATCGAAACGTGACTTATAGATGATTGTATGTTAGATATAGTAGTTGGGACTGAAAGTAATTTGACTAGGAACTCTATCGTATTCGTATCATCGTCTATCGAAATCGAAATATCAAAAACCGTCGCGAAACACTCGAAAAGGGTTGCTGATCGAACAGGAAGCATCCTGATCGAACAGGCCAGCCGATCGGCTAGCACTTTCCTGGCCGATCGAGCAGGCCATTCGATCGGAGGTCCCGGCCGATCGGTTGACACTTTCCTCTTTTGGAGCCTATAAATAGCCCTGTCATTGTCAATCTTTCTACTTTTGGAAAGCTCTGACCGAACCAGCCTTATTCTTCACCTTTTCTCAGATTTCTCTCAACCTCGGTAATCTTTCACTCTATTTCTTGTACGTTTTTGATCATTACATGATTCTACACCTTTCTATCTTTCAAAACTTGATTTCTAAACGTGAAATCACCAAGATCTAAGTGTTCTTGGGTGATGTCATCATGGTGTTCTTGAAGAACATCATACTTTGGCCTCATTCAACCATGAATAGCTTAGATCTGACCGATTTCCACATAAACAAACTAAGATTTGTAAGAATCTTAACATTTTCATGGAAGGATTTCCAACTTTTCTTCAACATTTTACACTCAAAACCTTAAACCGATAGGAACGGAGCTCAAACCAACTAACTAATCATTCTAACGGTTAAAAGGTTCAAGATTCGGATACTATCTACAAGGTTCACCGATTTCGGGTTAAACATCAAACTACCGTTCCGAACAGTTCACCGGCCGGACTTGGGTGATTCCTGTCCGAACCGGTGAAGCAAGTAAGGACCCACGTTCTAATGTTTGAACTCGCTGTCGAAACACCTTAAAATCATGACAAATAATCAAACAGCCAAGTGTTAGACGAAAGGCCGACCAAGTCAGAAATGCTGGCCGAACGGCTAGGCTGTTCGAACGAACAACCCAGCCGATCGAACATACCAGCCGATCGGCCGGGCCAGCCGATCGGCCGGGCCAGCCGATCGGCTAGCACATGGTTCACTTTTCAAATTTCATGAAGTATACTATTGACGAAGTGTTGTTCGATCGAATACGCTACTCGATTGGTGAACATTACTTTTCGGATCATGAGATACTATGCTTCAACACTTAAACAATTTTGCAACTCATTCGTAGTATGGAATGCCAGCCGATCGAACAGACTGTTCGATCGAGCGACATTCTGCTGAGAGCTACTTCTGAAGTTCCTAACCGATCGGATAAGCCGGCCGATGGAACAGCACGTTCGATCGATCGACCTGAAAGGTAAGAACACTTCAGTGTTCTCAAATACTACAACGAAAACTTCAAAAGTTCAAACCATCATACACAAACACATCAGAGGAAGAAACAATCCACTCGAATGGTCCAGCCGATCGAGCCTACCGGCCGATCGAACAGGACTGTTCAAACGGATTTTCAAGCCGGTCGAACAGCCCGTTCGATCGAACCTACTGTTCGATCGACCAGACTATTCGATCCATTCACACATGTTTGCATTTCCGCGTTACTCATTGTTGTGCTATCGAACTATTCAGGCTAACCCTACTCTCAACGCTCCCTTCAATCCATAACCAGTCACTGTGAGTATACTCGAACCCTTTTTGCTTTAGCACTTTTGGGTGTTACATATGTTACCTATCAAAATCACAATCGAACACACTATTTAAACTATTTGAACGCTAACCGATTGCATGTATTACGTGACTAAATGTATGCTTGTTGTTATGTTTACACGTGGAATGCTGTCTACCTGCCTTAGCAACGTAGTACTATAGTTTGGACTCAGCACCCGTTCACACGGGGGTTGTTAAGGACAATTACTTGCATGGATTACGGTGGTAATCATGTATTGCGAACTGTCTCGGACAGTCAACCCGCAGTCGTTGGTATCGATAGGTCCATGTCGATAATTAACATGCATCGTTTCCCTCTGTGTACTTGCTGGTTATGCGTAAACTATTCGAACTCTATTATGCTATTATCAAACTTGTATGCTCACCTTTACATTTTATGTATTGACTTTATTTTAACGCATGTGACAGGTGTTTAAGGTATTTGCTTGCTAGGGAAGTGAAGCTAGAATAAGTGTCTAGAGGCCCCCAACAAATAGTTGTCTGTCAAGAGCAAGCTGCTAGTGCATAGTTGTCTGTAGATCTTGTCAGTCTGGGTCTTTAGGGGCATTAAGACAATATTTATGTTTAATTTGAATCTGAGTTGTCGGAACAGGATTAATTGTTTGGATGTTATCTGTAATAACTTGTTATCTATTCGGGATAAGGTATGGGACGTATCATTTTAAACTGAATTTGTATTATAGTTGTTGTGGAAACTTCTGGACAATCTGTTTCGCTCAGTGCCATGCCCCGATGATTCCGCCATCGGTTGGGGTGTGACAATTGGTGACATTTGTGCTGTCACTGGTAGTGGCTCTGGGATCTCATCTTCCAGAGGTGCCTTTGTTTTGGGTTTGGGGGGCTTTCTGGATGTTTTCTTTTTGGTCTTTTTAGTAATGGCAGGTGTAGGTTTCAAAGCATTGGTTGTGCTGCTATGATCACCTGGAGCAGTGGGCTCAGCAGCCGATACCTGAGGAGTAGTGTTATCTGCTAAATTCTGCTCAGGCACCTCTGCTTTTGTTTTTGAAGGTGTTAACATTCTAGAGAATGTTTCAGGTGTTAAACCATTTATTTGAAAATAAACACCTTTTTTGAGCAAATTTTCATTTTCCTTTCCAAATTTTTGTTTAAAATAGTAGCTTAGAAACCTTGGAAAGAGCAAAAGTGATTTGCTGTCAACATTTTTTACCAAGTCATTAAAGATCTCCTGTGAATTGTTAAAATTTTCATTGTTTAAAATAGCATAACCCAGGCATTGAATCTTTAATGGTATTTCATTAAACGCAGTTGTTTTATTTGAAACACACATCAAAAGAGTGTGAAATAAAAACCTAGGTGTAGATGGGAAATAACCTTTTTGTAAGGTATCTCTTTTTGGTTGTTCTGCATACCCCCTTCCCAGAAAATCAGTTTTCTATACGCTTTTAGAAAAAGAAGTTTTACCTTTATGATCATCAAGCTTAAAGACTTCTGAGATTGATTGTGGAGTAATTTGAATCGCTTTACCCTGTATAGAGGAGTTGATGGCTGTGACAATGTCTCCTTGTTTCTCAAGGGTAGCATTTTTCCAGAACTCTCTCTGGGTTTGTTGGTAAATAGGAGCATCTGCTGTTAGCAAAGTTTTGCACTTTGATATAGATAAGGTGTCAATGATTGAATCGAAGGTGTTGGTGGTAGTGGGTTTTGTGAGTAGACCCAAGTAATTGTGAGAGGATTTGTATGGGATTTCAATGGGTTCAGCGGCCATTTGAGTGGCGTCTTTGGAAACAGAGGATGAAGATGATTTTGATTTTGATTTCGTCATTTTGATGAAGAAGATCAAAGAATGATTTGTGATGAAGAGTGGGAAACTACTTTGAGAATTTTGGAATTCAATTCGACAGTGTAAAACCTGTTTGGGGTTTTAGTCAGGGTTTTATTTAGGGAAAAAGTGAATACTGATGTGGCAGCGGTTATTATGATCTGATGGCTAAAAACTGACCACGTGCCAACCCCTGGTAAAAGGATGAATAATGGAGGACAGTTGTTATGAGAGCCACTGATGAAACAAACATCAGTGGTTATAACGGTAACAAATGAAACAGTGGGTGATTTTGACTATCATTGGATAATACATCAATGGATAAGACACTGATTTTGAACAACAGTGCTTATCAAAAGATGTGAGAACAGAGGTTGACTTTCAGCATTGGACATTATTTAGAAAGCAGATGTTTGGGCACAACAGTAGTTAGGGGTAAGACAATGATAAGAATTTGAAAGACCAATAACTCAGCAACTGTAAGTGCAACAGTGAAAAAGCTTTTGACAAAAATTTTGAGCATCTGCTTGTTCAGATGAAGGAAATGATTTTGTCTTGTGTATCATGTCCGACATCTGTTGATCTGCAAGAATGTTATTCTTAACAAATTACACTTTAGAGGCAAATTGTCAAGTTTAATATGTCTGCAGTTTTTACAGGAATTTGTATTCAAGGTTTTTGCCACATATCATCAACAAGATTTGAAGCTTTTATAAGTTCATGACAGTGGTTTAGTACCCCAGATGTTGGAAACCCTTTCTAAGTGGCTACTCATTTTGTGTCCTAAGATTTGATTAAGACATGAGTATCCAAGTATTTTAAGGTCTGTTAGCAATCAATCCTAGATCTGTGTTAAAACAAACTTGAGTTTGACATGACCTTGACACATGTACCATTTTCTTTTGATCTATTTGTAAGGATAGTAACATCACACAAAAATAAGGAAATTACATCCTGCTAGGTGATTGAAACTTTTACTATCAAAAAGAGTAAAAGTGAAAATATATCATTCCAAATAAAAATGAATAATATATCCTGTTTTATTTGAGAAAAACACCTTTTTAAAAAATTGAAGGTTGTTTTGAAAATATCATCAAAAGAATTTAGTATTTCTCCAAATAGGCTCATAATCACATCATTCTCAAATTTTAAGAAAATGGTCACTGATTTGAAATATATTGTAGTTACCACTGTTTGGGACCATTTGCTTATCAATTGATTGCAAAGTCCTCTTTTATGTTCAATCACTGGTGATACTATTTTTACCTGAACTTCCCTGAATTAATGAATGCACACAGTTACTTGATGACCATTGCTTACCCAATTTTGGACTCTAAAGTGTTTTGCATTTATACTCTTTTCTTTTGACTTCAAAAGTTTTGAGATAAATACACCTTTGAGATATTTTGCTTTTTCTTCTTTTCCTTTTTACACTTTCCATGTATAAGTTTTGAAGTACTTACTGGAAAGGTACTAAGGGAAGAATATTCAAATCCAAAATCATTTTTCAGCAATGTTTTTAAGAGATTTGGATATTTCTAGGCATGTTGATGCCAAATTTCACATTACTCATGATCTGGATATTTTGACAACTGATTTTCTTAATGTATTCTTAACACAGTTGATTTTGGTCCTTTTAAAGGATTTACAACCTATTTTTCAATACATAAGATCTACACAACTAAGGTTTTAATTTCCCTTTTTTTATGTTAGCAAAAACACTAATGTTATTATGAATCATAGGTTTTTGTTGATCAGAGGTTCATACCTTAGTATCAAACATGATGGAAATAACACAAACTTCATATCAACACTTGAAATCAAATTTGTAAAGAAAACGATTATACCATAGTTATCAACCTTTTTCAGATCTGAAAGCTATAGGTGATTTATGTATGATATCACTTGTTATAAGAAGTTTGTGTGTTTTATGACATCTTGGTTGTTTTACAGAGTTCTTGAGTAGCAACTTTGAACGTCCTTACTCGTTACTCTGTTTTTCAACAAAATACAATCAACCTTAGTATCAATGAATTTTGAGCTGAACTGTTATGTCAAATTGATTGTTAGATCGAATTTGACTATCCAAGCTCTGATACCAATTGTTAGGATCTGAGGCTATCATGATTGTGTTTGTTTGTAGAATTTTGGATAATGAATAAGTATGAAATAATATAGAGTGCAGCGGAATTAAAACAAACTTTGTAAACACAATCAAATAGAGAAATAGATTTGATAAACACATGATTTTCATCAGTTGAAAGATTACAAAGTAAATCAAAAGATCACAAAGCACGCTCACAAAACTAAGCTCCCCCTCAGCCTGATACTCCAAGGTTGATTGCGTAAGATGAAAGGATAAGACATGAGGAGAAGAACTCGCTCAGTCAACCAAATATAACAGTACAGAGTACTGTTATATTTATAGGCAAACCAAACCACTGAGGCATCTCACCTGACGTCACCATGAAAGCGACATCTAACAACTTAACAAACTCTATCCACTGTTCTATAACTACTGACCATAGAGACACTGATTACATTCTAATCACTGATGTATAAACACTGATTCTTCATTCCACTGTTGTAGTTAACCACTGATATTGATCATCAGTGCTTTCTTCAAAGGGTGACAAGGCCTTGAACGAGCAGTACTTTAGTTCTTCATCAGTGCTTGGAATCTGATGTGCGTTAGGTGTAATATAATTTAGGTGTATATTTTAAGCCCTTTTTACACTTTTTAGCCAAGTTTTAAATTTATAAACACGATATTCACTAACACTAAACACACATATGGGCAAGTGCACCCAACGTGGACGTAGTATAGTGTTGGTAAGATACCGAGGTCGTCCAAGGACACAAGAGCTTTTAGTACCGGTTTATCCTCAACGTCTAATCAAACCAAAAATTTAGAAAAAGATTTTTAAATTAGAAAAATATAACTAACTAAAATGCTGAAATGTAAAATAAAAGTAAAAACAGATAGACAAGATGAATCACTTGGATTCGACTCGTGTGTAGTGTAACCTTTGATTATTTTCGCACTTTTGCACTTGTTTAAGAGATTATCTTAGTTATTGTAGTAGGCCCCTCTTTTGAAGGCGACTTTACCCTCAACCCAGTAGTTTGAGTCAGCAAGGATACAATCCTAAAGGGTCAGATTATTGAAAGATAATTAATTAAGTTATTAATGCATAATGTGGTAGGCCCCTCTTTTGAAGGCAACGTTACCCTCGGCTAAGTAGTCTGAGTCAGCAGGGATACAGTCCTAAGTAGTCGGGTTACAGTTTTAATAGTAGTTTAACTTATGAGGGGGTCAAAGAGTTTGGACCTCCGCCATCCAATACCGTTGAGTATTGAAGGAGGTCCTACTAAATTTGACCCAGGTCCTTTGCAGGATCTATACACTGAACAATGGCAAGACTCTTACCAAACCGTTCCCTTAACCCCCGACCAGGTAGCCAACATACCTCCATATAGACCGTGGAGATACGAATGGTGAAAATCTTTTATTTTATATAGACAGTAAAATAATGCCAAGACACCACGGACAAACGATAAAGAAAAATCACCTTCAACATAAGAAACTAGTTATCAAAGTCATTAACACATAACCAAATAAAAAGTGCAAAAGATTAAAAATAAAAAGTATTACAGTAAACACTTGTCTTCACCAAGTGATGTAAGAGACTTAGGCAAACATTCTCTTTGATTGTCAAGAACTCTTACGATCAATCTTGGATCCCGAGACGACTCACACACTCTATGATGGACAATGGATGATGGTGGTGGATGATGGTGTTGTGATGGTGGTGGGTGGTGGGTGATGTGTGAGAGAGGTGGTGTGCCAAGGGATGAGTTGCAAGAGCTCCAAGCACTCCTATTTATAGGCTGAACAGAAGCTCGGGCACGGCCCCATGTCCATTGGGCACGGCCCCGTGTCCATCCTCCTATTTTTCTTCATTAAATGCAGTTTGTCTGCATTAGTTGACCACACCCTCGTGTCCGCTGAGCACGACCCCGTGTGCAGAATCACATCTGTACTATCAAGATTTTCCTGGATTTCGTGAATCTTATAGTTGACCACGGCCCCGTGTCCGCTGAGCACGGCCCCGTGGTGGGCAATGGAAGCTTCTACCACTTTGTCTTTTCTGCTGACACTTGGGCACGCCCCCGTGCTCATTGAGCACGGGGCATGTTCAGCCCTCTGTTTCCTTGTTTTGCTTGGGAAGATACTGTCGTGGGGTCGGGCATGCCACGTTTGTTCCTTTTCTTGTATTTGTGTTAGATTTAGTTGCCTTTTCGCTTCTTTTGTTCATTTGAGCTCATTTAATCATGAAAATACCAATGGAAGACAAAAGCACAGTTTTTCCAACATTAGTACTAAAAAGGGTTAGTTTTATGCCACAATTGATGTAATTTATATGTTGCATTTTGTGCACATCAAATACCCCCACACTTGAATCTTTGCTTGTCCTCAAGCAAAACTCTTTATAATGTGGCTTTTTCACTCCCAAATGGAATCGGTAGAAGAGAAGGTTTTTGGGCTTGTCATAGAGTGTCGGGATTTCCAAGATTCTTTATTAAGTTTTATTTTTATTTATTTACAATCCTATTCGTTATGATTTATTAAAAAACATTTCATAAGATAAATTACTTATTAGGGCATAACATGCCTCTTCGAAAATTTCATTTATATACAAGTTCACATACCTCACGGGGGATCACTCAACACTCGGCCGAAGGTGTATTTTTAGTGAATCACTCGAGAGCAGCATGGAACTTACTCCTACCATATGCTTGCCAAGCAATCAATGCTCCTCATTTTTAACTATATACCTTTATAAATATCAAGAGGACTTTTTGGGTGAAGGGTTAGGCTTGGGCTAAAGGTGGGTGGTTGGGTTAGTGGTTAGTAAAAGGGCGAAAAGCGTAAAAAGCGTCAGTTTTTGGAAGACTTTTTTTTTATTTTTGGCAATTTATTTTATTTTGATGAACCATTTCTTTCAAACAAAGTTATTTTTTGATAAACTTGTTTGTTTATTAGGTTTCATCATCATATATTATATTATATTTTATTTTATTTTATTTTTTTATTTTTTCATAAAGTCATAAGAAAAACCGAGCTTTGTTACTAAAAGAAAGGGTAAAAATAAAAAGGGTATAGGTGTAACATTTCGTATTTTTGTACTTTCTATTTTTAGCAAGTCGTATTAAACTTTCTAATTTTAGTCAGTGTACTCTCATTTTACCCTATTTTGTATTTCGAGACTTGGATCATAATGAAAAATGCATTTTTTGATCATATGCTTGTTTTAATACTATGTTATGATATTACACTTGAAAACACGTTAAACTATGTCAAACACGTAAAAACAGTGGAAAGATATTCTAATCTTAGCTCTCAAAACAAGCGTGATCAAGAGATTACCCTAATCCATTTAAAAATCGGGAATTTATACGTTAATTCGGTAAAAATACCCAAGATTTTGGGCTAAATCAAATAATTATAATATATATCATTAGTTAAAATAAATAATAGTATTTATATTAATTAAATAAATCAATTAATTAAATAAATTAGTATTATAAATAAATAAAAAGAATTTTATTGAATTTTAGTTAGTTTAAACTAACTAGGTTAGCAAATCCTGTGTAACATTGGACTTAACCTGGTTAAGTCTAACCAGGTTAGTAATTACCAAAGGAAACCACTAACTGAGTTAGAAAACTCAGTTAGTTTAGTTAAGTCAAAAAAAGAACAAAAAGGGGGGGTCTCCTGGGTGAGAACCGGCCCCCCTTGGACTCGAACACGCGACCTCGCCTTTAACAAACAAGCACTTAACCAACCGGCCAGGCATGCCACATCCAACCATATTAGGAAACAAATAACTATTATGCGATATTTCAGTAAACCGAATTCCTTGTTTAACCGCCAAAACGACAACCTGTAAACTTCCTTTTCAAACCAAATCGTTTACCAATTCTTTTGTCAATCATCGCGACATTTCCCCTTATGCACTCAATCAATTAACTCGTTTCCTTAATTCCGTCATTTCCATAATCCCGAATCAATCAATATACATTTTCCAAAATCACAACCCCCCTTCGACACCCTATATAAACCGACCACACCTCACACCTTTTCACCACACACTCACCCTCTGCCCCTTGTTAACCAGTCGCCGGAGAAGACAGAAAACCCGCAATCCTCCCCTGTTATCGCCGGAATCTGCCGGAGAAGACGCCTCAGCCGCCGGAGTTCAAGCCGACTATCGGAACTCGTACTGTCAAGCATTCACGTCCGTCGTCCACTGTTTCGGTATCTCTTTTTCATCCTTGTTATGTTGTTTAGAACCTCTGTTAATTTAATCTCGATTCATTCCGTTCTAATCTTCACCTGTTAAATTAACTATAGATATGTATATATAACCTTTACAATAAAGAAGATGATGAACCGGATCAAAACATAAACTAAATAAATTCGTTAAGACAACACCAATCTGGACTTAGTCCAGTGGTGTTGTTACCGACTATGACACAGTGGGGCGCAGGTTCGAGCCCAGTTAGTCGCTGGGTCTGATGGGTGTTGTTGGGCTCTCGTTGGGCCGCCCCTTTGCTGCGGGCCATCTTTTTGTTACATATTGATGTTATTAGTATATAAAAAGGATCAATCAGATAACAAATCAATATTATTATTATTATTATTATTATTATTATTATTATTATTATCATTTTTATAACTAATAGTATTATTACTTAACAAATATTATTATTAAATCCATTCCTATTATTATCAAAATAACATATTACATCATTTAAATACATATTATTAAGCGTAAATTCAAACTCTAAATTGTTCATGATAATTATTATTATTATTGTCATACATTACAAGTATTAGTAGCACTCGCAATATTAACGTATACCTAAAACCATAAATAGGGTAATCTCTTGCGCTCGTTTGCAATTCTCTTGGACAACTCTTTTGTCTTATCCTCTTACCAAGAAGCGCAACGCACTCTAAGGTGAGTATACATGACCCATTTTCGTTTTACACTTTTGGGTGCAATATATATTCTATATCAAACATCACAATCACATCAAACATTTTTATGCACACTCTATCCATACTCTATGTGATACATTTTAATCATGTTAGACATGTTATGCTACTGTAAACACTCATGACTATGTGTTCATTAACTTTGTACAAGCCTCCCCTAACAATGGTAGCGCTATAGGTTGAGAAACGCCCCTCCCGTTATATTAACGGGTATTGTTAGGTTAAACTATGTTAAAAACCACCCGTACACTTTTGGGTTGGACACTTTAATTGCGTTAAACTTTGGTTTGGACATATAGAGTAACATCGTTTCGAGTATACTGTTGACATGATATTGTATTTCACATTTGGATATGAGCAACATTTTAAACACGTATTATGCTATGTATGAAAACTTGTATACTCGCCAACATGCTTTTGTTGATTTTATTTTAATACATATTGCAGGTTGAATGATCAAGAAATAAAGAAATCAAGCTAGGATGGAACTAGAAACCCATTTTAGCATAGTATTTTATTATGTTTGGTTTATGATGTACTTGAAAACAATGTATTCCATTTGATATTTATGAAATGAATTTAAATCATATTGTCACAATAGTGTTATGTTGTTTTGAGCAATTTGTTCGTCTCATCCCGATGTTTCCGCCATCGGTTGGGGTGTAACATTAGGTGGGTAAGAAGGGTGATTGTTTTGGGTTAAGAAATGAAAAGGTTTAGGCTCAAAGGGGTTAACTAGGGGGATTTTGGGTAGGTGGTAAAAAAAGGAAAATAATGGTGTAGAAATAAAAAGGGTTAGTCCTAATGCCTCCATCATTTACTTACTCGGGTTTAATTTGGTAAGGACCGGGAATGCATTGTCGTGGCAAGTTTTAGAGTGGTAAGAACCAAGAGGCTATTCACACAAGAAACGAAAAATGAGCATTTAGTGTAAAGATATGTATTTGTGTGCTCAATAAAGGCTCAAAACTCACTTTTGTGGGAATGGGTTTTTATGTGATCAAGTATATATAATGAAATTTTAACTAAGCTTGTCATGCCGTTTCATAATTTTCTTATGTTGGTTCTTTTTATCACGACGCTATCGGTTGTAAATTTGTAAAAATATAACCTTGTTAGAGCTTGAAATTCCCAACTTAAACCTAGACAAATAAAAAGAAAATGAGAATTTTTTGAAAAAATTTGGGGTGATTAGCGGTTCCAATAGAGTTTTGTGTAAGGCTTGTTAATTAGGACTTACAAGATTCAAAGTTTTAGCACCCCCCCCCCACATTTAAATCACACATTGTCCTCAATGTGTCCCAAAAATAAGTTTTTAGGTTGATTGAATGTGTAAAAGGGTGTTAAAAGCAAAATTTTATGTTACTGGTACTCTAGACACGGCCCCGTGGTGACCGGGCACGGCCCCGTGTTCAAGTGCCAGTAACAGAAATTTGTAAAAAGAAACAGAAGCCTGGATATGGGGGCGTGTTTAGTGAACACGGCCCGTGTCCAATTACCTGAACTGGGCGTTTGCTGCAGATCGTGCAGCACGGGGCCGTGTTGGGTGGACACGGGCCGTGCTGATCTTGCTGTAATGAAGAAATTTTTGTTGGATGGCCCTGTTTTCGTGCATGGGGGCATTTGTGCAAGTTTCCCTTATTATCCTTCACCATCCCGAGTGTGTTTTATTCATTACAACATCATCCAAACACTAAAACCATCATTTCATTAAAGTCATAGAGAAAATTACATAAAGTTCCTAGAAAATTAAAAAAAGAAGAAAAATAAAATTTAAAAGTCCTAAACTAGATAGGTCAAGTAATACATAAAATTATCATAAGGAGTTCTACTTTTTCATTAGGAACCAAAATCCCGGAAATAGTTTTCCGGTATTGAGAAGTGTAGTAGGACTCTCGGCCGAGTGTTATTTTCCTAGATGTTGTTAAAGCCATTCTTCTATCTCTCTTGGGAGGAAGAAGGCGGCTTCGTTTTCCTCAACATCTTGTGGAGGAGGAGAAACACCAACTGGGACCCCTTGTAATATGTCGCGAGGTGGTCCCAGGTGTATGGTGTACCATTCGACTGGTATGATGACGTCAGGCACCACGTTCCATGCCCTTTGGGTTACTATTGGCACCAAAGGAGGAGAGGCGAGAATGTTCAACCTCTTGTGCAAGAGGTTGATCTCCCGGAGACACCCTTCCAGTCCCACCGTTAGGTGATTGATACGGTCGACCAATGCTTCTTCCACCCCCGTAATTTCATCAATAGCCTCTCTTAAGGCGTAAACATAGTTTACAAGAGAGTCTTCCGCTGTTGATGACCTCCTCCCCTGTCGGTTGTTCCTTGAGTGTGATGAAGACGTTCCGCTTGTTCTGCTCGCCATTCTGGGAAAACAGACCGAAAAGAGCTCAATTTATATGAAACAGTACCTCGGACACGGCCCCGTGTTCAATGAAACCGGCCCCGTGTCCAATTGTTTGCAGGTTTTTAAAGCAAGGAATCCTGGAGTTTTAAATTACTTTTTTCAATTTGTAGGCTACTTTTAAGCATAAATAATTCAAAACAAAGTTGTATAATTTATTTTAAGCAAGATTCCTTGAATAATGACCTTACAAACATCACAATAAAGGTTGGAACCATGAAGCTCCTATGCTTTAATAGAGGTAGTGATTGGAAATTGAAGAAGAAGGCAATGAACAAAAGTGGAAAAGACAATATGGTTCTTGAGAACCTTCTTTTAGAACATACCTAGGATGGTATGAGTGAAGATCCCAGAAATCTCTGTCTTTTGGAGTGGTCCAAATGAGCAGGAATCTTGCTGCATTTATAGAAAACGACAGCACGCTGGACACGGTCCCGTGTTGGATGGACACCGCCTCGTGTGCAGACAGAATCCTGACACATTTTGTTCGTATTCTGATAATCAGAAGAGAATCTTTTGGTGGACACGGGGGCGTGTTGACCTGGACACGACCCCGTGTCTTGAAGCTGTCTTATGGAGTTTGCTTATTTTCAAGGAACTTATCTGGATCGGGCGGTTCCTTACTGGATGGAACAACCCCAAAGTGCCTAAGATACCTTAATTGCTCTAGATTAAGACGAGAACGCAAGAGGTTGTCGGTGAGGGTGATTCCCATGCTAAATGTAGGTGGACAAGTCCAACCCTTTCCCGGCCTCTCGTTAAAGAAGGTGTATGCCGAATCGCTCAGGTCTATGTATGCACCGAACGAAGTCGATGGAGAGTCCTTCATGGCACAATCGTCATAGGGACGACTATCGATCAAGTCCTCGCTAGAGTTGGAGGTATCAATGGGAATATTAGAGTTGTTTGAACGCGATCCCAACAATTCTTCTTTGGTATCGTCTTGAGATGAGTTAATAAAATCCACCTCAAGTTCTTTTAACCCATTAAGAGTTAGATCTTCTACTTGAAATAGTTCATCAAGAAGCATTTCTCCTAAAATGTCCGGTTGGGCGCCTTCGAGGGAGAGATAGGGATTATTTTTACTTTCGCCCCTCTTAAGGATACAGGGAAACGATGGGTCTATATAGTGGGGCTTATAATTTAGAAAGAAACATTCTAATTCTTTATTAGAGCCTCCACATATTTGACACCACGTACCATAAGAGTGCCGAAAGTAAAAAGTATCAGTATCACTCATGTTTGTGTCAGAAATTACCAACCGTCGGGATCTCACGGTTCTGTTTTCAGTAACTGAATCTTGGGCACGGGGGCGTGTTGGGTGGGCACGGCCCCGTGTTCAGTTTACTGTCTGACTTAAAACAGGATTGCCAGTTCCAATGATTGGGCACGGGGCGTGTTCAGCGGGCATGACCCGTGCTGAGTTCTGAAGAAGCTGAAAATTTTAAGAAAATCCTAAAAAAAATAAAAAATAAATAAAAAAAAATTGATTAGGCCGCTGATTCCTAACTTTCTAAAAATCCTTGTGTTCCCGGCAACGACGCCAAAAACTTGATGTGCGTTAGGTGTAATATAATTTAGGTGTATATTTTAAGCCCTTTTTACACTTTTTAGCCAAGTTTTAAATTTATAAACACGATATTCACTAACACTAAACACACATATGGGCAAGTGCACCCATCGTGGACGTAGTATAGTGTTGGTAAGATACCGAGGTCGTCCAAGGACACAATAGCTTTTAGTACCGGTTTATCCTCGACGTCTAATCAAACCAAAAAGTTAGAAAAAAATTTTTAAATTAGAAAAATAAAACTAACTAAAATGCTGAAAAGTAAAATAAAAGTAAAAACAGATAGACAAGATAAATCACTTGGATCCGACTCGTGTGTAGTGTAACCTTTGATTATTTTCGCACTTTTGCACTTGTTTAAGAGATTATCTTAGTTATTGTAGTAGGCCCCTCTTTTGAAGGCGACGTTACCCTCAACCCAGTAGTTTGAGTCATCAAGGATACAATCCTAAAGGGTCGGATTATTGAAAGATAATTAATTAAGTTATTAATGCATAATGAGGTAGGCCCCTCTTTTGAAGGCGACGTTACCCTCGGCTAAGTAGTCTGAGTCAGCAGGGATACAGTCCTAAGTAGCCGGGTTAAAGTTTTAATAGTAGTTTAACTTATGAGGGGGTCAAAGAGTTTGGACCCCCGCCATCCAATACCGTTGAGTATTAAAGGAGGTCCTACTAAATTTGACTCAGGTCCTTTGCAGGATCTATACACTGAACAATGGCAAGACTCTTACCAAACCGTTCCCTTAACCCTCGACCAGGTAGCCAACATACCTCCATATAGACCGTGGAGATACGAATGGTGAAAATCTTTTATTTTATATAGACAGTAAAATAATGCCAAGACACCACGGACAAATGATAAAGAAGAATCACCTTCAACATAAGAAACTAGTTATCAAAGTCATTAATACATAACCAAATAAAAAGTGCAAAAGATTAAAAATAAAAAGTATTAAACTAAACACTCGTCTTCACCAAGTGATGTAAAAGACTTAGGCAAACATGGCCTTTGATTGTCAAGAACTCTTACGATCAATCTTGGATCCCGAGACGACTCACACACTCTATGATGGACAATGGATGATGGTCGTGGATGATGGTGTTGTGATGGTGGTGGGTGGTGGGTGAAGTGTGAGAGAGGTGGTGTGCCAAGGGATGAGTTGCAAGAGCTCCAAGCACTCCTATTTATAGGCTGAATAGAAGCTCGGGCACGGCCCCGTGTCCATTGTGCACGGCCCCGTGTCCATCCTCCGCTCTTTCTTCACTAAATGCAGTTTGTCTACATTAGTTGACCACACCCCCGTGTCCGCTGAGCACGACCCCGTGTGCAGAAGCACATCTGTACTATCAAGATTTGCCTGGATTTCGCGAATCTTATAGTTGACCACGGCCCCGTGTCCGCTGAGCACGGCCCCGTGGTGGGCGATGGAAGCTTCTACCACTTTGTCTTTTCTGCTGACACTTGGGCACGCCCACGTGCTCATTGAGCACGGGGCGTGTTCAGCCCTCTGTTTCCTTGTTTTGCTTGGGAAGATGCTGTCGGGGGGTCGGGCATGCCACGTTTGTTCCTTTTCTTGTATTTGTGTTAGATTTAGTTGCCTTTTTGCTTCTTTTGTTCATTTGAGCTCATTTAATCCTGAAAATACCAAAGGAAGACAAAAGCACACTTTTCCAACATTAGTACTAAAAAAGGGTTAGTTTTATGCCACAATTGATATAATTTATATGTTGCATTTTGTGCACATCAGAATCCATCAGTAGATTGAGCTTCAGTCTTTAATCTTCATCAGTACTTTAGTAGCAGCTGTTCTATAGAGCAGTGTTTTGAAGTCTATCAGATGCTAGATAACCACTGTCAAGGGGAGAGCTGAATGCAAACAGCTGCTTACGACTAATCCACTGTTGTGAACCAGTTTTGGCTTTCATTATCTGTTCCTCTGGTAGGGTTCAATCCGAACACTCATGACATAACCTTAAGTCTACGTGTGGTGCGTTAATCCTATAGCGCTATATATGTCAAGGATAGGCTCGATCGAAGCTAATGATAAGTCTAACACAGAACGTACAACCCCAAGTTCAATGTATCAAGAAATCAAGTATGCAAGCATGTAATAGGAACATTTTTGCATTTACGAATAAAGTTTAAGTGTAAGTTTCATAAGTAAACATGTTACACCCCATAAAATGGTAAATGTAAAGAGGGGGTTCGAGTATACTCACGGTTTTGCAAGCTCTCCGCTTGTAAATCCGCGAGAGAGTTGTTGTTGTGGGAGGTTGGAACACCAAGTCCTTCTACATGAAGAAACGAAGGTGTATGAGTTTTGGAGGATAACGGTAGATTATGGATTCGGAATAATAAGAAATATGGAAAGTAACACAAGAGAAAGTAACCATCTATTCACAAAATACTCATTCTTGACACTATAAAACTCTAAAGAGTTTGAAAGTTTTCATGGGTCAAAATGCCCATTAGAATCGTGACGAGTATGATGTTCTTAGGTGGTGTAACCTACTATTTTGACAAGTAACCATTAGGTTATAATCAAAGTTTGGTTACTATAAGTATTATATATCTTATATGGTTTATATTATAGGTCATTAGTCCAAGATTATCACAAGGATGTCATAGAAGTCATGTATGAGGTAGGAAGAACAAGTCTTCCATTTAGGTACCTCTTTGGTGTTCACCACTACACTTGTTGTTATAAACAAACAAGGAGGGTCATGAACATACAATAAAGAATAAGTTAACTACAACTAATCTAAGAAATCATCAAGTAATGTGTCGATTTTCAAGTAGGATAGCCCAAGCTAGTCCTATAATCACACAAACATCAAGCTTGAAGCATGTTCATTACTTGTGGGTTAAACCCTAATCAAAATAGAAAGTTTATGAGGTTTTACCCTCTGATTTTAAGTGTCACAACCTTGTTTTTAAGCCCAACTAACCATAAAAGTGATTATAAGCATAAGGACAAAGGAATGTGTATGACATAACTCAAGTTCAAGCAAGTTTAGTAAAGTTTAATCAAAAAAAAAAGTTTGTGTCCTTATTTGGTGATGTTCCAGCCTTGGTTTCCCATGGAAAACCTGTTGGAAACATACCTAAGGTTGTTCCAAGCAAATAGAAAGAAGATTCGTGGAAAAAGGTTAAGAAATGAGTGAGTTATGCCCACTTTTGTGAGTTGATACGATTCTGATTTGCTTCTGGATTCAGCTATGTTTTTAGTGTGTTTGAGAGTGATTAGAGAGTGTTAGGAAAGTGAAAAATGCTTGGAGGAGGCTTGGGTTTTATAGGGGATGGATTAGGGTTGGGTTGGTGGCTAATTAATGCAAGAAAGGCACTTAACAATCAACTAAACCACCAAAGAATGACCAATTGTCGCGCTGATCTGAGCTGGTCACAGATCTGAGTTGCTCGCTGGCCGCGAGCCACTTAAGTGGCTGGGTCGCAGGCTGTGAGCAGGGGTGGTGGCTGGGCATAAGTTTTGGACATTGACACATTAGGTCCTTTATGTTTATACTTGCAAGTTTGAAGTGTTTCAAGGTTTATTTTAGACATAGAGCATAGTATAAGGGTAAAACAAGTATGATTAACACAAAACAAGTATGTTGAAGTATGATTTAATGTATGAATGTCGTAAATAAGTATTATATGCATCCAAGAGACGTATTATTCATGTATTTCATGAATTTACAAGTTTAGCATATAGTTTCCAAGAATTATGAATAATGTATCAAGTGTTTCACGAAATTAAACATATGAACATGTACGAAGTATGTATAACACAAATTTAAAGAAATATGAGTTTTATTTATGATCCAAGTCTTGGATTTTACAACGATTACAACGAAAGAATGATTACAAGAACTCATGACTACCAAAAATAGAAATACAAACAAGACTTTCTAATTATGGAAAGTACGATGAAGCAGGGCGTTTGTTGGTGCATACATCTGTCGACTTCGTCTTGTATCGTGTCTTGTACTAGATTGTTAGATCACGACACGTTATTCGAGAAAATAGAAGTTTTAGGTGATTTCGCTTGAAAGTGTACATGATGGTTTCAAGCGAAATCAAGTGATGTAATTCCGCTTATGTGGTTAATTGTGGTGGTTTCGCTTGAGATGTAATTCCGCTTGAAGCATGTTTAAGCGGAATCTCATGTCTATATATAGGTCCTTCAAGCGAAATCATAGGTAGTAGTTCATTATTTGGATACCGAGGTGCTGCCGTTTTGTCCAGTGATTGTAATCAGTGTTAAATCAATCAGAAAGAGTTTTAAAGTGATTTGCAAGCTGTTTCGAAGTCTATTTCTCTGTTTCCGCCTTTGAAATAGATTAAAACTCCTCTGAACGACTCGTTCGGGTCGCATAACCGATCCTACAAGTGGTATCAGAGCTTAGGAGGAGGAGTTCTGCAGATTTCAGCTTGACATCATTGTGTTTTCTTACTTCTACACCTTCTTTTATCAATTGAACATGTTTTAACGGATAAAATGGCCTGAATTTTTCACAACATAAGCGAAATTGTGTTTTAGCAAAACCTTGAGAGAATTAGACCAAAATTCTGCTTAAAAGTGACTAAAATGGACCAAAGTTCTGATGTCGCTTGAACGAACATCTTTAATTCCGCTTGAAAATCTAAGGCCATTTCAAGAGAAATAGCTTATTCCGATTGAAAAAACATTATTCCGCTTGAAAGTTTGAAACGAAATCAGTGATTTCGCTTCAAACGTAATTCCGCTTGAAATTCAAGCAAAATCAAGTGATTCCGTTTGAACTTCTTATTCCGCTTCAAACTTATTCTGCTTGAATAGTTTAATTTCGCTTGAAGTTGTTATTTCAGGTTATTTCGCTTGAAAAGTGCTGTTTTTGTAAAACGTGTTACCAAATCATGAGTGAAGAATTTTACAACGCGTTTGCCACATCCCCGACTACTCCGGCTTCCATTGCTCAAAACATGTATTTAGAAAATGAAACTGGAACAATGCAAAAACCCCCAAAGCTAATGAGCATTGAGGAGTATTACGGATGGAAAGATAGATTTGAAAACTGGGTTTGTTGGTGCATGTTTTGTGACAACAGCTTAATAGTTTGTTTATTTAGTCTTTGGATATTTTGTATTGGGCTTAGCATTATTGGTTAGGGAGATATTTAGTGTTATGGGCTTGGAGAATGGCCTAGCCCAGACCAAATCCCATGTGCAAACCTTGTCCTATATAAACAAGGCTTAGCATTAGGGTTTAAGTGAGACATTGTTACACACTTGGAGGGTTTGAGAGAGAGTTAGAGAAATCTACAGAGAGTGGCTGAGAGATTTCTTGTGGGTCTTGAATTGATTGTAAACGTTCGAGTTGGATAATCAATAGAAGACCGGATTGAAAGTGTATCGTGTTCTTGATTCTTGTTCTACTCGTTTTTCTGTGAAATCTGATCTAGGGGATTCCGCACTCTAGGTTGGATCGACGATTCTGTGACGATCCGCACGGTTTACGGGGACTTACATTTGGTATCAGAGCATTCGGCTCTTGTTTTGCTCGGTTCAGAATCGTTTTCTGCAGAAAATCCGAGTTTTTGGATGCGTTTTTGAGGCTGTTCTTGAGTTCTGCTGCTGATTTCGGATAAAATTCAAGCATTTCGGACCATTTCTGATCAAAAAGCTTGGATTTAGGATAAAAATCAAGCATTTCGGATCATTACTGATCACAAGATTTGGATTTCGGACCAAAAATCAGTCATTTCGGACAAGCAGCTTGGATTTCGGACAAAACAACATAAATTTCGGACCATTTCGGATAGAAATCAAGGATTTCGGATCCATTTCGGATAGGTAACATTGCATTTCGGATTAAAACAGTGCATTTCGGATCAAAAATTGTTCATTTCGGACCAGAGGTGTTCATTTCGGATAAAGGGTACTCATTTCGGATCAGCTTTGTCCATTTCGGATCAGACTTGTTCATTTCGGACGAAAAGGAACCATTTCGGACAAGGTGGAACTTTTCTTGGCTTGCGTAAGAAAAATTTCACAGTTTCACGTTTAGAAAATTATCCGTAACTCATCTCAGTAAACCGTTTGCACCGTTGGGATCCTTGGATTTTTAGGACAAAAAAAAAACTCTGGAAAATCCGGAAATAGGTTTTTGACATTATATATCATTGGAATCGTAATTTCGAGACGAATCCAACGGTATAATTTGGTAAAAACAGAGTTCGGAAAATATTTGTACGGTTTTATCAGTTCGCTTACAGTAAAAGCTTGCCAAGGACCAGGAGAGAAGTTAGATTTGGATTTTGACACAGGTTACCAAAATTCATTTAAACTTTTACGCTGCGTGATGGCTAAGAAGGATAATGGAAGTGAGGTTGCTAAGAACTGGCCAAAGCTTGTAAATGTCAAAGAATATGCTGACTAGAAAGAGCAGTTTGAGGCATTTGTGAAAAGTGAAGATACGAGAATGTGGAGCTGTATGATAGATGGTTATGTTGCTCCTACACGTCGTGTTGAAGGAAGAGTTAAAGTTATTTCTTATAACAAGATGGATGAATCTGAGAAACAACTGGTTGATGCTGAGAAGAAAGCTTTCGCAGCAATAAAGATGTCCTTGCCTGAGGGTGTTAAACATACTTTCAAGACGTATGGGACTTCTAGAGAGCTGTGGGAAGCTTTGGAAAAACGTTATCAGATCTCGTCAAAAGTGAATACTTGTGATCAAGCATTGGTTGCTGAGTTTGCAGCTGCGAAGATAGGAGAAGTAGCTGCTGAGGTTGAAAAGATGAAAGCTGATAAGGAAACTGCTGAGAAGAAGGATGCAGAAGTTTCAAAGGGCTTGAAAGATGTGAATGAACTTGCAACAGAGGTGAAGGTTACATCAGAACCTGTAAGTCATACATGTCTTAATTACACTGAACTACAGGGTAAAGTTGACAGACTATTAGAGCAAAACAAAATTCAGTTAGCTGAATTGCAAAAATTAAAAGAGTCAAATGTTCTTTTGATTAAATGAGAGTCAGATTGTTTAAATAAACTCAAATCAACTAAACAGGAAATTAGCAGTCTAACAAGCAAAGTCAATGAACTGTTACAGGTCATTGATTTGGCTCGTGAAACTGTGAAAGAAAAGACTAACGAGCTTTCAGAAAAGTGCACGAATTGGCTGATGCACAAGCCAAAATTGTAGAACTTCAGGGGAAGTTACACAACTTTGGGAATTCTTCATTAGTCAGAACTCAAATTCAAAAAGGTTTAAAAAAGAGTAATGATAAAACAGGGGTGGGGTATACTAAAGCTTCGTCTTTTGAAAATCAAGACTACTCAGTTTTACCAACTGAAGATGAGCTAGCTGATTTTGTAACCACTACACAAGTAGTAGTGGATCCGATAGCTGTGGACTTGCCAAATAGTCCAGTTTCTTTGAAAGAATCTGTTGGGTCTAACAGTACACCTCATAAAGTGGATGAGGATACTGAAGACAAAAAGGCCAACACATTTAAAAAGGGATCAAACAAAAAGAAAAGTTATAAGAAATGATCCTGTTTTAAATGTCACAACAAAGGGCACGTGGCGAGTTACTGTCCTTTGAAGAAAGGTAAGCAAAAGGTTGATGAGGTTAAGGATGGGAATCAGGTTGGGTCAAGCAACAGTGTAAAAACTAGTTGTCAAGCTAAGAAACCTGAATCTCAATCAAAACCTTCAACTTCGAAAAGATTTGATAGACCAAGAAGTATTTCTCCACAGTTTAGTCATTATATTGGTAAATCAAATCGTTTTCAAAGTCAAACTAGAAATTTTGGATATCAAAATCGATACCAAACTTCTGGTAATCGAAATTATCAAAGAAACAACGAACATAGGGGTTTTAGTAACTCAAATGTTCAACAACATCCAAAACTTTTTCAAAATTCATGGTATGAGAATGGGAGAAGAAGGTATCAAGGTAATAATTTTCAAAGGTCAGGATATACGAGAAGTTATTGGAACTCTCACAATCAAAGACCTAATGGAAATTATCAATCTTGTTCAACAATGGGTAAGCAATCCAAGACTCCATTGAGGAGTGATGGATATTGGATGGATGTTCCTGTATTGGATGAATATGGAAAACCCAAGAAAATCAGGGCTTGGGTTCTCAAGACTAACTAAGTTGTTGAGTGAATGCAGGATGACCAAGAAGGACTGTTGATGTGTTCGACAGTGGTTATTCCTGTACAGCATGTGAGGTGAATAGTTGGTTAACATCTGTAACGAACTATTTACTTTTGTGATTGTTTTGATGTGTTAAACGTGAAAAACCTTTGTCAGATTTTAAAGTGGGGAGTCTGTTTGTGTTAAAATTTTGTGTTTTTAAAACTTACTCCATAAAAACAAAAATTTAGGGGGAGAAATTCCTCTAAGCCAAAAAGAGTTTAGATAGTGCGTGAGTTTAGGGGGAGTAAGTTGTAAAATTTTAAAAATGAAAAACTTAAAAAAATAGAAAATCAAAAATGAGTTATCACTGTGTAAAAAAGAAGATATGATAGTACATCAGCAAGTTAGACTGTCACACTGAAATTGAACCTAAATTGCTTAAGTGTGATAGCAGCTTCATCATATGGTGTACCAGTAGGCAAAATCATGAAATAATCAACTTACCAAAGTGATATAAACCTAAATGCACTGAGTATGAGTGGGGAACACATCAGTGGTGTATGGTTTAATGACCTTAAATCTTGCGTTGATAGATTGCCAAAATCTGAAGTTTTGGGTCTTTATACTGTTATTTCATCCGGGGATATCATGGGTGTCCTTCTGCTGCATCCAGATACATGCTGACCTAGACACACCCAGGATATCTTAAAAGAGCTAAAAATGCCAAAACCCTGAAAATGAAAAAACTCTCATAGAGAGTCATTCAATAAGTGCAAAATGCACAATTCGTACCAAAAATGGTATCTGTCTTAGCCCTCGATAAGATATTTTGGTCTCTCTGCTGTACGGAAGTAGTGACCTGCTCACCAATTATCTATCGTTGAAAAACAAAATGGATGAATTCAGTATACTCACCTACTACGATGAATCTTTGTGCATACCTTGATCGCGGGGGTACATCCTGAAGTGGGACACGCTCGTATTTTGGTATAATAAAATTACCTTAACGTATCATACGGTAATGGTACTTGAAATGTTCATGCATTTTGTTTAAGTGGACAAACATACTGGTAATCGTCTTGAACTGCTTTTCACAGAAAATTACATAAAGAATTATCTAATAGTGTGAAATAGTTTGATTTTGCTGATATGATCTTCTTGCACATGATTCTCACAAAAAGAAGTATTGTAAATATTTTTGAGTTTAGTTAAGTTAGTTTAGTTTGTTTGAAAAATATCAAAAATACCAAAAAGATTTTCCTTTTAAAAGGTCTCCCATTTTGAACTGACAGGTAGTTGTTTTTGCAATCTAAGATAAAATATTGGTTTATCTTTAAATGTGAAAAAGGCTAATGGTTTTTCGAGATACTTGCTTGTGTTTCTAAACAGATTGATGCAGTTATCAACATGAAGTGTAGAATACAAGTAAAGTGCAGATTGAGAATGAAGTGAAGATGTGTGAAAGATGCATGGTAGGATCCTTCTACTACTTTGCTGAGAAAGAGATATGGAAGATTTGAAGATACTTGCTTAACCAAAGATTGCTAGTTCGCTGATCTACAACGAATGAAAGTTTTGGAGATTGGAAGCATCAGCTAAGGGGGAGTTTGTTGATGTCAGAAACTGTGTAGCTGACGTCATCCAAAGACTAAAACACTGCAAGATGTTTGAAGACAAAGATACACTATGAAGCTATTGTCAAGGGGGGGTTTGTTGGTGCATGTTTTGTAACAACAGCTTAGTAGTTTGTTTATTTAGTCTTTGGATATTTTGTATTGGGCTTAGCATTATTGGTTAGGGAGATATTTAGTGTTATGGGCTTGGAGAATGGCCTAGCCTAGACCAAAGCCCATGTGCAAACCTTGTCCTATATAAACAAGGCTTAGCATTAGGGTTTAAGTGAGACATTGTTACACACTTGGAGGGTTTGAGAGAGAGTTAGAGAAATCTACAGAGAGTGGCTGAGAGATTTCTTGTGGGTCTTGAATTGATTGTAAACGTTCGAGTTGGATAATCAATAGAAGACCGGATTGAAAGTGTATCGTGTTCTTGATTCTTGTTCTACTCGTTTTTCTGTGAAATCCGATCTAGGGGATTCCGCACTCTAGGTTGGATCAACGATTCTGTGACGATCCGCACGGTTTACGGGGACTTACATTTGGTATCAGAGCCAAAAAGAGTTTAGATAGTGCGTGAGTTTAGGGGGAGTAAGTTGTAAAATTTTAAAAATGAAAAACTTAAAAAAAATAGAAAATTAAAAATGAGTTATCACTGTGTGAAAAAGAAGATATGATAGTACATCAGCAAGTTAGACTGTCACACTGAAATTGAACCTAAATTGCTTAAGTGTGATAGCAGCTTCATCATATGGTGTACCAGTAGGCAAAAGCATGAAGTAATCAACTTACCAAAGTGATATAAACCTAAATGCACTGAGTATGAGTGGGGAACACATCAGTGGTGTATGGTTTAATGACCTTAAATCTTGTGTTGATAGATTGCCAAAATCTGAAGTTTTGGGTCTTTATACTGTTATTTCATCCGGGGATATCATGGGTGTCCTTCTGCTGTATCCAGATACATGCTGACCTAGACACACCCAGAATATCTTAAAAGAGCTAAAAATGCCAAAACCCTGAAAATGAAAAAGCTCTCATAGAGAGTCATTCAATAAGTGCAAAATGCACAATTCGTACCAAAAATGGTATCTGTCTTAGCCCTCGATAAGATATTTTGGTCTCTCTGCTGTACGGAAGTACTGACCTGTTCACCAATTATCTATCGTTGAAAAACAAAACGGATGAATTCAGTATACTCACCTACTACGATGAATCTTTGTGCATACCTTGATCGCGGGGGTACATCCTGAAGTGGGACACGCTCGTATTTCGGTATAATAAAATTACCTTAACGTATCATACGGTAATGGTACTTGAAATGTTCATGCATTTTGTTTAAGTGGACAAACATACCGGTAATCGTCTTGAACTGCTTTTCACGGAAAATTACATAAAGAATTATCTAATTGTGTGAAACAGTTTGATTTTGCTGATATGATCTTCTTGCACATGATTCTCACAAAAAGAAGTATTGTAAATATTTTTGAGTTTAGTTTAGTTAGTTTAGTTTGTTTGAAAAATTTCAAAAATACCAAAAAGATTTTCCTTTTAAAAGGTCTCCCATTTTGAACTGACAGGTACTTGTTTTTGCAATCTAAGATAAAATATTGGTTTATCTTTAAATGTGAAAAAGGCTAATGGTTTTTCAAGATACTTGCTTGTGTTTCTAAACAGATTGATGCAGTTATCAACATGAAGTGCAGAATACAAGTAAAGTGCATATTGAGAATGAAGTGAAGATGTGTGAAAGATGCATGGTAGGATCCTTCTACTACTTTGCTGAGAAAGAGATATGGAAGATTTGAAGATACTTGCTTAACCAAAGATTGCTAGTTCGCTGATCTACAACGAATGAAAGTTTTGGAGATTGGAAGCATCAGCTAAGGGGGAGTTTGTTGATTTCAGAAACTGTGTAGCTGACATTATCTAAAGACCAAAACACTGCAAGATGTTTGAAGACAAAGCTACACTATGAAGCTATTGTCAAGGGGGAGTTTGTTGGTGCATGTTTTGTGACAACAGCTTAATAGTTTGTTTATTTAGTCTTTGGATATTTTGTATTGGGCTTAGCATTATTGGTTAGGGAGATATTTAGTGTTATGGGCTTGGAGAATGGCCTAGCCCAGACCAAAGCCCATGTGCAAACCTTGTCCTATATAAACAAGGCTTAGCATTAGGGTTTAAGTGAGACATTGTTACACACTTAGAGGGTTTGAGAGAGAGTTAGAGAAATCTACAAAGAGTGGCTGAGAGATTTCTTGTGGGTCTTGAATTGATTGTAAACGTTCGAGTTGGATAATCAATAGAAGACCGGATTGAAAGTGTATCGTGTTCTTGATTCTTGTTCTACTCGTTTTTCTGTGAAATCTGATCTAGGGGATTCCGCACTCTAGGTTGGATCGACGATTCTGTGACGATCCGCATGGTTTATGGGGACTTACAGGGTTCAAGCTAACCATCTGAGATCTTGGGAGTGTATTTTGAAAAAGTATGTACTACCACGTACAGATCTGCAAGTTGAAAAAGAAATCTCGGAATTCAGTGACAAAGAACGTGACATGTACAAAGCTGAAAAGATGATGATTAGTCTACTTCAGCAAGCTATTAAGGAAGACATCTTTGTATTTCTTCAACATGACAAAACTTCAAAATCAATTTGGAATGCTATTAGAATCAAATTTGAGGGAAGTGAAAAGATGATTAAGAGCAAAAAGGCACTACTTAAAAAAGAATTTGATCTTTTCACAAGTTTGCCAGGGGAAGATACAAAGAAATTAATTGAAAGATATTGCCACTTAGTACGATATATGTCCATGTTAAGCATAACCAAAGATCGTGAAGAATGGGTCGACAAGTTAGCTGACGCTTTACCTCAAAAGGAGTGGGGCACTTACTTGATGATCTTAAAGAACACTGGAGTATATGATGGTTTGACGATTTCTCAGTTCATCGAGAAGATTGAGGGTCAAGATCTTGAACAGCAAAAGATTGCGAGGATGAATAATCCGAATGGTCAACAAGACGTGAAAATGTATTATAAAAGCAGTGTTCAAGAGGTTGAAAGAAGTCCGAAGATTCAAACTGCTTTTAGTGCTGGAATTCATCTGAAAATGTTGATCAAGGTTCAAACAACAGCAGTGGATTTTCTTCATATCCGAGTGTTAATCCCAAGAGTTCATCATCAAGTTTTCATTCTCAAAGTACAAAAGGCGGTGGTTGTGTGATACAGTGCAACATTGCTTTGAATCTTCCAGAGGGTAAAAGTTTCTCTGAAGAAATTGCAAAAGATCATATGTCATTACTTGCAACTGTGCTACAATCCTATGAAGGTTTAGTTGCAGGGAGGATCGGGAAACCTATGCTAACAAAGGAGGATTACAATCAGATAGACGCTGAAGAAATGGAGCTCATGGACATCAAATGGGGTCTAGCTAGTGTCCTGAGAAGAGCTGAAAAGTTCAAGATGATTACTGGAAGAAATGATTTTCTTGATGCACATGTTTCTACTTTAGGTTTTGATAAATCTAAAGTTACTTGTTTTCGATGCAGGGAGAAAGGTCATTTCAAGAGGGAATGCAAGAATAGAGAAGCAAATGAAGCAAAGAATCCGTTTGGAAAAGATGATTACTACCGGAAAGCAATATATCAACAAGTTGGTCAACAACAACAACAAGAACCACAAGTGGCTCATGGTAGAAAAGTGATAGAGGATTCTTCAAAGAGAGCATGCTTAGTGAATCAAGAAAATTTTAGCTGGGATAAACACATTTCATCCGACAGCAAAGCTTGCCTAATTAATCAAGATGATGAAAGGTTACCTGAAGGTTTTAGCTGGGATATATTTGTTGATGCAAAAGGAGAGTTTAAAGCTTTCATTGCTAAAATTGTGAAAGAACCAGATATGTTTACCGAGTGGATGAAAGCTATTGGTGTTAGTGTGAAGAAAGAAGAAGAAAAGTCTGTTTCATCTGATGAAAGCTCACAAAGTTCAGATGAAAGTTTAGAAAGAGAAACTGTTTTTGATCAAACACCATCTGATTCTAGTTTTTCAGAAGATAGTTCTGATAAATCAATTGAGTTTGATCAATCACCGACTGATGACAGTGGTGATGATGAAGAAGAAAGACATATTAATGTTGCAAAAACTCATCTCTCTCCTGAAAGTTTTCATTTTTATTATGCAGATCGCTTGGAGAAGATGAAGGAGAGACGAACAGCAAAAGAACAAAAGCAAAAGAAGTCTGAAAGTGTTGTTCAAAAAGAT
This sequence comes from Helianthus annuus, assembly GCF_002127325.2. NCBI lineage: Eukaryota > Viridiplantae > Streptophyta > Magnoliopsida > Asterales > Asteraceae > Helianthus > Helianthus annuus. The sequence goes on from NC_035443.2 coordinate 31,534,538, forward strand.
GAGACTGGTCAAAATGAAGAAGTTAAAATTGTTGCTGAGGAGATTATTGAAACTGAGAAGGTGATTGAAGCTGGGAAGATTAGTAAAGTAGAAAAGATTGTGGAAGTCATCAAGCCTTACTCAAAGTGTCTAGAATCTTGCAAAGAATGTGCAGCAAAATACGAGAAGTTGGCTGAGCTTGAGAAGATGAAGGAACAATTACTGTTCAATCTCAACTACGTGAAGGAGTCTTATGATGTTTTGAACAGAACAGTAACTGGTCTTCAAAAGACAAGTTCTGAAAGAGAAGACGCTTTTGACGATGATGAATGCTACAATGATGACGAAGCAAAAAGCTATAAACCATTACATTGAGGAATGTGCCAAGCCGAAACAAGAGTTGGAGACTGAGAAAATTGAGAATGAGAGAATCAGAATGTAGGATCGCGTTCGGCCCTGATTGAGTCGACCAGAAGAATTCCTATCCAAATCAAGAGGCGGAAACTAATGATTTGGTGATATTTCAGTCGAATTCACTTAAATTTGCTGTTGTATTGATCAATAACACGAGTACACGTTCTGACAGCACTTCGGCAGCACTTCGTGGCTCACCGGAAGAAAACACACACACAACAACTCCTAGATCCGCTTGAATGTCCCCTATATATAGATGAGGAGGTTTCGCTTATACGGTCATGTCCGTATAAGCGAACCTATCATGTTCATATAAGCGGATCTATTAACTTGTTCATTTAAGCGAACCTAAGACTATGACACATAAGCGAAACCTATTTAAACACTTGTTTCTAGGATTTTGTGCCATGTCTAATCTATACAACACTAAGACTCGATGTAGACGTAGTCGACAGACGTAGTGCACCAGCAGACTCCCCCTCGGATGTTGACGAAGTCTTCGATTGTCAACCTACAGTCTTTATCAGTCTTCAATCTTCTTCTGAAGTATTTTGTCATTTCAAGAATCCGCAAACTCTATCTTCATCATCAACAAACTCCTCTCTCTCGAATGTTGACACGGTGTCTTCAGACTCCCCCTCTCAGACTGCTGGGATCGTGGCCTGGAATTCACAGCTTCATTCTAAGATCGTGATCAGGCTTCCATCAGGTACAAGATCGTTACCTGACTCTATACTATCTCAGGATCATCACCTAGCACATATATACCTGCACAATCTCTACCTAAACATAAGTTTCTTCAAAAATTAAATCTTTTCAACAATTTAGAAACTTTTGCAAGAATTTCCAGAAATAATTTTACATCCAAGATCTTTTACTGGCTCTTCTCAAGCAAACTTAACAACATCAAATACATTATCCCAAACCTATTCTTCATGTTTAGCACTTTGAATTTCGAAAATCAGCTTCTCAACACCAGTTGTCGAAAATCTTTTTGGATTTTACAAAAATTTATGCTAAAACACACTAAAATCTTTTTGGATTTTCTGAAAAAGAAATAACTAACACCACTTGTAAAAACACGAAACAATGCAGAAATGAAATATTTACAGATAATATTTTTGTGAGTTCGTGCAAGAGGATCAAATCAGTTTCTGAGACATATCATCAACACCGTTAAGCTAGATTTCATTTTAAGCTCTAAACAATTTACCTAGATTGTCAGTATGTTTGTCCTCTTAAATTTTCACACAAATTTCAACTGTTTTGAGATATGCAATTAGTGTCTTAGATACTTAAACTTATCCGTGTGTCCCATTACTTGAATATACTCCCGTATCCAGATCCCAATATTCAGTCTTACAAGTGAGTATACCACAGATGATATCTGTAAAGGGGTTATGTGCGAGGGCCGTGAGAGCTCAGGTCGATACTTCCGTATACGTAGAGAGATGACGACTTCGACTTTTCGGTGTGTCCCCTTTAGAGGATCTTTTAATTACAACAGCAGCGATTATCAATTTTATTGTTTCATCAGCATACCGAGGGCGAGCTTATATTTCAAAGCTTTTTGCAGAAAGCATTCTCTGGGGACTAGGTCAGTATTTCCATACAGCAGAAGTCCCGGGATAATACCCCAGATATCACTAAGTATAAAGACCTAGTATCTCAGAATAAGGGACCTTTCAAACAAGATTTCAGGGGTTACCTATATATCCAAGCAGTTTTGTTAACCCACAAAATAAGCAAGTTTGATTTTAGATTTATATCTCGTTACAGTTTACTAAATGTGCGAAAACCTACTGACACATCCACAGTAAGATTGTTTATCACATTTTGACTATCCATTTCTTTTGCGTGTTGAGATAGTCCACTGATGTTCTATCATTTCCTCTTTTATGCAACCAAAACTCATTTTTCAGTTTTTCAAATGTTTTTGGCTTTTTCAAATTTTCTGATGTTTTTGGATTTTCTAAAATTTCTTACTCCCCCTAAAATTCAAATACATCTAATGAAAATTGAAAACAAAAACTGTACAGAACACCACAACTGATTATCGAATCGCTTCAATTCTCCATCCGTTTGACTAAAACAATCAGAACTCCCCCTCACAACAAACTATTTTCCCATAATGATTTCAAAACACTCAAGTTTGTTTTAATCAGAATGGTTTTTCCGGAAAATAAGTTTTGTTGATTTTACCACTTGTAAAATTGGAGATTAACTCATTACGTAGTTTTACCAATCTATTGAATGATTGTTAATTCAAGTTCAAACTAATGACCTTGATTAACCACTTGTAGAGTCAACCTGGTTCTAATTCTGAACCACTTGTAACAACAACAATCATACAACTCAAGCCTGTTTTTCAACCAATTACCATCTGTTGATTGAATTCTCAAAGTGCCGATTCCTACTCCTCGCTTACAAACCTGGGAGTTCCGGCAAATCCTGCAAAAACTTCTCAAACACATATTACAAACATGATAAAGAATGATGCCGATTCCTGATCCACGATTACCAACTTGGGATCTCCGGCAAGTCAGGTTTTTACTCTTTGAAGAATATATCCACCCAAGCCTGACTTTCCTTGGGTGTAACAATCTCATCATCTTTTCTTTCAACAGACTTGTGAACACGTCGTTTTGAAGCATAAAAATCTTTGACACTTTTGGCCTTACCATTGACCATTTGTCCAAAAATACGTTTCACATTTCCATTAAAAGTCTTTTCAACATCAAATTTCTTCTTGTCAGAATAAAATTGATTTGAAATTTCAACTTTTCCAACTTTCTTCATAAAATTTTCAGCACGCAAAGGTGGAAAATTTTCATCGTTCATAGTTGGAACTTTTCTATCAACCTTTTTCTCAACACGTGGCTCCTCTGATTTTATGGAATTAGATTCATCACCAGACTTGTTACCTGAACCTTTCACAACCCATTTTTGATTTATAACATTTTCTTTTCTTCTTGAAGCACTCTTTGAACATTCTCCTTTTTCAAAAGTTGAATTTTCAAAGCCAGTAAACTTCTGGGTTGAAAGTTCAGTTTTCTCAATGACTTTCTCTTTCATTTTACCAGAGACTTCTTGTTTTGGCTTGAATATCTTCGGACAATCCTTCGCGACATGACCAACAGTTTTACACTGAAAACAGGTTCTCTTTTCAATCTTCTTTGGAACATCATTCTTCTTCGGTTCTTCTTGCTTCTTGCCAAGGAATTCCTGATTTGTCTACTTTCTGAATGATTGTTGTTTCTCAGCTTCAGTCGTTTTCCCTGAAACAAACATAGTTTTTGATTTATACATTTTTTCATTTTTATAGTTATTCGGTGGAACAAAACCAAGACCTTTCTTTTTGTAATTACGATTATGGTTTGGTTTCTTTTGGAAACTGTAACCACAATTGTAACCCATTTTCTTGTTGATTCTTTGTTGATCTCTTGAAGTGTATTGTTTAGGTTTTTCCGATAAGATTTACATCTTTTATTTCAGAAATATTAATTTCTGTTATTTTGAAAACCTTTTGAATCATTTCAAGTCTAACACTTCTTATTGGAAAAGCTTCATCATAATATAATTTGTCAGAATCTTTCAAAGTATAAGCCACTTTGAATGATTCATCATTCAAATTAGATTTTGACATCAAAAACTCTTTATCATAAACCCGTTTGTCCTTTTTGAATGTTGGCTTTGACGCATTGGACCCTGACTTTGACTCAGGTTTGGACTCCATGTTTAACTCCTCACTGTCATCTTTATCTAACACCTGATCGACCACACTTTTTATCAACTTTGACTCATGATCAGTATCGGATGACGTGTATGTGACATCAATATTTTCTGGCAAGTTATCTAATGGCCCAGACTCCCATTCTAAGTTTATTGCTTTTTCGACTCTCTCGGAATTTGGATTTCGAGGTGAATATCCATTTTCGACCGGGGGCGGACATCTATTGTAGACCACACTTGATTTCGTACCAGAAGTTTTCACTTTTTCTTCGTCTTCTGTCACAAATTTCTTTTCTTCGGACGTCTTCTCTTCTCCAAATGTCTTCAGATTCTCCACAACCGGATAAATCCTATTAACAACAAAAGTAGAACATGAGTAACTTTCTAATAACTTTTTAACTTTCTCAATTTCTATCTTTTGTGTTGCTAATTCCAACTCCAGATCAACACATTTCTTTTTATGAAAATTAGCATCATCAAGCTGTCTCAGATACGCTATCTTTAGTGTATTCATTGCCACAACTTGTTCACCACTCGAATCAGTATACTTGTTTATTTCTCTGTTCATTGTACCATATGATTTTTTTAATCTGTTTATATTATGCAACAATTCATTGTTCTGCTTGATTAAAGAATCACAATTCATGCACTTTTCAGGAACTTTGACAGGTTCAGCATCAACTTTTACTTCAAATTCAGGAACCTCTTTGACTGTTCTATTTGATCGTAAAAATCCAGCTCTTCTTTTTCTCTCAGCTTCAGCTTCAGCTTTTAATCTCTCTTCCTCTTCTTCCTCTTCTTCGAGCTTTCTTCGTCTTGCTTCAGCAGCTTCCATAACTTTCCTGCTTCTTTCTGCACATTTCAAATCATAGGCATTAGCAAAGAAAGCATTAACATTTGAAGTGTTTTTGGACATCTCTTTGGTTATGAGATCTTTATCTGGGCAAAAATCGTCCCAACAAAAACCTTCAGCCAACTTTTCATCATCTTGTTCTGCCAAACACACTTTGCTGTTTGTTGGAATATATTTTTCCCATTAAAATTTTCATATTTGCTTAGACATGCTCTTTTTGTCCCGTCAATCACATCTCTCCCATGTGCAGTTTGTGCCTGATGCTGTGCTGGTGGTGTGACTTGATGATAAATTGCCTTTTTGTGATAATCGTTGTTCCCAAAAGGATTTTGGGCTCCAGTAGCTTCACGGTTTTTGCACTCCCTCTTGAAATGCCCCTTTTCCCTACAACGAAAACACGTAACTTTAGATTTATCAAAGCCTAAAGTTGAAACATTTGCATCACGGAAATCATCTCTTCCTGTAATTTGTTTAAACTTTTTAGCTTGTCTCATCACACTAGCCATGCACCATTTTATGTCCATTAATTCCATTTCCTCAGCATCAATTTGATCGTAATCCTCTTTCGTGAGCATTGGATTACCGATCTTCCCGGCCACAAAACTACTATAAGACTCAAGAACCATTCCCAACAAAGACATTTGATTTTTAGCAATCTCTTCAGTGTAATCTTGATCATTTTCAATACTAAGAACAATATTGCACTGAAGTTTTCTTCCATTCTTTGTTACAGAAATGTTTGGATCGAATGATGAAAATCTTGTGCTGCTTGATCCTTTGGATGACTTCTTTTCAGAAGAATCTTTCACACTGAATGCGGTTTCAATTTTTGGAGAATGACTTGTCGTTCCAGGAACACCACTCTTGTAGTATAAGCTGATGTCTTGTTCTCCATCGTAATTCTTCATCCTGGCTATCTTCCTTTGCTCCATTTCTTGAGCTTCTAGGTGTTTGATGAAATCTCCCAGTGTCATATTCTTGTAATCTTTTCTGTTGGATCTCAACATCATTAGAAACGATCCCCATGTTTCATGTGGTAGCGCATCTGCAAGTTTTTCAATCAATTCGTCAGTATCTTTCTTAATTCCAAGTTTTGTCATATTTCTCACCAAGTTACAATATCTGTCAATTATCTGCTTGGTGTTTTCAGTTTTCAAACCACGGAATAAATCGAATTATTTCTTCATGAGATACATCTTATTTTTGAGCATATCATCACTTCCAACAAATTTTGCTTCCAATTCTGTCCAGATTGAATAAGTAGTTCCATCATGTTGAAGCAATATCGAGATATCTTCTTTTATCGCTTGCTGAAGCAGACTCACCATCAATTTCTCATTTCAATATTTCTTTTTATCTTCAGTACTCATTTCTCTAATTGTTTGCTGCACACCATTTGTAACGGGTCTAACATATGGCTCTTCAGTGTGTTCCCACGCATCTAGGTGATAAGCCTCGACCCAGTTTCCAAATCGTTCAGACCACACGCTATAATAATCAATATCCATGAGTTTAGGCGGTTTCTGAGACGTTCCGGTTTCATTATCAATCAAAGCATTCTGTGTAATTGAGATCGGACTAGCAAAGGCGTTATAGAATTCAGTGTCCATTGTTTGATTGTTCAAAATTTACAAATTTCCAAGTTCAGGTAAAGTTGTTCACAAAAGCGAAACCTTTAGATGTACAGAAAAGCGAAACTCCAATCTGACACAAAAGCGGAACCTCAAGGTTACTTGAAGCGAAACTTCTCTTTGTTCAGATAAGCGAAACTTCAATGGTCCTTGAATCGAAACTATCTTGTACAAAAGAGCGAAACTGTCTGTTCAAGCGGAACTCTTGAGCGGAACTACAACAAAGTGTCTTTGAAGCGGATCCTTTGAAGCGGAACTATTAGAAATTGTCCAAATAAGCGGAATTAAGTGATCAAATAAGCGAAACTAGCTGAACTTTGAAGCGAAACTATATGCTGATGTCACCTTTTGAACGTGTTCTTACAAGCGAAACCCCAAAAATCCTACTTTCTAGGTCGACTTTAAATCTGAAACATTCAAGGATTTACTAATACATGATTCCGAGTGCAATGTGTGAAATTGAGCTGATTTTACCGTGAAAAATTTTGAAATATTAAAGAAAGTGTAGAAAAACAGATGAAATGCAGCTGAAATGGCAAGAACTCTCCCTCCTGAGCTCTGATACCACTTGTAGGATCGCGCTCGGCCCTGATTGAGTCGATCAGAAGAATTCCTATCCAAATCAAGAGGCGGAAACTAATGATTTGGTGCTATTTCAGTCGAATTCACTTAAATTTGCTGTTGTATTGATCAATAACACGGGTACACGTTCTGACAGCACTTCGGCAGCACTTCGTGGCTCACCGGAAGAAAACACACACACAACAACTCCTAGATCCGCTTGAATGTCCCCTATATATAGATGAGGAGGTTTCGCTTATACGGTCATGTCCGTATAAGCGAACCGATCATGTTCATATAAGTGGATCTATTAACTTGTTCATATAAGCGAACCTAAGACTATGACACATAAGCGAAACCTATTTAAACACTTGTTTCTAGGATTTCATGCCATGTCTAATCTATACAACACTAAGACTCGATGTAAGACGTAGTCGACAGACGTAGTGCACCAACACAGATGATTATTACAAAGTTATTCTAGTTCTGATTATCTTATCGATCGAATTTATCCAACTATTGCAGGTTTCGAAGCATTTCAGGATGAGAAGCCAAAGAAGAAGGATACTGGTAAGAAATCGAGTGTTGGCTATAACAAGTGTCCGCCTCCGATCTGGGAAGGATATTCTCCCAGAAAACCAAATGAGGAACAAGTCCAAAAAGCAGTCAATATAACGCTAAAATCTGAAACAACTGATGAATTACCAGAAAACATTGACGTCACTTTCACATCGTCTGACACTGATCATGAGTCTGAGTTAATTAAAAAGGTGGTCGATCAGGTGTTGGATACAGATGGGGAGTCTGAGTCAAAGTCTGAGTCTGGAGGTTCAAGTTCATCAGTCAACAGTCCAAAGACATCGGTTAAACGGGCTTACAGTAAAGAGTTTTTGTTATCAAAATCGAATTTGAATGATGAAACATTTGAAGTAGCATATACTTTGAATGATTCTGACAAATTCTATTTAGACAAAGAGTTTCCAATAAGAAGTGTTAGATTTGAAATGATCAAAAAGGTTTTCAAAATGACAGAAATTAATATTTCTGAAATAAAAGATTTAAATCTTACTGAAAAACCTAAAAAATACACTACAAGAGTTCAACAACGGTTAAACAAGAAAAAAGGTTACAGTTCTGGTTCTGGTTTTCAAAAGAAACCAAACCATAACGGTAATTTCAAAAAGAAAGGTCTAGGCTTTATTCCATCAGAAAATGATAAAAATGAGAAAATTTCTAAAACGGACACAAAATTTGTTTAAGGAGGAAGTGCTGAGGAAGAACAGAAGAAACCTTTTTGGAGACAATCAAACCAGGAGTTTCTTGCTGAGAGGAAAGGAACTGGAGTTTTTCATCGAAAGGAGACTAGAACCTGTTACAAGTGCAATGAAGTTGGTCACATTGCATAGAATTGCTCTCGAGCTACAAAGACAAAACAGGGAGTCTCTGAAAAACTTAAAGAAAAAGTTGTCGATGTTGAACCACCAACTGAGAAATTCAAAATTTTTGAAAATTCAACTTATGAAGTGGGTGAGTGTTCAAAGAAAAAATTTTACAAAAAGAGAGCCAAAGACAACCAAATGTGGGTTGTTAAGAAATTTTCTGAGAAAGTCGGCAATGAATCTGATTCCACAAAATCAGTGGAGCCACAAGTTGAGGTCAAAGAAGAGAATTCAGTATCTTCAGTGAATGATGATAATTTTCCATCATTGAAGAATGAAAAGTTTAAACAGAAAATTGGTAAGGTCGAGATCTCGAATCAATTCTATTCTGAGAAGAAAGAATTTGATGTTGAGAAAGCATTCAATGGGAATGTTAAGAAAATTTTTGGGAAAATGGTCAAGGGAAAGGCAAAAGGGGTTAAAGATTTTTATGCTACAAAGAAGGCAACTTATAACCCATCTGAATCAGAGTTAAAATCACTCAAGGTTGGTCAGACTTGGTTGGAAATTCTTTTCCCTTAAAAATCTGACTTGCCGGAGATTCCAAGTTTGTAATCGCGGATCAGGAATCGGCATCATTCTTAAAAATTGATTGTGTGAATGAATCTTAAAATGGTTAAATTTTTACAGGATGTGACTTGCCGGAGCTTCCAGGTTGGTAAGTGTGAAGCAGAAATCGGCATCTTTATGGTAAAATGAATTTGTGTAGATTTTTTATTCCTACATGTGGTTAAATGGTTTGGATAAACTTACAAGTGGTAAGGGGTTGGATCTTACAAAGTGATTCATCAATGTCATAAAATTGAACTTGATGTAATCCTCATACATGTGGTTAAAAATGGACAATGTGATGAGTTTACCCCGAACCTACAAGTGGTTAAAACAAAACTTATTTTCTGGAAAAATCATTTTGATTGAAACAAACTTAAGTGTTTTGAAATCAAATTGAGAAAATAGTTTGTTATAAAGGGGAGTTCTGATTGTTTATGCCTAGTGGATGGCGAATTGAAGCGATTTGATATCAGTTGTCACGTTGTTTGTATAGCTTGTTTTCAAATTTCTTTAAATTCATTTGCATTTTAGGGGGAGTAAAAATTTCAGAAAATCCAAAAACATTAGAAAATTTGAAAAAGCCAAAAACATGATAAAACAAAAATGAGTTTTGTTGTGAAAAAGAGGAAATGATAGTACATCAGTGGACTATCACAACATGCCAAAGAATTGGAAAGTTAAAAATGTGATAAACAATCTCACTGCGGATATGCAAGTAGGTTTTTGCACATTTAGTAGATTGTGACGAGATATAAAACTAAATTTCAAACTTGCTTATATCGTGGGTAACATTTCTTGGATATATGGGTAACCCCCGAAAGATTGTTTGAAATGTCCCTCTTTCTAAGATACTAGGTCTTTATACTCAGTGATATCTGGGGTATTATCCCGGGACTTCTGATTTTGCGGAAGCAATGGCCTAGTCTCCGGATAATACTTTCTCCAAATGCTTGAAATATAGCGCCGCCCTCAGCATAAAAAATGATGAAACATTGAAAAATGTTAATCATGTGCTGTTGAAGAAAAGATCCTCTAAAGGGGACACACCAAAAGTCGAACCGTCATCTCTCTGCTGAATGGAAGGTCTGACCTGAGCTCTCACGGTTTCGCATCTAACCCCTTACAGATATCATCTAGGTATACTCACCTGTAAGACTGAATATTGGGATCTGGATACGGGAGTATATTCAAGTAGTGGGACACGCGAATAAGTTTAAGTGCTTATGACATTAATCTCGTATCTCAAACCAGTTGAACATTGTGTAAAAATTTAAGTGGACCAGTATACTGACAATCTAAGTGAATTGTTTAGAACTTCAAATGAAATGAAGCTTAATGGTGTAGGTGATTTGTCTCATAAACTGATATGATCCTCTAACAGAAACTCACAAAAATATTGTCTGTAAATATGTCTTTACTGCATTTCTTTAAACTCAAAATTCCAAAAAGATTTTCAGTGTGTTTTAGCATAAATTTTGAAAAATTTCAAAAAGATTTTCGACAACTGATGTTGAAAAGCTGATTTTCAAAATTCCGAATGCTGAACATGATGATCATTTTGAAGGGAAGTTTTTTAAATCTAAAAATGTTTGAATATTCTTCTGTAAGTGGTCACAGATATTCTGATTGTTTTGAAAAGGAGAGTCTGAGTTGGTGCATACATCTTAATATTAAATTGTTAAAATTTATGGAATTTATTGTGTGGAAGAGACTGTGCAGGTTTAAGTAAGAGCAGGGTTAATCGATCCTGAGAAGCTTGTGATTGAAGAGAGCCAGTTTCTAATACCTGAGTAGAATGAGAGACAGATTATTATCCTGAAGCTGATGATGCTGATGAACTTAAGGAATCAAGAGATCTGATCAAGAGTATTAGAAAGCTTGAGAGCAAGATCGTGATCCTGATTCTATGAAAGCCAGATTACGATTCCAGCACATCGAAAGGGGGAGTCTGAAGTCATTAGAGAGAAGGATTAGTTCGAAGGGAGCATGTTGGTGCTGATAGAAAGAGTAAAGCCCAAAGACTGATAAAGATTGAATATGAGAAGACTCGACACTGAAGACTCATCAACATCTGAGGGGGAGTCTGTTGGTGCATACATCTGTCGACTTCGTCTTGTATCGAGTCTTGTACTAGATTGTTAGATCAGGGCACGTTCTTTGAGAGAATAGAAGTTTTAGGTGATTTTGCTTGAAAGTGTACATGATGGTTTCAAGCGAAATCAAGTGATGTAATTCCGCTTGTGTGGTTAATTGTGGTGGTTTCGCTTGAGATGTAATTCCGTTTGAAGCATGTTCAAGCGGAATCTCATGTCTATATATAGGTCCTTCAAGCGAAATCATAGGTAGTAGTTCATGATTTGGATACCGAGGTGCTGCCGGTTTGTCCAGTGATTGTAATCAGTGTTAAATCAATCAGAAAGAGTTTTAAAGTGATTTGCAAGCTGTTTCGAAGTCTATTTCTCTGTTTCCGCCTTTGAAATAGATTAAAACTCCTCTGAACGACTCGTTTGGGTCGCACAACCGATCCTACAACGTTATAGTCTCCCTTCCTTTAGGAAATTTCATCCCGAAATTTAGGAAGAGGTAACGAAAAGTTGCGGATACTTAGTCTTCATCTCACTTTCGAGTTCCCAAGTGAACTCAGCGCCACGTTTTCTTTCCCATCGAACCTTAACGATAGGGATTTGACTGCGCCTCAATTTCTTGACACCTCGGTCCATGATCTCAACAAGTTTCTCCACGAAGTGTAGAGTTTCATTGATTTGAAGATCTTCGAGTGGAACTTGAAGTTCTTCATCAGCTAGGCACTTTTTTAAGTTTTAAACGTGGAAGACAGGATGAACATTGTTGAGTTCTTCAGGTAGGTCAAGTCTATCGCAACCTTGCCAATCTTTTCGAGAATTTTGAAAGGACCAACGTAGCAAGGTGCGAGTTTTCCTTTCTCACCAAATCGAACCACACCCTTCCAAGGGGACACCTTGAGAAGTACAAAGTCACCTATCTCGAATTCCAAGGGCTTGCGTCCCTTGTCGGCATAACTCTTTTGTCGGCTCCTGGCTTTCAGTAAGTTATCTTGAACCTGTAAAATGTTGTCCGTCGTCTCTTGTATAAGCTCAGGACCAGTGAACTGAGATTCACCAATCTTGTGCCAACAAATAGGTGAACGGCACTTGCGACCATACAATGCTTCGAAGGGTGCCATTTGAATACTCGCGTGATAACTATTGTTGTACGTGAATTCGATCAAAGGTAAGTGTGAATCCCAGTTGCCACCAAAATCGATTATGCATGAACGAAGCATATCCTCTAAAGTTTGGATATTACATTCGGTTTGACCGTCTGACTCAGGATGGAAAGCGGTGCTAAGGTTTAGAACAGTACCCATAGTAGATTGAAAAGTTTGCCAAAGACGGGATGTAAAACGAGCACCACGATCGGAGATGAGGTCAATGGGGATACCATGACGACAGATGATTTCATCAGTGTAGATTCTAGCCAATTTCTCGAATTTGAAATCTTCACGAATGGGAAGAAAATGAGCTGATTTGGTCAATCGATCGACGATCACCCAAATATTGTCATGACCAGAAGAAGTATGGGGGAGTTTGGTGATAAAATCCATAGCGATGCTCTCCCATTTCCTGACAGGAATTCCGGCTGTTCGATCAAGCCAGAGGGATGTTGGTGTTCAGCTTTAACCTTCGAACATGTGAGACACTTTGCAACGAAGGTGGCGATATACTTCTTCATTCCAGGCCACCAATAGGACACACACATATCTTGATACATCTTATCAGCTCCAGGGTGAATGGAATATCTCGATTTGTGTGCCTCCTTCATCAGAATGTCTCGAAGGTTATCGCGATTAGGAATCCATATACGTTTGAGATAGTATAGAATACCATCGGATTTAGACACAAGATTATCTCTAACAGCGCCTCGTATCTCGACAGAGAGATTACCCTCATTGATAGAGGCATATTGAGCTTCACGAATGCGGTTTTGAAGATTGTTAACGAGTTGGAGACAACGAATACCCTTAACATGAGTTTTACGACTAAGAGCATCGGCCACTACATTCGCTTTCCCTGGATAGTAGCGAATTTCACAGTCGTAGTCGTTTAAGAACTCCACCCAACGGCGTTGACACATGTTCAGTTCCTTTTGGTTGAAGATATGTTGAAGGCTCTTATGGTCGGTGAAGACCACACACTTAGTACCATAAAGGTAGTGTCGCTATATCTTCAAGGAAAAAACAACCGCGCCAAGTTCAAGGTCGTGAGTAGTGTAGTTCTTCTCATGTATTTTGAGTTGTCTCGACGCGTAAGCGATAATCTTGTCGCGTTGCATAAGGACACAACCAAGGCCAAGGTTTGAAGCATCGCAATACACGAAAAAGTCGTCGTTACCATCAGGAAGTGTGAGGATAGGAGCATTACAAAGCATGTCCTTGAGAGTTTGGAAAGATTCCTCTTGTTCGGGACCCCAAACAAAAGGTTTCCCTTTTTGAGTCAAAGTGGTTAAAGGAACAGCTATCTTCGAGAAGTTGGAGATAAAATGACGATAATAACCAGCAGGACCAAAGAAATAATGAATTTCAGATGGAGACTTTTGTGCAATCCAATTCTTCACAGCTTCGATTTTAGCAGGATCAACATGAATACTAAGTTCGTTGATGGTGTGACCAAGAAATTGAACCTCTTTTAACCAAAATTCGCACTTGGAGAATTTGGCGTATAGACGTTCAGTACGAAGAAGCTGAAGAATAAGACGCAAGTGTCGCTCATGCTCTCCTTGTGTCTTGGAATAGATAAGAATATCGTCGATGAAGACGATCATGAAACGGTCTAAGTACGCTTTCCACACGTGGTTCATCAAATCCATGAAAATAGCAGGTGCGTTGGTCAAACCAAAAGGCATGACCACGAACTCATAGTGACCATATCGTGTACGAAAGGCGGTCTTAGGTATATCTTCTTCGAGAACTTGAAGTTGATGATACCCAGAACGAAGGCCGATCTTTGAAAAGCAGGTCGCGCCTTGCAATTGATCGAAGATATCGTTAATGCGAGGAAGAGGGTATCGGTTTTTGACAGTAAGCTTGTTGAGCTCACGATAGTCAATACACATACGGAATGACCCATCTTTCTTTTTGACGAATAGAACGGAAGCGCCCCAAGGAGAAGTACTAGGACGTATAAAGCCTTTATCAAGAAGCTCTTGAAGTTGGCTTGAGAGCACTTGCATCTCAGAGGGTGCTAAACGATATGGAGACTTAGCGACAGGCGTAGCACCAGGAACTAAATCGATTTGAAAATCAACAGAACGAGTAGGAGGCGGACCAGGAAGATCGTCGGGAAACACATCAGGGAATTCACGTATGACTGGAACGTCCCTTATGCTTGGGCCTTTGTCCTTATTCTCCACAATATGGGCAAGAAAGGCGAAGTTACCCTTGCACAAGCACTTGTTCGCTTGGATACACGACATAAGCTTGAGACCTTGAGAAGGTTTCTCGGAATAGACGTGTAGAGAATCACCGTTTGGAATGAAAGACGAATAAACCTTTCAGAACAAACGACTTCAGCACGAACTCGCCTAAGCCAGTCCATGGATATTATGACGTCGAAGCTACCCATTTGCATAGGTATGAGGTCGATGCGAAACATATGATCATTAAGAATCAAGGAGCACTTAGAAAGGACGGAATCGACAGTGACAGATTTACCATAGCTACTTCGACAGCGAAAGATCTTGGCAACTTATAGCGTTTACACTTAAGCAAAGGTTCGAATTCTAATGACACAAAACTTTTATCGGTGCCAGTATCAAATAAACACGAAGTATAAACATGGTTTACAAGGAATGTACCAGTAATGATGTCATTGGCGTTTTGAGCCTGAGCAGTGGTAAGGAGAAAGGCTCTGCCTCGTGCTGGTTGTTGTTGTTGCTGCTGTTGCTGCGGTAGCTGCTGCTGAGGTTGGTTTTGTTGAGGACAGACATTTGCTAGATGGTTAAGATCACCACAGTTGAAACATGCTCGCACAGGAGCGACTTGAGTTTGAGCTTAATTGAGGAAGGGTTTTGAGCTACCATAGCCTGGTTCTGATTGGCCATAGGTGGTTTGTGGCAGTGTTGGGAAAAGTGCCCATATCGATTACAGTTGGCGCACTTGCGGCACAGAATGTTGGGAGGGTGATGGTATTGGCGTTGGCATTGGCCACACTTGGGTTGAGTCCCAGTGTAACCTTTGCGTGGAGGTTCAATGTTGGTTACAGCAAGGCATGGCTTGCAAGGGTTGAGGGTTTGGCAGAGTGATGGCCGCGCAGTTTTGGGTTGAAGCCTTCCGCTTCTTTCCTCGGTTTTTCTTGGAGGATGATGAGGGTACAACTGTGGGTTCAACGGTGGCTTGGTGCGCATTTTTTAGTGAAGCTTTTGCGGCATTTCTACGCATGACATGGTTACTGTTAAGGTGAGCGGCCAAACGAAAGGTTTCCTGGATAGTTGCTGGGCAAGCAGCTTCCACGAGGTTCATGAAAGAATCGGGCAAACAGTGGATGTATTTGTTGATGGTCTTTTCAGGGGTATCAACTTAGCTAGGAAAAAGGATGCTAAGTTACTTGAAGCAGAGGGTTAAACCATCATTGTCATCTTCGATTTGCTTAAGGTGCCAGAACTCATGCTCCAACTTCCTATGCTCGTGAGGCGGACAGAAGTCTTCTCTCATAAGCTTCTTCAGTTCAGCCCATGGTAAAGCGTGGGCGGCATCCTCACCTCTTGTGCTTCGCTCAGAGATCCACCAATCAAGAGATCTTGATCAGAACACCCCTGTAGTGTTTTGGGTGCGCAAGCCGTCAGGACAACCACTCTGACGAAATGTAATCTCCATAGCGTCAAACCAAGTTAGTAGTGCGGTGGCACCATCCTTTCCTGTAAACTCCAAAGGTATACAAGCCATGAATTTCTTGAAAAGGAATGGTGTCTTTGGTTTCTCCACCTTTGAGTCCACAGAACCATGGGGCGAATTGGAGTTGGTTGCAGCTCACGATGTCAGGTATAACTCGGGCCATTTGATCGGCCATTTGTTCAGCGATGAGTCCAACTAACTCTTGTTTGGAGATGGAGTCGTTGTTGGAACCTTTCTTGGACTTGGTCTTCTTTGATGAGCTTGGAGATGCCATCTAGAAGTTCGAAAGAAAAGGAAAGGATAAGATTTGATCATAAATTTTAAAACAATGTTTTTGCATGTATAAGCATTTAAGTGTTCACGTATCACGTATAATTCACATAATTCGCATGTATTCGAAAACTATAAACACATATGAATGCGTAAAAGAGTATAAATTTAGTTTGTTCTTGAGAATTATTATTGTTTTTGATTGCGCGAGACGTGCGAATTGTGTAACGGTTTTGAAACAAACGAGGTAACAAGTATCAAATCACATATAAATTGAATCACATAAAAGAGAGGCTCATAACTCATGGGATTGTTTCGGGTAAAGAAACGTCGACTATTCCAAAGTGAATCGAAAGTCCTTTCAAATTAGAGAAACGTGCTTTGGCCTATAGGTAAGATACTCTCGTCGAGAAGCGAGTAACGGTATCTTACCCTTCCAGTTACTACACGTCTCTAATCGATTGAAACAATCAAAACATTGGCGAGATTGAAAATCGAGGAATGGGACTTAATCGACAAGGTGCGGGTTTCACCCCTAACTTGATGATTTCATACCCTAATGTGGTTGGTACTCGTCGGGTCTAAATATAATTTCGACACTTTGACGAGGGTCCACTAGAGTTTGAATTGGAAATTTACCATTAAGATGTGGATTTCACTCCTAACTTAATGGCGTAATTTCATGCAAAAATAAAGTATAAGCGGGATGAGAGTCGTTCACCAAATTGTGGGTTTCACGCTGATTTTGGTACACTCGTCTCTTTTGTATAAAGAGTGTCTTCAAGTGTATTGTATAAAATGTCTTAGGAAAGATATAATGTAAGTATTTAGACCAAAAGAGGAGAAAGAAGCAAAGTAGGAAGAATGATATTTTAAGCATGAAACAAGAATGGTAAAAAACATGGTTCCTACTATAGACTAGGTCGAACATGACACTTCTACCTATTTCCCTATAGTTATGGCTCTGATTCCAATCTGTCACACCTCAACTGATGGCGGAAACATCGGAGTGAGACGACAACGAGATTGCAAGAGACTTCATAACACTATTTGTGACAATATTTAATCAAAATCATTTTCATTTCATAATTCAAATTGTCAAACATTACATAGAAATTCAAATAACAACAAGTACAAGACAATAACATAACAACAAAACAAAACTGATACAGCATATTAAAACCCTAGGCGTCTATATGTGTATCTAGGCATCATCGCTACTTCAATTTCATAGCATCATCATCCTCCACCTGTAACATGTTTAAAATAAAGTTCAATGCAAAAGCAAAGGCGAGTACACAAGTTTTCATACATACATATTATAAAAAAATGAGTTTAAAAAATTCCACATGGCAAGCTAATGATACAAGATAAACATTAAAGTCGGCATGTGTTCAAACTAATCAAACCAATGATGAAACGCAATAAGCTCTTGACATAACCTCAAGTCTACGGGTGGTACATTAATCCTATAGTGCTATATATGTCAAGGATAGGCTCGATCGAAGCTAATGATAAGTCTTACACAAAACGTATAACCCCAAGTTCAATGTATCATGTAATCAAGTATGCAAGCATGTAATAGGAATGTAAATGCATTTACGAATAAAATTTAAGTGTAAGTTTCATAAGTAAACATGTTACACCCCAAAAAGTGGTAAATGTAAAGAGGGGGTTCGAGTATACTCACGGTTTTGCAAGCTTTCCACTTGTAAATCCGCGAGAGAGTTGTTGTTGTCGGAGGTTGGAACACCAAGTCCTTCTACACGAAGAAACGAAGGTGTATAAGTTTTGAAGGATAACGGTAGATTATGGATTCAGAATAACAAGAAATATGGAAAGTAATATAAGAGAAAGTAACCATCTATTCACAAAATACTCATTCTTGACACTATGAAACTCTAAAGAGTTTGAATGTTTTTATGGAAGTATGATGTTCTTAGGTGGTGTAACCTACTATTTTGACAAGTAACTGTTAGGTTATCATCAAAGTTTGGTTATTATAAGTATTATATATCTTATATGGTTTATATTATAGGTCATTAGTCCATTATTATCACAAGGATGTCATGGAAGTTATATAGGAGGTAGGAAGAACAAGTCTTCCATTTAGGTACCTCTTTGGTGTTCACCACTATACTTGTTGTTATACACAATCAAGGAGGGTCTTGAACATACAATAAAGAATAAGTTAACTACAACTAATCTAAGAAATCATCAAGTAATGTGTGGATTTTCAAGTAGGATAGCCCAAGCTAGTTCTATAATTACATAAACATCAAGCTTGAAGCTTGTTCATTACTTGTGGGTTAAACCCTAATCAAAACAGAAAGTTTATGAGGTTTTAACCTCTGATTTTAAGTGTCACAACCTTGTTTTTAAGCCCAACTAACCATAGAAGTGATTATGAGCATAAGGACATAGGAATGTGTATGAGATAACTCAAGTTCACGCAAGTTTAGCAAAGTTTAATCAAAACAGAAAGTTTGGAGCCTTATTTTGTGATGTTCCAGCCTTGGTTTTCCATGGAAGACCTGTTGGAAAGATACCTAAGGTTATTCCAAGCAAATAGAAAGAAGATTCGTGGAAAAGGGTTAAGAAATGAGTGAGTTATGCTCACTTTTGTGAGTTGATATGATTCTGATATGCTTCTGGATTCAGCTGCGTTTTTAGTGTGTTTGAGAGTGATTAGAGAGTGTTAGGAAAGTGAAAAATGCTTGGAGGAGGCTTGGGTTTTATAGGGAATGGATTAGGGTTGGGTTGGTGGCTAATTAATTCAAGAAACACACTTAACAATCAACTAAACCACCAAAGAATGACCAATTGTCGCGCTGATCTAAGCTAGTCATAGATCCGAATTGCTCGCTGGCCATGAGCCACTTAAGTGGCTGGGTTGCGGGCCGTGACCCGGGGTTGTGGCTGGGCATAAGTTTTGGACATTAACACATTAGGTCCTTTACGTTTATACTTGCAATATTGAAGTGTTTCAAGGGCTATTTTAGACATAAAAGCATAGTATAAGGGTAAAACAAGTATGATTAACATAAAAAAAGTATGTTGAAGTATGATTTAACGTAAGAATGTCGTAAATAAGTATTATATGCCTCCAAGAGACGTATTATTCTTGTATTTCACGAATTTACAAATTTAGCACATAGTTTCCAAGAATTATGAATAATGTATCAAGTGTTTCAGGAAATTAAACGTATGAACATGTACGAAAGACGAGTTTTATTTATTGTTATGGGCCATTTTCTGAGCGTATATATCCTGACTAATATCTTGCTTTTGACTGTTTGCTTGTGATCAGGATACTGGATCGGGATATTGGTAACATCTTGGGCGATATCCTGGTGTTAACTAAATAATCCACGTGCAGGTAAGAAGCTGTAGGCACTAATGGTCAGATGGACTTCTTCTCCTAGAGACTCGGGCAAATCAGTTATATGAGAGACGTTGGACCCGAAAGACCAGGTCTACAACGTTCAAATGGGGAACATCCGCCGGATCCTGGTTTAATAGGATAGTTTGTTACATTTCTTTTACTATAAATAGATGGGGCGGATCAGATTAAGGCACGCAACATTTACACTCACACTCTTTTGCACACTTTAGCTCTCTAGCTTCTAGCAAACACTGTACACAAACACTTGTACTCGAATTACATTGTAACACCTAGTTGATCCGCATTACATCCTGCACTGTATCCGGACATTTGAAGTAATAGAAGAACAAGGCAGCTGCGATTGTCAGCTCCCGAGGTTTTGTGCCGGTTATCTAGATTGATCAAGGGCTTTCCTCGTACATCACGTGTCAACCTTTACTTTTTTGCTCATTGTTTGATCACAGATACAACTCTATATCCTGAGCCGTATCCTGAAACTGTTTTTGCAATTAATTTGATTAACATTTTTTCGACACTCATTTCTAGCACACTACCCCACTTAACTAATTTGATCACTTAATTGCTTCGGTAATTTTTGACCAAAACAATTTGGCGCCCACCGTGGGGCAAGTGGTGCTATTTTTGCTAAAAACTTTAGTAAAATCATTACTCGGTTTTCTATTGTCAATACTTTTTGCTACATTGTTTTTAATGGCCTCGAGATCAAACATGAGCTCTTCCACCATGTCTGCTACAACCTCTGCAACAATTGGTTCGGTGCTTCCACCTCCCCCTCCATGAATGCAAACTTCTTCACACGGAACTGAAAGTCATGTGGCTCTGGATGTTATCCAGGCTCCCAGTACCCAGGGATCTGGTCCTGTTTTGGCTTCTAATGATGAAATTCTGAATTTGTTTGGTAGTGTATAGGAACATATGAGGCAGCAGCAGGAAACTAATCGGATGCTGATGAGAGAGATACAACTCTTGAAATCCGGCCCAAGTAGACTTGCAGAAGAAACTGTCATTCCCTTGCAGCCTAGAGCTTTGAACTTCAGTTCTGCAGTTTACACTGAAGATAACCGGAGGGAATATTGTGCCAAGCCATTCTCAGAATCATAATCCTGAGATACCCTCCTCGGTCAGGTTGTCAACTGTGAGGAGCTCAGGATATGCTTCAGGATACGGCTAGAATCCTCAGACCGGTAACATGTCAAATAATAATACTCTTGCTAATAACAATAATGGGTCTTTGCAGGATGCAGGTATGACGTCAATATTTACTAGGGAGCTTCAGAAATTGAAGGACATGATATCTAGTGTACCTGTAGTGGTCCAGCCAATTCCGGAAGTATCCCAAGACAGCCACAGGATATCCCGCTTTGCATATCCTATCTGTGATGCTGAAATCCCAAAGAGATTTCAAACCCCCAACATGAAGCTGTATGATGGGACTACGGATCCTGAAGTGCATATTGCCCAGTATAGGGAAAGAATGGAGATTAACCCTATCCCTCCGGAGCTCAAGGAAGCATGCTTGTGCAAGGGTTTCGGATCTACCCTGACAGGATCAGCCTTAAAATGGCTGTTAAATGTTCCTCCTCACTCAATTACTTCATTTGCTCATTTGGTTAATTTATTTAATAGTCAGTTTTCTTGCAGCCGGAGTTTTGAGAAACTAACCAGTGATCTTTACAGGATAACTCAAGGACCTCAGGAATCCTTGAGGGATTACGTGAACAAGTTTAGTCGGGAATCCTTGGATATCCACACCTTGATGTTGCGACAGCTGTGCTGGCTTTTAAGATGGGATTACAGAAAGATTCTCAGTTCTATCAGGATCTTGTATTGAATTCCTGCAGGAATCTCGACGAAGCTCGTAACAGGGCCTTGAGATATATTAGCTTGGAAGATGACAAAAAGATGCAAGAGAGAATGAATTCTACTTCAACCTATGAATCAACCAACAGGAAATCAGAATCCTCATATAAACCATATCGCTCTAAGCCATATGGCAGAAATGACAACAAGAAAGTGAATGCTATTGAAGATGAGGATCCTGAAAAATATCCTGAATTATCTGAGTACTGCTTTTCTGTTAACATACCTGAGTTAATGTATGCTATGCATGGTTTAGGAGACAAAGCTAGGTGGCCTCGAAAGAATCAACAAAAAGCTGATTGGAAGGATAAATCCAAATTGTGTGCCTTCCATGAAGATTTCGGACATGTGACCGAGGATTGCATTGCTCTAAGGAAAGAAATAAGCTACCTATTGAGCAAGGGGTATCTGAAGGATTTACTGGGAAGAAAGAAGAATAAAGACCAGGATCCTGAGAAGGATCCTGAACGAGCAGCATCACCCCCAGCAGATGCCAAAATAATTAACTTTATTTCAGGAGGATCCGACATTTGTGGGACTTCGTATTCTGCGGCCAAGAGACATGCAAAGGAGGCTAAGACTGAAAGGGGAGACAAACCAGCCAGAATGACTACCCTTACGACTGATATAGTGATCACTTTCGACAGTGACGACAGGGATACTGTGCAGGATCCTCACCACGATGCTCTCGTAATAACATTATATGTTGCTAACCATTTTGTACGCAAGATATTAGTGGATAATGGCAGCTCTGTCAACATAATTCAGCTGGAAACATTGAAGAGGATGAATGTATCTCCGATGGACATTACTTCGAAGTCCACCGTGCTCGTTGGCTTCAGTGGGGAAGCTAGGAATACCGTAGGGGAGATAAAGTTACCAGTATATGTTGAAGGGGTCAACTCGATACAACATTTCTGTGTGATGGACTCCCTATCCTGCTATAACATCATACTAGGCAGGCCATGGATCCAGAATATGAAGGCTATGCCATTGACTTATCATCACTGCATCAAGATCCCTACCCCTTGGGGGGTTGTCAAGGTTGATAGTGATCAGCAGGAGGTGAAAGAATGCTACTCATCCTCAATGAAATCCTCAACCAAGCCTAATGCAGTATAGCAATTAAAGATGCGGGCCCAGGATATCATGGAGGCTTCGGAGCAGGATGTAAAGAAAGTTATCCTAGATCAGGATAATCCAGATATCTCGGTGCTCGTAGGAACCAATATCCCTCAGGATATTGAAAATCAATTGACTAATTTTTTGAAATGCAGGATGTCAACATTCCCATGGAAGCACGAGGATATGACAGGTATTTCCAAGGATATTATAACACATAAGCTCGGTATTGACAGGTCGTTCAAGCCGGTCCAACAAAAGAGAAGGAAATTTGCTCCGGAGCGAAATGTGATCATCCAAGAGGAAGTTGAAAGACTACTGAGGAGCAAGATGATTAGAGAAGTGAAGTTTCCTAAATGGGTTGCGAATGTAGTCGTGGTACAAATAAAAAATGGGAAATAGAGAGTTTGTGTAGACTACATAGACTTAAATAAAGCCTGTCCGAAAGACCCTTTTCCTCTACCTCATATTGATTCAATGGTAGATGCTACCGCCGGCCATGAGATGTTGACCTTCATGGATGCCTCTTCAGGATTTCAACAAATCCAAATGGAACCCTCTGATCAGGAGGATACTGCTTTCATGACACCCACAGGTATTTATTGTTATACTGCTATGCCCTTTGGTTTGAAAAATGCAGGTGCAACATACCAGAGGTTGGTAAACATGATATTCAAAGACAAACAGGGGGACACCATGGAGGTGTATATCGATGATATGTTGGTAAAATCTAAAAAGGCTGAGGATCACCTCCAGGATGTTAAGGGAGCGTTTGATATCCTGGATCAATATAACATGAAACTAAATCCTGCTAAGTGCCATTTCAGAGTGGGGGCAGGAAAGTTTCTAGGATATATGGTGACCAAAGGAGGGATAGAGGCAAGCCCGGAGCAGATCAAAGCTATTCTAGATATAAAATCACCTTCAAATATGAAGGATGTTCAACGATTAACAGGCCGAGTGGCAGCGTTGAACAAATTTATTTCAAGATCCTCGGAGAAGTGCAAGGAATTTTATGATATCCTCAAGAAGAATAAAAAGTTTGAATGGGGAGCAAAGCATGAAGCAGCTCTACAAGATTTGAAGCAGTATCTTTCAACCGCACCCTTATTGATGAAGCCTGAGGATGGCGAACCATTATCCCTATTGTTAGGGGAGGATTCCTTAATGACCTGTGATCCTCAATTATTATTCTGTTTGGTGATCCTTACTTCTGTGACAATTAGTGATCCTCAGAAGTGCTTCAGGATCAGGATCATGGATCATCCTAAGGATCCTTATACTAATGATTGTCTAGCTTGAATATGGTATTATTTTGCAGGAGTAACAGCTTGGACTTGGTCTTGGCAACGTTCCTGGAGAATATTCCACCTTTATTCCGCACGTGCTTGGCTGGAAGTGGACGTTATGGAGTCGTGGAAGACTTGCATGATTTGCGGAATGTTAGTTAGTGTAGTTAACTTCTATTTTTAAAGGGCTAGCGAGCTAATTAGAGAACACTTGGCTATTTTTTGGCTACACACACTCGTACAACTACTCTCACCAGCTCTTGGCAAAACACTTAGCATTTTTCATACATTTTTACACGATACACTATAGTGATCCTTGTACTTAGCTCGCTATCATCCGAAGTTGTAACACATTAATTGTTTAATTTGAGTTGGTGATCGGTAGTTTCCATCACCCGAGGTTTTTTATGCCGGAGATCATTCATTGATCAAGGGCTTTTTCCTCGTATAAATCTTTGTGTCACTTGTTCAATTCATTTTTGAGTGACGCTCATTGTTGTTTATCAATTCAAGCATCATTCCTCACTACAGAAGATTTGGTTGCATTATCCTAGTGTGATTTTTGACCAAAACAGTTTGGCGCCCAGCGTGGGGCAATTGGTGCTTCATTCCTAAGAAATTCTTCTATTTGTGATCATTTTGGTTCATTGCATTCAAGCAGATGGCTTCATCATCAAAGAACACTTCCTCTGCGATGTCTGCAGTCAATTCATCTCATGGCATTCCACCTTTGCCTCCACCACCTTCTGGATCTCAGAAAAATGCCGAGAAGAAACCAACTCCCATTTTCTCAAAACCTCCAACTTCTTCTGCTTCTTATACTCCTACTACTAGTGACTTGTTTACTCTGATTTTGTAGATGAAGGAGCATATACAGCAGCAGGATAAGACCAATGAAAGGATTCTTAGAGAAATTGGAGACATCAAGAAACAGAAGAGATCGGCAGAGGATCATTCCCCATTGATGCCCAGATCTTTGAATTTCGATACTCTGGTTATAACTTCGCAGCCTTCAGTGCTTCCAGACGTCCAATATGTGGGAGGACCAAGAGGAGTGCATTACGGATCATCATCAATGACTCAGGCTTCAGGGTCATACTTCCAACCAGTAGGATCCCATCCTCAGCATATAGGATCCTTCGCCAGCTCAGGAGGATACTCGGGAGCGCAGCAGATTCAAGGATTCTGGCCGTTTCAAGGATCCTCGCTGGTTCAAGGATCCTCTCAGGTTCAAGGATCCTCGCATGTTCCAGGATCCTCCCAGGTTCAAGGATCCTCTCAGGTTCAAGGATCCTCTCAGGTTCAAGGATCCTCGCATGTTCCAGGATCCTCCCAGGTTCAAGGATCCTCTCAGTTCCATGGATCCTTCCCGATTCCAGGATCCTTAAGGAGATTGCAATCAGGGAGTTCAGATATCCATCAGGGAGATTTTATTCCAATGCAGACCATTGCTTCTACTGGTCCTTCGATCATTCCAGAGTCTCAACAATATGGATTTACATCCGGTGTTCCTAATTTAAACCCAATGAGAGGTAACACTTATAATAATTCTTATACCACTAACCATGGCCTTATGCAGGATACAGGTATTAATCATGCCATGGCCAGAGAATTGCAAAAGTTAAAGGATATGATATCAAGTGTCCCAGGAGTGGTCAAGCCTATCCCGAAGATTGCAGATGGGAGCCATAAGATATCTCGTTTTGCACCACCCATCTGTGATGCTGAGATACCCAAGAGGTTCCACGTGCCAACCATGAAGTTGTATGATGGTTCAACAGATCCTGAAGAACACATAGCACAATACAGGGAAAGGATGGAGATCAATCCCATCCCAGAAAGGTTAAAGGAAGCATGTCTGTGCAAGGGATTTGGATCCACTCTTACTGGATCGGCTCTTAAATGGCTGCTAAGTCTTCCCCCTTATTCCATTACCTCGTTTGCTAATCTAGTTAACCTATTTAATAACCAGTTTTCTTGTAGTAGAAAATTTGAGCGTTTAACTAGTGATCTGTATAGGATAACCCAGGATCATAATGAATCATTAAGGGATTATATCACTAAATTTAGTAAAGAATCCTTGGATATTCCTAACCTAGATATAGCTACGGCTGTTGAAGCTTTTAAAATGGGATTGCTTAGGGATTCATTATTCTATGACGATCTTGTTATGACACCATGCAGGAACCTAGATGAGGTAAGAACCCGGGCACTTAGGTTCATCCGGCTAGAGGATGACAAGAGGATCCAGGAGAGGTTGGCAGGATCCTCAAAGCAAGAGAAGCAAGGATCCTCATTCAAGAACAACAAGTTCAGATCCTACAACAAATCTGATAACCAGAATGTGCATGCTGTTGAACAAGAAGAGGATGATGAGGATTATCCTCCAATTTCTGAATATTGTTTTTCTGTTGATAACAATGAACTAATCCTTGCGATGCAGAATTTAGGTGATAAAGCTAGATGGCCCAGGAAAAATGACAGACCAGCTGCAACTAAAGATAAGTCAAAGTGGTGTGCATACCATGAAGATTTTGGGCATCTCACAGAAGAATGCATCGCACTGAGAAAAGAAATTGGATACTTGTTGAGCAAGGGGCACTTGAAAGAATTATTGGGGAGAAAGAAGTCAAGAACTCAGGATCCTGAAAGGATCCCAGAGAAAGTTCCAGCCCCTCCAGCAGATGCACAAGTTATAAACTTTATTTCTGGAGGATCAGACATTTGTGGAACATCCTTCTCTGGAGCTAAAAGACATGCAAAGGAAACCAAGATGGATAATGGAGATAGACCCATTCGAACATCCAGTGTCTCCGAAGGAAAAGTCATAACTTTTGATGAGGATGATCGTGTTGACATTCAGGATCCTCATCACGATGGTTTGGTTATCACTCTTTTTATTTCTAACCATTTTGTTCGCAGGTTCCTTATAGACGGGGGAAGCTATGTGAATATCATCCAGCTTGATGTTCTTAAGAAGATGAATATTCCTGAATCCGATATCATACCAAGATCCTCTGTGCTCGTGGGATTCAGTGGCGAGACTAAGAATACTCTGGGGGACATTAAACTGCCAATTTATATTGAAGGGCTGCATTCTTACCAAAAATTTTGTGTTATTGGCTGTTTATCTTGTTGTAATGTTATCCTTGGCAGGCCCTGGATACACGACATGAAGGCAGTCCCATCCACCTATCATCAATGTGTGAAGCTCCCTAGTCCTTGGGGGATAGTGAAGATTGATAGTGATCAGCAAGAAGCTAAGAACTGCTACATCTCATCAATGAAACCAGCTTCAAAGTCAAGGGAACAATAGCAATTAAAGCATCCTCCAAGGGATGTCTTGGAGGCAAGAGAGCAGGATGTAGTAGAAATCCTTATGGATCCTGATGATCCTGAATCTAAAGTTTACATAGGATCAGGGATCCTTGGCGAAATGAAAGAAGACCTCATATCCATCCTCAAAATGAAGAAAACTACCTTTGCATGGAAACACGAAGACATGACAGGTATATCTAAAGATATAATCACTCACAAACTTGGCATTGACAGGTCGTTCAAACCAATCCATCAAAAGAGGAGGAAGTTTGCACCAGAAAGAAATGCCATTATCCAGGAGGAGGTAGAAAAATTACTCCAAGCAGGTATTGTTTTGGTCAAAAATCACACAAGGATAATGCAACCAAACTTTATGTAAATGGGGTATGATGCTTGGTTTGTAGAAAAAGTAAAGGATCACTCAATGTGAAATATGCAAAGACACAATGATTTATACGAGGAAAAAGCCCTTGATCAATGTATGATCTCCAGCATAAAAAACCTCGGGTGATGGAAACTACCGATCACCAAACTTCAATATAAGAAAAATAGTTACAACTTTGGATGATAATGAGCTGAGTACAAGGATCACTATAGTTTCGAGTGTCTAAGCGTGTGAGAGTTGTGTTGTGTTTCCTTCCGAATGAGGAAGAGTGGTTTTTATACAAGTGTAGGTGACCTATTTTAGGTAAAAAGACTAATAATCAGCTCATTACCCCTTTAGAAATAAAAGACAATCTAGCCTAAATTGCCGCCCTTAAATCAAGCTAAGTTTCCATATCCTTTGCAACGTCTATCTCCGATTAAGCTAATGCCATAATTGTGAAGACGCGTCCTTTGGTTATGATGCTATGAGCGTATCCTGCTAGATGTTCCTGCAAGATAACATTGTTTTAAACGAAGGTAACCGTTAGCATGAGGATCCTATGATGGTCCATGATCCTGATCCTGAAGTCCTGCTGAGGATCACTGTCTGCCAAAGAAACAAGGATCATTGGTTAGGATCACGTGTAAGGATCATGTATAATAAAAATCCAGCCCTAACAATTGCCCCCAAAATATAAGGAGTTTATTGTAAATTAATGAGTTATATTTTGCTCTGATCTTGTCTTCAACGGACTACTCGGATAACTAGCCGTTACCAGCGGACTAGCCGTTGTGATCATTACGTCACTG
Source organism: Helianthus annuus (assembly GCF_002127325.2). Lineage (NCBI taxonomy): Eukaryota > Viridiplantae > Streptophyta > Magnoliopsida > Asterales > Asteraceae > Helianthus > Helianthus annuus. Next base: position 31,563,047 of record NC_035443.2, read on the forward strand.
AAGTGACATCCTGCAAATCATGATTATAAATAGGAGATAGGGTGAGGATCGATTTGTATTTAAATTCAGGATATACTCCCTTTATAATCTCCACCGAAGATTGATCAGGTATTCTCTTCTTCTCTCTTTCCTTTCTTCCTTTTCTTGCTCTGTTTTTTCTGCTTTTACTCTGTTTCTGTTCCGCCACAAGTATGTTGCTCCGAAATTCTCCACATAAGGATTCCAAGAAGAGCAGTCCCCTAAAAAGCCAAGGGATCATCAAGGACTCTCCTACGGAGAGATGTTGCTTTACTGATGCTCATGTAGACAGGATTCGTCATTGCTTTCCGGCGAATGCTGTTTTCAAATCCTTCACACCTACTGCTTTGAGCGACTTTGTTTCAGACACCTGGGTGATCTTTCCTGTAACTCCATTTACCATAGGATATTCATATCCTTTTCCGGCCTTCACCCAATCTTTCTTTTCTCTGACCGGCATATCTTATATCCAAGCTATGCCGATGATCTGGAGGGTCTTGTATACCTTCGAGAGGATCATCGAGCAGGAGGGGATTGATTTAGGGATGGCAGAACTGGCCGAGCTTTATGATCTTACCACGTTTGGTTCCCATCGATATTTGCTGAAACGGAAGGCCGGGGAGGATCACCCTATTTTGAAAGTTACCAAAAATGACACAAACTGGAAGCGTCGTTTCTTCTTTGTGAGAAGGGATTCCCTCCCTGATGGGAATGATCTGCCCAAGGAGTGGGCCACCCATGGTAGGATAGAGGATCCTGGAAGGATCACCATCAGACTGGTCTCTTATGATGAGGATCACTAATGTCTTGTTTTTTGTTTATTGTGCAGCTGTCTCCATTGCTCATCTCAAGTTAACCCCTGCTGCCAGAGAGAGGGTCCTTGCTTTCAAGAAGCTTGATCCTGAAATCAGAAGTTTTCAAGTCACCGTCCAAGATTCTCAAGAAGTATCCTCCGCATCTGCCACTATGTCAAGTAAGTATCCTTATTAAAAAGTAAGTTATATGTAAGACTGTTTAGTTAGTAAGGGAACTTATCTTGTTTTGGTTGTGTAGGCGCTGGGAAACCTGCTAAGTCTGCCAAGTCTGCATCCAAGTTCGGGATTGATGAACTTGCCAACGTCAAGTCTTCACGAAAGAAGGCTTCTGTTGCCAGTCCCTCTGCTTCGGCTCCTAAAGCACCTGTTAGAGGTAAGGGGAAGAAGAGGAAGACTTCTGAGGATCTCCAAGGATTTCCCCTGATCCGCCAACAGTTCCTTGACTATGTCAATGAGGTAAGGATCATTGCCCCTGTTGGTCATCCTTCTCGAATATCCTGCTTGTATATTCTGCCTGTATATCCTGCTTTTTTGAGGATCACCTGATCCTGAACTTACCTTTTTTCTCTTTTTCAGAAACTTGCTGAGATTGAGACCTACCTTGGCCACGTCGAGGATCAGGAGAGCCAAATCGCCGACCTCCAACAAATGGGCGTGTTAAAGGATCTCAAGATAGCCGATCTTGAGAAGGAGCTCCGGGCTACAAAGGATGAGGCTGCTCAAAGGCTAATTGACATGGATGGCGAGAAGCAGGAGATCATCCAGGATGCCAAGGTCTCTGCCGCAACTGCTATGTACAAGATACAACTACAAATGGCTGCGGAGGCTCAGGATCCTGCCTTTGACAAGAGCTCATGGGACGTGGAGGGTTGGAAGGCAAGATTGGCAGAGCTGGAGGATGAGGACGAAGCAGAGGAGATCCCAATGCTGGAGGGCGGTGATGCTGACAAGGATCAGGGTGGAAAAGCTGGTGGTGATGGAGCAGCAAAGGTGTGAGCTGCTGGATTGGGCGATGATGGATATTTCGAGACTAGGCCGGAGCCCAATTTTTTTTTGAGTTTGGTAGTGGTTTGTTTGTGGTTTGAGACAATTATGGTTTGTAATCTTTGAACAATAGTTTTTAGGGTTAAGGATCCTGGGTCCTTTGAACAATAGGTAGGATCGCAAAAGGTGGAGGGATCCTCTGTTTGGGGGATGAAGCCTTTGTGATCCTGCCGCCTTTAATTTCCTGCACCTGCTAAGACCGCATAGACAATGGACACCCTTTGCCAACCCATGTGGACGGGCCACGTTTTGCTGGTAGAAATGTGGGTTGGCAATTTTGACAACTTTTGAAGGGTTAATCCTTTCGTTAATAAATAAAATCTTAAACTTTTGTCGCTTATCTTGTGTTATTATCCTTTTTTATTTTCAATTGTTTTGACACATGTTTGTTTGAGTAAGAAAAGTTGAGCAAATTATGTTTAAGAAATTTAGGATATGATCCTGGATCAAATATCCTATAATCGAAAATTTTCAAGGTTTATTTTAAGGATCATAGGTTCAGTTGTCAAGGTCCAAAGGTTATTCAAATGAATAATAAAATTAAAAATAGTTAAGGATCATACCTGAGGATCCAAGTTAGGATCCTAACCTTTAATCGGGATAACCATAAGTAAAACTTTAATGGACAATAAGGATTAAGGATCCTTAATTGTTTAACTTCGAAAACCTGAAAAAATGGAATATAACTTGGGACTAAGCCAATATAAAAGATAAGTTAGTAACTGGGGACAAGCCCAAAGGATAACTGAGGATGATCCCAAAGGATCACTGGGGACAAGCCCAAAGGATAACTGGGGACAAGCCCGAAGGATAACTGGGGATGATCCCAAAGGATCACTGGGGACAAGCCCAAAGGATAACTGGGGACAAGCCCAAAGGATCGTATGTAAACTGGAGTATGGCCCTTACTGGCGACTATCCAAACTTAGTGACATGAAAATGTCAAAACCTTAGCTAACGTGAAAACGTTAGAAACCTTAGGAACGGATGTATGGTACGTCTACCATTATACGGAGGATCCTGGGTATAGCCAGTACGATGAGGTTGACAGCCCCGGAAGTGGGTACTGGTCCCATAGACGTGAACTATATCAGGATCATCGTGCGCTGCTGGCGAAAACTGGGGATAATCCCAAGGATAACTGGGGACATGCCCAAGGATCTGCGTTGCTTTTGATGATCTTTGACGATATGCTGTAGATACCTGAACTATCATAACTCAAATGGTTTGTGAGAAGAGGATGAAGGATACAGGATCCTTATCCTTTGGTAAAAAGTAAGGAAATGTAATAGTTTTAAGATAAGGGCATTACCAGAGTAAGGATCACTGACATCACCGGGATTCTTTGAGGATACTTCAATGTGAGGATCACATGCTTGAAGGATCATGTTCACATAAAGTATCTCTTTAAGTGAACAGCATTCCAGGCTCTTGGTAACAAGTTTCCTTCCATAGTTAGCAATCTGTATGCCCCCTTTCCTGCTTCAGCTTCAATCAAGTAAGGGCCTTCCCACTTTGGTGCTAACTTCCCGTCAGCAGGATTAATAGTGTTTTGGAATGTTTTTCTCAACACCATATCTCCGACTTGGAACTTCCTTATCCTAACATTTTTGTTGTAAGCACCAGCCATTCTTTGTTGGTAGCTTGCCAACCTTATCCTAGCCAGATCCCTGATTTCCTCAATAGTATCCAAATCCTGAGCCAGGATTGCAGCATTTTCTTCAGGATCACGAGTACTTGTTCTAGCAGTTGGGATCACCATCTCTGTTGGGATCACTGCTTCTGCCCCAAATACTAAAGAAAAAGGTGTTTGACCAGTGGCATTCTTGGGAGTTGTTCTATCAGCCCATAGCACATAAGGTAACTCCTCTGCCCACTTTCCCTTCTTGGATCCTAGCTTCTTCTTTAGATTGTTGATGATGATCTTGTTGGATGATTCTGCTTGGCCATTGGCTTGTGGATGGACTGGTGTTGATGTTATCATCTTGATTCCCCAACTGTCACAAAAGTTAGTAGTTCTGCTTCCAATGAATTGGGAACCATTATCACATACAATTTCAGAGGGAATGCCAAATCTAGTTATAATGTTTCTTTTGATAAAGGATATAACTTCTTTTTCTCTGACTTGAGCAAAAGCTTCAGCTTCTATCCATTTAGAGAAGTAGTCAGTCATGGCAAGCATAAATACTTTTCCACCAGGTGCTTTAGGGAGCTTGCCAACTATATCCATTCCCCATCTCATGAATGGCCAAGAGGATGGTATAGGGTGTAGCAATTCAGCTGGTTGATGAAGGATATTGCTGTGTCTTTGACAAGGATCACATTTCCTAGCATATTCTACAGCATCCCTTTTCATGGTTGGCCAGTAGTATCCTGTTCTAAGGATCCTTGAGAATAATGCCCTGCCCCCAGTGTGGTTTCCACAATCTCCTTCATGGAAGTCTCTCAACACTTCTTCAACTTGATCCTGAAAGCTCTAGGATTTTCTCCCATCGGGATCTCTCCGTGTTGCAAGTATTTCATGATTGGTGAGACCCATGATCCTGCATAAGATTGAGCTTCTTCACTAGGGATTACTGCAGTATCCTCTTCTATTTCCATGGCTACTTGATTTTCAATAGCACGAGCCAGGATATGGATGATAGGGATACTTATGTCTTCTGGAATTTTTAAGGATGATCCTAAGTTGGCCAATGCATCAGCTTCCGTGTTATCCTCCCTTGGTACCTGTGTTAAGCTGAAAGAAACAAAAGAGAGTGCCAATTCTTTGACTATCTCTAAATATTTGGTTAGTTTTTCACCTTTAACAGCATAGGATCCATTAAAGTGATTGGTGATTAATAATGAGTCTACATATACTTTAAGATATTTCACCCTCATATCCTTAGCAATTTGCAAGCCAGCAATTAAGGCTTCATATTCAGCCTCATTGTTAGTTGCTTGAAACTCACAGGCTATGGAGTGGGGTATTATGTCCCCTTGTGGCGATTTTAGTAGTATCCCGAGCCCTGTGCCCTTGACATTTGAGGATCCATCAGTGTGTAGTATCCAAGGATCCTTGGTCTCATCCAGCTGTTGGACCTCCAACTCTGCTTCTTTTTGTAGATCACTACTGAAATCAGCCACAAAATCAGCTAATGCTTGGGATTTAATGGCTGTTCTTGGCTCATATCTTATATCATGGGCACTAAGCTTTACTGCCCACTTAGCCATTCTTCCTGACATCTCTGGTTTCCTGAGGACATTCTTAATTGGAAAGTTAGTTTTAACAACAATAGTATGGGTTTCAAAATAATGCCTTAACTTAGTTGATGCCATGATTAATGCAAGAATAAGTTTTTCGAGGTGTGAGTACCTGGATTCGGCATCAAGTAAACTCTTACTTACATAGTAGATAGGATATTGTGTACCTTCATGATCCTTAACAAGGACAGCGCTTACAGCGGTTGAGGATACCGCCAAATATAAGGATAACACATCTCCTTTTTCGGGCTTTGATAATGCTGGTGCTGAGGACATATATTCTTTAAGGGCTTGTAAGGCATTCTCATGTTTCTCAGTCCATTCAAACTTCTTGTTCTTCCTTAGGATATCGTAAAATTCTTTACATTTTTCTGAGGATTTTGATATGAACCTGTTCAGAGCTGCTATCCTGCCTGTTAGCCTTTGCACATCCTTAGCATTGGCAGGGGACTTGATGTTTATTAGTGCTTTAATTTGCTCCGGACTTGCCTCAATGCCCCTCTGAGTTACCATATATCCTAGGAATTTACCTGCCTTAACACCAAAGTGGCACTTCGAAGGATTAAGCTTCATGTTATAATTATCAAGGATATCAAATGCTTCCTCCAAATCCCTTAGGTGATCCTCAGCTTTCTTTGATTTGACTACCATATCATCTATGTATACTTCCATAGTTTGTCCAATTTGATCTTTGAACATCATATTCACCAGCCTTTGATATGTCGCACCTGCATTTCTTAATCCAAAAGGCATGGCAATATAACAATACAAACCTGTTGGGGTCATAAAGGCTGTATCCTCTTGGTCAGATGGTTCCATCTGAATTTGTTGGAATCCAGATGATGCATCCATAAAGGTTAACAGTTCATGCCCCGCTGTTGCATCCACCATGGAGTCAATGTGGGGTAATGGGAAAGGATCCTTGGGACATGCCTTATTTAAATCAGTGAAATCGACACATACCCTCCACTTTTCGTTTTTCTTTTGGACAACGACCACATTGGCTAACCATTTTGGATACTTTACCTCTCTGATCATACCTGCTCGAAGTAGTCTCTCTACTTCTTCTTGCATAACGGCATTCCTTTCCGGTGCAAACTTCCTCCTTTTTTGATGGATTGGTTTGATAGACCTGTCAATGCCAAGTTTGTGAGTGATAATATCCTTAGATATACCTGTCATATCTTCATGTTTCCAAGCAAAGGTAGATTTTCTTCTTTTGAGGAAGGATATTAAGTCTTCTTTCATCTTGCCAAGGATCCCTGATCCGATATAGATTTTTGATTCAGGATCACTAGGATCCAAGAGGATTTCGTCCACATCTTGTTCCCTTGCCTCCAAGACATTCCTCGAAGGATACTGTAATTGCTATTGCTCCCTTGGCTTCGAGGTTGGCTTCATGGATGAGGTATAACAATCCTTAGCCTCCTGCTGATCACTGTCGATCTTGATTATTCCCCATGGGCTAGGGAGCTTCACACATTGATGGTAGGTGGATGGGACTGCTTTCATATCATGTATCCAGGGCCTGCCAAGGATAACATTGCAACAAGATAAACAGTCAATCACGCAAAATTTTTGATAATTATGTAATCCTTCCACGTAGATTGGGAGTTTGATGTCCCCCAGAGTTTTCTTCGTTTCTCCACTGAATCCTACAAGCACGGAGGATCTTGGTGTGATGTCTGATTCTGGGATACCCATTTTCTTTAGAACATCAAGCTGGATAATGTTCACTGAGCTTCCTCCATCGATAAGGATCCTACGGACAAAATGGTTAGAGATAAAGAGAGTAATAACTAAACTATCATGATGAGGATCCTGAATATTGACGCGATCATCCTCATCAAACGTTATTATCTTCCCCTCTGAGACACTTGATGTTCTAATAGGCCTTTCTCCATTATCCATTTTTGACTCCTTTGCATGCCTTTTGGCCGCCGAGAAGGATGTACCACAGATGTCTGATCCTCCGGAAATAAAGTTGATCACTTGTGCATTTGCCGGAGGTGCTGGAGCCTTTTCAGGGATCCTTTCAGGATCCTGAGTCCTTTGCTTTTTTCTTCCTAACAGTTCTTTTAGGTGCCCCTTGCTTAAAAGATATCCAATCTCTTTTCTTAAAGCTATGCATTCTTCAGTTAGATGCCCGAAATCCTCATGGTATGCACACCATTTTGACTTGTCTTTAGTCCCGGATGGTTTATCATTCTTCCTGGGCCACCTAGCTTTCTCACCTAGATTCTGCATTGCAAGGATTAGTTCATGATTATCAACGGAAAAACAATATTCTGAGATTGGAGGATAATCTTCATCATCCTCTTCTTGGTCAACAGCATGCACATTCTGGTTCTCATTTCTAAGGTAGGATTTGAATTTGTTGTTCTTGAAGGAGGATCATTGCTTCTCCTGTTTTGAGGATCCTACTTGTCTCTCCTGGATCCTCTTGTCATCCTCTAGCCGGATGAACCTGAGTGCCCGAGTTCTTACTTCATCTAGGTTCCTGCATGGTGTCATAACAAGATCATCATAGAATAATGAATCCTTAAGCAGTCCCATTTTGAAGGCTTCAACAGCCGTAGCCATATCCAAGTTGGGAATGTCCAAGGATTCTTTACTGAATTTAGTTATATAATCCCTTAATGATTCATTATGACTTTGAGTTACCCTATATAAATCACTGGTTAATCTTTCAAATTTTCTACTACAAGAGAATTGGTTATTGAATAAATTAACTAAATTAGCAAATGAAGTAATAGAGTAAGGGGGAAGACTTAGCAGCCACTTAAGAGCTGATCCAGTAAGAGTGGATCCAAATCCTTTACATAGGCATGCTTCCTTCAGCTTTTCTGGGATAGGATTGATCTCCATCCTCTCCCTGTATTGTGCTATGTGCTCCTCTGGATCCGTTGTACCATCATACAGCTTCATAGTAGGGATATGGAACCTTTTGGGTACCTCTGCATCACAAATTGGTGGTGCAAAGCGAGATACCTTGTGGCTTCCATCTGCAATCTCTGGGATAGGCTTGACTACCCCTGGAACACTTGAGATCATATCTTTTAGCTTCTGCAATTCCCTGGCCATAGCATGATTGACACCTGTATCCTGCATGAATCCATGGTTAGTAGTAAGATGATTATTTAAAGTGTTACCTCCCATTGAGTTTAAGTTAGTGAATCCATATTGCTGGGATTCACGGATAACGGAGGGACCAGTGGAAGCAATGGTCTGCATTGGAATGAAGTCCCCTTGATGGACATCTAGACTTCCTGTTTGCAAACTTTTCAGGGATCCTGGCATCTCGAAGGATCCCGGTATTTGGAAGGATCCTGGTATCTGGGATGATCCTGGAACGAAGGAGGATCCTTGAACCTGGGATGATCCTGGAACGAAGGAGGATCCTTGACCCTGGGATGATCCTGGAACAAAGTAGGATCCTTGAAACTGCTGTGCTCCCGGATAGGCTCCCGAATTCATGAAGGATCCTATATACTGGGGATAGGATCCTGCCGGCTGAAAATGTGAGCCTGATGCCTGAGTCATTGCTGTCGATCCGAGGTGCAATCCTCTTGATTCTCCCATAATTTGCACGTCTGGAATTCCTGATGGCTGAGAAGTAATCATTGGAGTATCAAAGCTCAAAGACTTGGGCATCAGTGGGGAATGATCCTCTGCCGTTTTCTTCTGTCTTTTGAGATCTCCAATTTCCCTGACGATCCTTTCATTAGTTTCATCCTGCCGTTGCATACGATCCTTCATCTGCAAAATCAAAGTAAATACATCACTAGTACTGGGAATATAAGAATTCATAGTAGAAGGAGATGGAGTTTAGAATTAGTAGGAGTTTGTCTCTTCTCAGCATTCTTCTGGGATCCTGCCGATGGTGGAGGCAGAATGTTCTGGGACGAGGTGACTGCAGACATCGCCGTGGACATGTTTTTCAATGATGAAGCCATGTAATTCTTTGAAATGATTTCGAACAAAAGGTTTTCTTATGAATGAAGCACCAATTGCCCCACGGTGGGCGCCAAACTGTTTTGGTCAAAAATCACACAAGGATAATGCAACCAAACTTTATGTAAATGGGGTATGATGCTTGGTTTGTAGAAAAAGTAAAGGATCACTTCAATGTGAAATATGCAAAGACACAATGATTTATACGAGGAAAAAGCCCTTGATCAATGTATGATCTCCGGCATAAAAAACCTCGGGTGATGGCAACTACCGATCACCAAACTTCAATATAAGAAAAATAGTTACAACTTTGGATGATAATGAGCTGAGTACAAGGATCACTATAGTTTCGAGTGTCTAAGCGTGTGAGAGTTGTGTTGTGTTTCCTTCCGAATGAGGAAGAGTGGTTTTTATACAAGTGTAGGTGACCTATTTTAGGTAAAAAGACTAATAATCAGCTCATTACCCCTTTAGAAATAAAAGACAATCTAGCCTAAATTGCCGCCCTTAAATCAAGCTAAGTTTCCATATCCTTTGCAACGTCTATCTCCGATTAAGCTAATGCCATAATTGTGAAGACGCGTCCTTTGGTTATGATGCTATGAGCGTATCCTGCTAGATGTTCCTGCAAGATAACATTGTTTTAAACGAAGGTAACCGTTAGCATGAGGATCCTATGATGGTCCATGATCCTGATCCTGAAGTCCTGCTGAGGATCACTGTCTGCCAAAGAAACAAGGATCATTGGTTAGGATCACGTGTAAGGATCATGTATAATAAAAATCCAGCCCTAACAGGTATGATTAGAGAGGTCAAGTATCCAAGATGGTTGGCCAATGTGGTTGTTGTTCAAAAGAAAAACAGAAAGGGGAGGGTATGTGTCGATTTCACTGACTTAAATAAGGCATGTCCCAAGGATCCTTTCCCATTACCCCACATTGAGTCCATGGTTGATGCAACCGCGGGTCATGAACTGTTAACTTTTATGGATGCTTCATCTGGATTTCAACAAATTCAGATGGAACCATCTGATCAAGAGGATACAGCCTTTATGACTCCAACTGGTATATACTGTTATATTGCTATGCCATTGGACTAAGGAATGCAGGTGCAACTTATCAAAGGCTAGTGAATATGATGTTCAAGGATCAGATTGGACACAATATGGAAGTCTATATAGACGACATGGTGGTTAAATCCAAAAAGGCTGAGAATCACCTAAGAGACTTGGAGGAAGCATTCAATATCCTTGACAGATATAACATGAAACTTAATCCTTCAAAGTGTCACTTTGGTGTTAAAGCAGGTAAATTCTTAGGATATATGGTGACAAGGAGAGGCATTGAAGCCAGTCCAGAGCAAATCAAAGCTATAATAAACATCAAATCCCCTGCCAATGCTAAGGATGTCCAGAGGCTGACAGGCAGGATTGCAGCTTTAAACAGATTCATATCCAAATCCTCAGAGAAATGTAAAGAGTTCTATGATATCTTGAGGAAGAACAAGAAGTTTGATTGGACTGAGAAGCATGAAAACGCTCTCAAAGCTCTTAAGGATTACCTGTCCTCGGCTCCTGCCTTGATGAAACCAGAAAAAGGAGATGTGTTATCCTTATATCTAGCAGTATCCTCAAAAGCAGTAAGTGCCGTCCTTGTTAAGGATCACGAAGGTACACAACATCCTGTCTATTATGTAAGTAAGAGTTTACTTGATGTTGAATCCAGGTATTCACACTTAGAAAAACTTATCCTTGCTTTAATCATGGCATCTACTAAACTGAGACATTATTTTGAAACTCATGCCATTATTGTTAAAACTAATTTTCCAATTAAGAATGTTCTCAGGAAACCTGAAATGTCAGGAAGGATGGCTAAGTGGGCAGTGAAGCTTAGTGCTTATGATATAAGATATGTGCCTAGGACAGCCATTAAATCCCAAGCATTAGCTGACTTTGTGGCAGATTTCAGTAGTGATTTGCAAGAGGAAGCTGAATTAGAAGTCCAGCAGCTAGAGGAGACCAAGGATCCTTGGATACTCTATACTGATGGATCCTCAAATGTCAAAGGAACAGGGCTCGGAATACTACTAAAATCGCCACAAGGGGACATAATACCCCACTCTATAGCTTGTGAGTTCCAAACTACTAACAATGAGGCTGAATATGAAGCCTTGATAGCCGGTTTGCAAATCGCTAAGCATATGAGGATCAGGTATCTTGAGGTACATGTAGATTCATTATTAATCACTAATCACTTTAATGGATCCTATGCTGTTAAAGGTGAAAAGCTAACCAACTATTTGGAGATAGTCAAAGAATTGGCACTCTCTTTTGTTTCCTTTAGTTTGACACAGGTACCAAGTGAAGAAAATACAGAAGCTGATGGATTGGCCAATCTAGGATCATCTTTAAAGATCCCGGAGGATATAAGTATCCCCATTATCCATATCCTGACCCCTGCCATCGAGGATCAGGTGGCTATGGAGATAGGAGAGGATTCTACAATCATCCCCAGTGATGATACTCAATCTCATTCAGGATCATGGATTCTCCCAATCATGAGATACTTACAACATGGAGAGATTCCTATAGGAGAAAACCCTAGGGCTTTCAATATCAAGGTATCTCAATTCACAATATCAAATAATGTGTTATATAAACGATTTCTTGCAGGACCATACTTAAGATGCATTGAGGATCCTGAAATCCAAGAAGTCCTAAAGGATTTCCATGAAGGAGATTGTGGAAACCACACTGGGGGCAGGGCATTATTCTCAAGGATCCTGAGGACCGGATACTATTGGCCAACTATGAAGAGAGATGTTGTGGAGTATGCTAAGAAGTGTGATCCTTGTCAGAGACACAGCAATATCCTTCATCAACCAGCTGAATTTTTACATCCTATATCCTCCTCTTGTCCATTTATGAGATGGGGTATGGATATAGTTGGTAAGCTCCCTAAGGCACCTGGTGGAAAAGTGTTCATGCTTGCTATGACTGATTACTTCTCCAAGTGGATAGAGGCTGAAGCTTTTGCCCAAGTCAGAGAAAAGGAAGTTATATCCTTCATTAAAAGAAATATTATAACTAGATTTGGTTTTCCTTCTGAAATTATATGTGATAATGGTTCCCAATTTATTGGGGGCAGAACTACTAACTTTTGTGACAGCTGGGGGATTAAGATGATAACATCAACACCAGTCCACCCACAAGCTAATGGTCAGGCAGAATCATCCAATAAGATCATCATCAACAATTTGAAGAAGAAGCTTGGATCCAAAAAAGGGAAATGGGCAGAAGAACTACCTTATGTGCTTTGGGCTGATAGGACAACTCCTAAGAATGCTACCGGACAAACTCCATTCTCTTTGGTATTTGGGGAAGAATCAGTGATCCCTACAGAAATGGTGGTTCCAACTGCTAGAACAAGTATTCGTGATCCTGAAGAAAATGATGAGAACTTGGTTTAAGACCTGGATACTATAGAAGAAATCAGGGACTTGGCAAGAATAAGGATGGCCAGTTATCAGCAAAGGATGGCTGGTGCTTACAATAAAGATGTCAGGATCAGGAAGTTCCAAATTGGTGATATGGTGTTATGGAAAGCATTTCAAAATACCACCAATCCTGCTGATGGAAAGTTGGCACCAAAATGGGAAGGCCCTTACTTGATTGAAGCTGAGGCAGGAAAGGGGGCATATCGATTACTAACAATGGAAGGTGATTTGCTACCTAGAGCCTGGAATGCTGTCCATTTGAAGAAATACTTCATGTGAGCATAATCCATGATCCTCACATCATAAGTATCCTTGAAGGATCCCTAGAGCACAGATGATCCTTATTTTGGTAACATTCTAATCCCAAACTATTCCATTTTCTTACTTTCTCACATAAGGATAAGGATCATGCATCCTTTATCCACTTTTCACTTGATTCTGAGTTTTGAAGGTTCAGGTATCCTTAGCAAAGGGTTGATTATCCACAAAAGCAACCAGTTATTTGGGCTTGACCCCAGCTTCGCCAGTAGCGCACGATGATCCTGGTATAGTTCATGGCAGTGGGATCAGTACTCGCTTTAGGGGCTGATAATTCCATTGTACTGGCTATACCTAGGATCCTACGTATAATCGTAGACGTACCATACATCCGTTCCTAAGGCTTTTCACGTTAGCTAAGGTTTTGGCATTTTCATGTCACTAAGTTTGGATAGTCGCCAGTGAGGGCCATACTCCAGTTTACACACGATCCTTGGGCTTGTCCCCAGTTATCCTTGGGCTTGTCCCCAGTTATCCTTGGGCTTGTCCCCAGTTATCCTTTGGGCTTGTCCCCAGTTGCTAACTTTTATCTTATATTGGCTTAGTCCCAAGTTGTATCCTATTTCAGGTCTTTAAAGCCAAACATTTAAGGATCCTTGATCACCTTTTCATAAGGTTTGTCTTATGGATATCCTGGTTATAGTATTAAGGGTTAGGATCCTAACTTGGATCCTCAGGTATGATCCTTAACTATTTTGATTTTATTCATTGTTTATTTGAATAACCCTTATACCTTGACAACTGAACTTATGTTTCTTAAACTTTACCACTTTTGAAGTTTATCGGCTATGGGATATGTGATCTTTGACCATATCCTCAACTTTTTGAATGATTTTTAATTTTTCAAGGCTTGATAAGTATAAACAAAAAAAACATTATAACAGTTGGAAAGTAAAATATTAACAAGGATATCAACACAAGATAAGCCAAAAAAGATTAAAGTTATTTTATTCCCAAAAGTTTAAACCTTTTAAGGTTGTCAAAATTGCAACCCACGTTTCTACCAGCAAAACGTGGCCCGTCCACACGGGTTGGCAACGGGTGTCCATTGTTTATGCGGTTATAGCAAGTGCAGGAAATAGAAGGCGGCAGGATCACAATGGCTTCATCCCCCAAACAGAGGACCCCTCCACCATTTGTAATCCTACCTATTGTCCAAAGGATCCTAGATCCTTAACTCTAGAAACTATTGTTCAATACAGACCATCATTGTTTTAAAACAGCATAACCACAAAAAAAACTACCATCAAATCTAAAAAATTGGGCTCCGGCTATGTCTAGAAGTGTCCATCATCGCCCAGTCATGCAGCCTACACCTTCGCTGCTTCTTCATCCCCTCCGGCTCCAGTATCCTTCACCTGATCCTTTCCACTGCCTCCAGCCTCTATTGCCAAAACCTCCCCAGCCTCTTCATCATCCTCCAGATCAGCTAGCCTCGCCTTCCAGCCCTCAACATCCCAGCTGCTTCTGTCGAAGTCAGGATCTTGAGCTTCCTGGGCCATCTTCAGTTTTGTCTTGTACATTGTGATGGCAGCGGAGACCTTTGCACCTTCCACGAGCTCATGCTTCCCCGTAGTCAATGTTAATCAAGATTCTAGCTGTCTGGTTCTTGGCGTCTTGAAGGGCTTTTTCGAGATCAGCTATCTTAAGATCCTTGAGCACTGCGACTTGTTGGAGGTCAACAATCTTCTTGTCCAGCTCCTCAACACTCCCCACGTAGTCTTCAATCTCAGCAAATTTCTGCAAAAAAGGCAAAGCAGCTCAAGATCAGGTGATCCTCAAATAAGCAGGATACCTAGGCAGAATCAGTGATCCTCACGTCATTGAAGTATTCAAGGAACTGGTGGCGGATCAGTGGCAGGCCTTGTAGATCCTCAACCTCAGAGTTTTTCCTCTTCTTGCCACACCTTCCTTTGGTGGGTGCTTTGGGGATCGAGACACTAGGGCTTGCAGTGGCCTTCTTCTTGGTGGACCGCACAGTATCAAGATCGGCGATGCTGAACTTGGAGGCGGGTTTGGAAGATTTTCCGGCACCTACACATTCAAAGCAAGATAAGCATCCTTATCCTATTTCTATTTAACTATTTATTTAAATTTTTAACAATACAAAAAACAGGATACTTACTTGACATGATGACTGAGCCTGAGGATACCTCTTGTGAATCCTGGGTGTTTGTTTTGAATGATCTTGTTTCAGGACCGAGTTTTCTAAAAGCAGCAAGCCTTGCCTCAGTGACAGGTGATGGTATAAGGTGTGAAACAGAGACAGCTGTACAACCAAAAAACAAAAGGGTGTTAGTGATCCTTATACAACAACGAGGTTATCTGGTGATCCTTCTCAGGATCCTCTATCCTACCATGGGTGGTCCACTTCCTTGGTAGATCCTTTCCGTTTGGGATAGAATCTCTTCTGACAAAGAAAAAGCATCGTTTCCAGTTTGTATCATTCTTGGTGGCTTTAAAAATGGGGTGTTCTTCACTGGGTTTTCGTTTAAACAGATATCGATGGGATCCAAACGTCGTGAGATCATACATCTCAGCCAACTCCGACATTCCTAGATCAATCCCTTCCTGCTCGATGATCCTTTCAAGGGTATATAAGACCCTCCAGATCATCCGCATAGCTTGGATATAGGAGATGCCGGTGAGGGAGAAGAAAGACTGGGTGAATTCAAGGAAAGGATACGAATATCCTATCATGAAAGGAGTGACCGGGAAAGCTACCCAAGTCTCAGAGATATAGTCACTCAAAACAGTAGGATCGAAAGGTTTAAAGAAGGTGTTCGCCGGAAAGCAGTGCCGGATCCTATCTACTTGTGGATCAGTAAAGCAACACCTCTCAGTCGCTGAATCTTTGATGATCCCTTGACTCTTCAAAGGGTTGTTCTTCTGGTGATCCTTGGCGGGAGAGTTTCGGAGCATCATTCTTGACGATGGTAAAGAAAGAAAAACAGAGTAAGAGAAGGAAGAAGAGGAAAAGAGATACCTGATTGAACTTTGGATGAGAATTTAAAGGGAGTTTCTCTTGGATTTAAATGCAAATTGATCCTATCTCTAACTCCTATTTATAATGATGATTTGCAGGAGGGTCACTTCTGTGACGTCAGATTGGTAACGGCTAGTCCGTCTTCAACGGCTAGTTATCCGTTAGCTTGTTGCGGATAAGATCAACAAAATATAACTCGTTTATTTTACATAATTACTCCTTATATTTTGGGGGCAATTGTTAGGGGAGGATTCCTTAATGACCTGTGATCCTCAATTATTATCCTGTTTGGTGATCCTTACTTCTGTGACAATTAGTGATCCTCATAAGTGCTTCAGGATCAGGATCATGGATCATCCTAAGGATCCTTATACTAATGATTGTCTAGCTTGAATATGGTATTATTTTGCAGGAGTACCAGCTTAGACTTGGTCTTGGCAACGTTCCTGGAGAATATTACACCTTTATTCCGCACGTGCTTGGCTGGAAGTGGACGTTATGGAGTCGTGGAAGACTTGCATGATTTGCGGAATGTTAGTTAGTGTAGTTAACTTCTATTTTTAAACGGGTAGCGAGCTATTTAGAGAACACTTGGCTATTTTTTGGCTACACACACTCGTACAACTGCTCTCACCAGCTCTCGGCAAAACACTTAGCTTTTTTCATACATTTTTACACGATACACTATAGTGATCCTTGTACTTAGCTCGCTATCATCCGAAGTTGTAACACATTAATTGTTTAATTTGAGTTGGTGATCGGTAGTTTCCATCACCCGAGGTTTTTTATGTCGGAGATCATTCATTGATCAAGGGCTTTTTCCTCGTATAAATCTTTGTGTCACTTGTGCAATATTTCTGAGTGATCCTCATTGTTGTTTATCAATTCAAGCCTCATTCCTCACTACAGAAGATTTGGTTGCATTATCCTGGTGTGATTTTTGACCAAAACACCTGTATCTCGCAGTATCAGGGAATGCAGTAAGTGTCGTCCTTGTAAAGGATCATGAAGGTCAGCAGTATCCTGTCTATTATATTAGTAAAAGTTTGTTAGATGCTGAAACTAGATATTCTCATCTAGAAAAATTAATATTAGCCCTAGTTATGGCCTCAACGAAACTTAGACATTATTTTGAGACACATAGGATTCATGTTAAAACCAACTATCCTGTTAAAAACGTGCTAAGGAACCCCGAGATGTCTGGTAGGATGGCTAAATGGTCAGTGAAATTAAGTGCTTTTGATCTAGTATATGAGCCTAGAAATGCCATAAAGTCTCAGGCTTTAGCTGATTTTGTGGCTGATTTCAGTAATGACATTCAAAATGAAGTAGACTTAGAAGTACAGCAGCTAAGAGAAAACTTAGAATCCTGGATATTATATACTGATGGTGCATCTAATGTAAGAGGTGTAGGTCTAGGTATACTACTAAAATCGCCACAGGGGGACATATTACCCCAGGCTATTAGGTGTGAATTTCCTGCTACTAATAACGAAGCAGAGTATGAGGCTTTAATTGCAGGGTTAGAGTTGGTTAAGAATATGAATATCAAGAATTTGCAAGTATCTGTCGACTCCTTGTTAATCACTAATCATTTTAATGGATCCTATGCAGTTAAAGGTGAGAAGTTAGTCGAGTACCTCGATATTCTCAAAAAAATTAGCAGGATATTTTGATATTTTTACACTTGAACAGGTAGGAAGAGAGGAAAATGCTGAAGCTGATGCCTTGGCAAATCTGGGATCATCGGTCAGGATATCGGAAGGAACCCGAATACCAGTATTACATATCCTATATCCTGCGACGAATCCTCAGGATAAGGAAGTAATAAGTATTCAGGATCCTGATGATGAGTTTCCCGAGCAGGATCCTAAGTCCTGGACGACACAAATCATGAGATATCTCAAGGAAGGACGCATCCCAAAGAATGAGAATCCTAAGGCCTTTAGAATGAAGGTATCACGATTCACTATTATAAATGACGTTTTGTATAAGAAATCTCTTGCAGGACCATATCTGAGGTGCTTGGAGGATCCCGAAACCAATGAAGTGCTTCAGGATATACACGAAGGGGATTGTGGTAATCATACTTGGGGCAGGTCGTTATTCTCAAAAGTATTAAGGACGGGATATTATTGGCCGACGATGAGAAAAGAAGCCACAGAATATGCTCGAAGATGTGACGCATGTCAAAGACATAGTAACATATTACATCAGCCTGCTGAACCGCTGTATCCTATTGTTTCCCCTTGGCCGATCATGAAATGGGGTATGGATATAGTGGGAAAGCTTCCAAAGGCTCCAGGAGGAAAGGTTTTCATGTTGGAAATTGTTATGGGTCATTTTCTGAGTATACATATCCTGACTAGTATCCCTCTTTTAATTGTTTATTTGTAATCAGGATACTGGACGGGGATATTGTTAACATCCTGGGCGATATCCTAAGGTTGAGTGAATTAAACACATGCAGGTTAATGGCTGTAAGTTACTAACGGTCATCAGGACTTCTTCTCCTCAAGACTCGGGCGTATTTGTTATAAGGAAGCCGTTGAACCCGAAAGACTTGGTCCTCAACGTTCGAGTGGGAATATTCGCTGGATCCCGGAAGTTTATGATAGTTTGTTACATTATCTTTACTATAAATAGATGGGGGTGGATCAGTTTAAGGCACGCAATTTTACGCTTACACTCTCGAACACTTTTACTCTCTAGCTCACCGCAAACACCACACTGAAACACTTGTATTCAAATTACATTGTAACACATAGTCGATCCGCACCACATCCTGCACTGTATCCTGATATTTGAAGTAATAAGAAGAACAAGGCAGCTGCGATTGTCAGCTCCCGAGGTTTTATGCTGGCGATCTAGATTGATCAAGGGCTTTCCTCGTACATCACATGTCAACCTTTACTTTTTTGCTCATTGTTTGATCATTGATACAGCTCTATATCCCGGGCTGTATCCTGAAACTGTTTTCATATCTAATTTGGCCAATACATTTTTCACATACAATTTTAGCACACTACCTCACCTAACTAATTTGATCACTTAATTGCTTAGGTAATTTTTGACCAAAACAATTTGGCGCCCACCGTGGGGCAAGTGGTGCTACTTTTACTAAAAATCTTTGTAAAATCATTAATCGGTATTCTATTTTCAAATTTTTTTGCCACACTGTTTACAATGGCCTCCAGATCAAACATGAGCTCTTCCACTATGTCTGCTACGACCTCTGCTACTACTGGTTCAGTGCTTCCACCACCTCCTCCAAGGATGCCGTTTTCTTCACAATCTCAAGATGTTATCCCTACTCGGAGTGTCCAGGGATCTGCTCCCGTTTTAGCCTCTAACGATGAAATTTTGACTTTATTTGGAAGTGTGCAGGAACAAATGAGACAGCAACAGGAGACTAATCAAATGTTGTTAAGAAAATACAACTCTTAAAAGCTAGCTCGAGCAGACCTGTTGAGGAAACTGTCACTCCTATACAGCCCAGGGCTTTGAACTTCAGTTCCGCAGTTTACACTGAGGATAATAGGGGGAATATCGTCTCAAGCCATTCTCAGAATCATACCCCTGAGATACCCTCTTCGGTCAGGATATCGACTGTGAGAAGTTCAGGATATGCTTCAGGATATGGCCAAAATCCTCAGAACGGTAATGTGTCAAATAATAATACTCTTGCTACTAGCAACAATGGCTCTTTGCAGGATGCAGGTATGACATCAACATTTACCAGGGAGCTCCAGAAATTGAAGGACATGATATCCAGTGTACCTGGAGTGGTCCAGCCAATTCCGGAAGTATCCCAAGACAGCCACAGGATATCCCGCTTTGCATATCCTATCTATGATGCTGAAATCCCAAAAAGATTTCAAACTCCCAACATGAAGCTGTTTGATGGGACTACGGATCCTGAAGAGCATATTGCCCAGTATAGGGAAAGAATGGAGATTAACCCTATCCCTCTGGAGCTCAAGGAAGCATGCTTATGCAAGGGATTTGGTTCTACTCTGACAGGATCAGCCTTGAAATGGCTGTTAAACGTTCCTCCTCACTCAATTACTTCGTTTGCTCATTTGGTTAATTTATTTAACAGTCAATTTTCTTGTAGTCAGAGTTTTGAGAAACTAACCAGTGATCTTTACAGGATAACTCAAGGGCCTCAGGAATCCTTGAGGGATTATGTGAACAAATTCAGTCGAGAATCCTTGGATATCCCACATCTTGATGTTGCAACAGCTGTGCAAGCTTTTAAGATGGGGTTACAAAAGGATTCTCAGTTTTATCAGGATCTTGTAATGAATCCCTGCAGGAATCTCGACGAAGCTCGTAACAGGGCTTTGAGATATATCCGTTTGGAAGATGACAAGAAGATGCAGGAGAGGATAAATTCTACATCAACCTATGAATCAACTAACAGGAAATCAGAAACCTCATATAAGCCATATCGCTCCAAGCCATATGGCAGAAATGATAACAAGAAAGTGAATGTTGTTAAAGACGAGGATCCTGAAGAATATCCTGACTTATCTGAATACTGCTTTTCTGTTAATATACCTGAGTTAATGTATGCTATGCAGGGTTTAGGGGACAAAGCTTGGTGGCCTCGAAAGAACCATCAGAAAGCTGATTGGAAGGATAAATCCAAATGGTGTGCCTTCCACGAAAACTTCGGACATATGACCGAGGATTGCATTGCTCTAAGGAAAGAGATAAGTTACCTGTTAAGCAAGGGGTATCTGAAGGACTTGCTGGGAAAAAAGAAGAATAAAGAGCAGGATCCCGAGAAGGATCCTGAACGAGCAGCATCACCCCCAGCAGATGCCAAGATAATTAACTTTATTTCAGGAGGATCCGATATTTGTGGAACTTCGTATTCGGCGGCCAAGAGACATGCAATGGAAGCTAAGAGTGAGAGGGGAGACAGACCAGTCAGGATGACTACCCTCACAACTGATAAAGTGATCACTTTCGATAGTGATGACAGGGATACTGTTCAGGATCCTCACCATGATGCTTTGGTAATAACATTATATGTGGCTAACCATTTTGTACGCAGGATACTGGTAGACAACGGTATTTCTGTCAATATAATTCAGCTGGAAACATTGAAGAGGATGAATGTATCTCCGATGGACATTACTTCGAAGTCCACTGTGCTCGTTGGTTTCAGTGGAGAAGCTAGGAATACCGTAGGGGAGATAAAGTTACCAGTATATGTTGAAGGAGTCAACTCCATACAACGCTTCTGCGTGATGGACTCCTTATCCTGCTATAACATCATACTGAGAAGACCATGGATTCACGATATGAAGGTTGTGCCATCAACATATCACCAACGCATCAAGATCCCTACCCCTTGGGGAGTTGTCAAGGTTGAAAGTGATCAGCAGGAAGCGAAAGAATGCTACTCATCCTCGATGAAATCCTCAACTAAGCCTAGTGCAGCATAGCAATTAAAGATGCGGGCCCAGGATATCGTGGAGGATTCAGAGCAGGATGTGAAGAAAATTATCCTGGATCAGGATAATCCTGATATCTCGGTGCTCGTAGGAACCAATATCCCTCAGGATATTGAAGAGCAGTTAACTAACTTTTTGAAATGCAGGATGTCAACATTTGCATGGAAGCATGAGGATATGACAGGCATATCCAAAGACATTATCACTCACAAGCTTGGAATTGACAAATCATTCAAGCCTGTTCAGCAAAAAAGAAGAAAATTTGCTCCTGAGCGGAATAAGATTATCCAAGAGGAAGTTGAAAGATTGTTGAAGTCCAGGATGATCAGAGAAGTCAAGTTTCCAAGATGGCTAGCAAACGTAGTTGTGGTACAGAAGAAAAACGGGAAATGGAGAGTCTGTGTAGACTACACGGACCTGAACAAGGCTTGTCCTAAAGACCCATTTCCTCTCCCTCATATCGATGCAATGGTGGATGCTACTGCTGGACATGAAATGTTAACGTTCATGGACACATCCTCAGGATTTCAGCAGATTCAAATGGAGCCTTCGGATCAGGAGGATACTGCTCTCATGACACCAACAGGTATATATTGCTATACTACTATGCCTTTCGGTTTGAAAAATGCAGGTGCAACATACCAGAGATTAGTAAACATGATGTTCAAAGATAAGCTGGGGGACACCATGGAGGTATATATCGATGATATGGTGGTGAAATCTACAAAGGCTGAGGATCACCTCCAGGATATCAAGGGAGCATTTGATATCCTGGATCAGTATAACATGAAGCTGAATCCTGCTAAGTGCCATTTCGGAGTGGGGGCAGGAAAGTTTCTAGGATATATGGTGACAAAAAGGGGGATAGAGGCAAGCCCGGAGCAGATTAAAGCTATCCTGGATATAAAGTCACCCTCGAATATGAAGGGCGTACAACGGTTAACGGGCCGAGTAGCAGCTTTGAATAGATTTATTTCTAGATCCTCGGAAAAATGCAAGGAATTCTATGATATCCTCAAGAAGAATAAGAAATTTGAATGGGGAGCAAAGCATGAAGCAGCCTTGCAGGATTTGGAGCGATATCTCTCAACTGCACCTCTATTGATGAAGCCTGAAAATGGTGAACCACTATCCCTATACCTCGCTGTATTAGGGAATGCTGTAAGTGCCGTTCTTATAAAAGACCATGAAGGTCAGCAATATCCTGTATATTATGTTAGTAAAAGTTTGTTAGATGCTGGAACTAGGTATTCTCATTTAGAAAAATTGATATTAGCTCTAGTCATGGCATCGACAAAGCTTAGACATTATTTTGAAACACATAGGATCCATGTTAAAACGAATTATCCTGTCAAAAATGTGCTTAGGAAACCAGAGATGTCAGGCAGGATGGCCAAGTGGGCCTCCATCATTTACTTACTTGGGTTTAAGTTGGTAAGGACCGGGAATGAATTGTCGTGGCAAGTTCTAGAGTCGTAAGAACCAAGCGGCTATTCACACAAGAAACGAAAAATGAGCATTTAGTCTAAAGATGTGTATTTGTATGCTCAATAAAGGCTCAAAACTCACTTTTTATGGGAATGGGTTTTTCTATGTGATCAAGTATATATAATCGAATTTTAACTAAGCTTGTCATGCCGTTTCATAATTTTCTTATGTTAGTTCTTTTTATCACGACGCTATCGGTTGTAAACTTGCAAAAATATAAACTTATTAATCTTAGAATTCCCAACTTAAACTTTAGACAAGTAAAAAAACGATTTTTTTTTTTTGAAAAAAATTTGGGGTGATTAGCGGTTCCAATAGAGTTTTGTGTAAGGCTTGTTATTAGGACTTGCAAAATTTCAAGTTTTAGCATCCCCCCCACACTTAAATTACACATTATCCTCAATGTGTCCCAAAAATAAATTTTAAATTGATTGAATGTGTAACATGGTGTTTAAAAGCAAAAATTTATGTTACTGGCAGTCTGGACACGGCCCCGTGGGGACCGGACACGGCCCCATGTTCAGGTGCCAGTAACGATAATTAAGAAAAAGAAACAGAAGCCTGGACACGGGGACGTGTTCGGTGAACACGGCTCGTGTCCAGTTACCTGAACTGGGCATTTTCTTGCAGGGGGTTCAGCACGGGGCCGTGTTGGCTGGGCACGGCCCGTGTTGAACCTACTGTAACGGAGAAATCGTCGACGTGTGGCCTTGTTCTTGTGCATGGGCCATGTTTCTCATTTCCCTTATCATCCTTTACCACCATTATTGTGTTTTACTTATTATGAACCATCCAAACCTTAAAACCATCGTTCCATTAAACCATAGAGAAATACATAAGATAAAATAAAATAAAAACTTAACTAACTAGGTCAGGAGGTACACGAGGTTATCATAAAGGGTTCTACTTTTTAAGAAAATTTCGAGAATAGTTTCCCGATATAGTAGGACTTTCGGCCGATGGTTTTCTTCCCTAGATGTCGTTTAAAGCCATTCTTCTATCTCCCTTGGAAGGAAGAAGGCGGCTTCATTTTCCTCAGCAACTTGTGCATGAGGGGGAACATTCACCGGGACTCCTTGCACCACTCTTTGCGGAGGCTCAGGGTGCATGGCGTACCATTCGGCCGGAATGATGACTTCGGGCACCACGTTCCACGCCCTTTGGGTTATTATAGGCACCAAGGGCGGGGAGGCGAGAAGGTTTAACCTCTGGTGCAAGAGGTTCACCTCTCGGAGACAACCCTCCAGTCCCACCGTTAGATGGTTGATACGGTCGACCAATGCTTCCTCCACTCCCGTCATTTCATCAATAGCCTCCCTTAGGGCGTAAACATAGTTTACAAGAGAGTCTTCTGCCGTTGATGATCTCATCCCTTGTCGGTTACTTCTTGAAGATGTTCCGCTTGTTCTGCTTGCCATTTTCTGAGAAAGAAACCGAAGAAAGCTAAATTTTTACGAAACAGTACCTCAGACACGGCCCCATGCTTGCTGAGCACGGCCCCGTGTCCATTTGTCTGCAGGATTTTAGGCTAAGGAGTCTTGGAGTTTTAAATTATTTTCATGATTTTCAGCTGGATTTTAAGCACAGATAATTTAAAACAAGGTTATACAACTAACTTTAAACAAGAATCCTTAGCAAATAATCTTACAAACTTCACATAAAAGGTTGGAATCATGGAGCTTCCAAGCTTCCATGGAGGAAATGTTTGAAAAAATTTGAAAGAAGAGGTAATGAATAAAAGTGGAAGGGACAAGATGGTTCTTGGGAACCTTCTTTTAGAACTTACCTAGGATGGTATGAGTGAAGATCCCAGGAATCTCTGTCTTTTGAAGTGGTCAAAATGAGCAGGAATCAGGCTGCATTTAAAGAAAACGACAGTGCACTGGACACGGCCCCGTGTTGGCTGGACACAGCCCCGTGTGCAGATGAAATCCTGACACATTTTGTCCGTATTCTGACAAAATCAGCAGAGAATCTTTTAGGTGAGCACGGGGGCGTGTTGACCTGGACACGGCCCCGTGTCTGGAAGCTGTCTTATGGAGTTTCCTTACTTCTAAGGATTTTATTGATATCGGGTGGTTCCTTACTGGTGGGGACAACCCCAAAGTGCCTAAGATACCTTAATTATCCTAGATTAAGGCGAGAACGCAAGAGGTTGTCGGTGAGGGTAATTCCTATTTTCATTCTAGGTGGACAAGTCCAACCCTTTCCCGGGCTCTCGTTAAAGAAGATGTATGCCGAATCGCTCAGGTCTATGTATGCACCGAACGAAGTCGATGGAGAGTCCTTCACGGCACAATCGGCACAGGGATGACTATCGTCCAAGTCTTCGCTAGGTATGAAGGTATTTTTGGGAGCAACGAGGTTGTCGGAATGCGATCCCAACATTTCTTCATGGTCATCGTCTTGGGGTGGATCAATAAAATCCTTCCTAAGCTCTTTTGACCAATTTAAAATTAGCTCTTCTAGTTGAAATAACTCGTCAAGGAGCATTTCTCCTAGAATATCTGGCTGGGCGCATTCGAGGGAGAGATAGTGATTATTTTTACTTTCGCCCCTCTTAAAGTTATAAGGAATCGGTGGGTCTATGTAGTGGGGCCTATAATTTAGAAAGTAACATTCTAATTCTTTATGTTCGCCTCCACATAATTGACACCACGTACCATAAGAGTGCCGAAAGTAAAAAGAATTACTATCACTCATGTTTATGTCAGAAATTACCAACCGCCGGGATCTAACGGTTCTGTTTTCAGTAAGTGAATCTTGGGCACGGGGGCGTGTTGAGTGAGCACGGCCCCGTGTTCAGCTTACTGTCTGACTTAAAACAGGATTGCCAGTTCCAATTATTGAGCATGGGGGCATGTTCAGCGGGCACGGCCCGTGCTGAGCTCTGCAGAAGCTGAAAAACTAAGAAAATCCTAAAAAATTAAAAATAAAAAATAAAAAATATGATTAGGCCGTTGATTCCTAACTTTCTTAAAATCCTTGTGTCCCCGGCAGCGGCGCCAAAAACTTGATGCGTGTCAGTGTATATATGATTTAGATGTATATTTAAGCCCTTTTTACACTTTTAGCCAAGTTTTAAATTTATAAAACACGATATTTACTAACACTAAACACACATATGGGCAAGTGCACCCATCATGGACGTAGTATAGTGTTGGTAAGATACCGAGGTCGTCCAAGGACACAAGAGCTTTTAGTACCGGTTTATCCTCAACGTCTAACCAAATCAAAATGTTAGAAAAGATTTTTTTTTTTAAACTAAGAAAATAAAAACTAACTAAATGCTGAAAATAAAATAAAAACAGATAGACAAGATGAATCACTTGGATCCGACTCGTGTATTAGTATAACCTTTGATTATTTTCGCACTTTTGCACTTGTTTAAGAGATTATCTTAGTTATTGTAGTAGGCCCCTCTTTTGAAGGCGACGTTACCCTCAACCCAGTAGTTCGAGTCAGCAAGGATACAATCCTAAAGGGTCGGATTATTGAAAGACAATGAATTAAGTTATTAATGCAAATTATGGTAGGCCCCTCTTTTGGAGGTGACGTTACCCTCGACTAAGTAGTCTGAGTCAGCAGGGATACAGTCCTAAATAGCCGGGTTATAGTATTAATAGTAGTTAACATATGAGGGGGTCAAAGAGTTTGGATCCCAGCCATCCAATACCTATGGGCATTGAAGGAGATCATACTAAATTTGACCCAGGTCCCTTGCAGGACCTCTAAACGCTGAACAAGGGCAAGACCCTTACCAAACCGTTCCCTTAACCTCTGACCAGGTAGCCAACATACCTCCATATAGACCGTGGAGATATGAATGGTGAAAATCTTTTATTTTATATAGACAGTAAAATAATGCCAAGACACCACGGACAAACGATAAGGAAATATCACCTTCAACATAAGCAACTAGTTATTAAAGTCATTAATACAAAACCAAATAAAAAGTGCAAAAGATTGAAAATAAAAAGTATTATACTAAACACTTGTCTTCACCAAGTGATGTAAGAGACTTAGGCAAACATGGCCTTGATTGTCAAGAACTCTTACGATCAATCTTGGATCCCGAGACGACTCACACACTCTATGATGGACAATGGATGATGGTGGTGGATGATGGTGTTGTGATGGTGGTGGGTGGTGGATAAAGTGTGAGAGAGGTGGTGTGCCAAGGGATGAGTTGCAATGAAACCAAGCACTCCTATTTATAGGCTGAACAGAAGGCTGGGCACGGCCCCGTGTCCGCTGGACACGGCCCCGTGCCTGTCTGACACTCTCTCTCTTCATTAATTGTAATTCGCAATTACAATTAATGCGCCTGCTGTACTTTCGCCACGCCCCCGTGTTCACTGGGCATGGCCCCGTGGTGGGCAATAGAAGCTTCTATAGGTTTGTCTTTTCTGCTGCTTCTTGGGCACGGCCCCGTGCTGGCTGAGCACGGGGCTTGTTCAGTCTTCTGCCTTCTCTATTTTGCTTGGGAGGTTGCTGTTGAGGGGTCGGGCAATCCACTTATGTTCCTTTTCTTGTATTTATGTTAGATTTAGCTGTCTTTTTGCTTCTTTTGTGAATTTGAGCTCATTTAATACTGAAAATACAAAAGTAAGACAAAAACACTCTTTTTCCAACATTAGTACTTAAAAAGGGTTAGTTTTATGCCTCATTTGATGTAATTTATATATTGCATTTTACACACATCAGAAACCGTGAGAGCTCAGGTCAGAACTTTCGTTCAGCAGAGAGATGACGGCTCGACTTTTGGTGGGTCCTTTTTAGAGGATCTTTTTTACAACAACAATGACTATCAATTTTATTGTTTCATCAATTTGCTGAGGGTGGCGTTTTTTCAAGCATTTGCAGAAAGTATTATCTGGGGACTAGGTCAGTATTTCCATACAGCAGAAGTCCCGGGATAATACCCCAGATATCACTGAGCATAAAGACCTTGTATCAGAATAAGGGACCTTTCAAACAAGAATTCGGGGGTTACCCATATATCCGAGAGATGTTACCCACGAATTATGCAAGTTTCAAATTTAGGTTTATATCTCGTCACAGTCTATTAAATGTGCAAAAACCTACTGACACATCATCAGTGAGACCGTTTATCACTATTTTAACTTTCCAATTCTTTAGCATGCCGTAATTGTCCACCGATGTACTATCATTTCCTCTTTTATACAACAAAACTCATTTTTCATTTTATCATGTTTTTGGCTTTTTCAAATTTTTTAATGTTTTTGGATTTTCTGTGAAATTTTTACTCCCCCTAAAATGCAAACACATTAACGAAAAATTCGAAAACTATCTAAACTCTCGACTCACTTGAAGAAACAAAATCAAAAACAAACTATACAAATAAAGTGACAACTGATATCAAATCACTTCAAATCGCCATCCACTTGGCCTAAACAATCAGAACTCCCCCTCACAACAAACCATTTTCTCATTTAGATTTCAAAACACTTAAGTTTGTTTTAATCAAAATGATTTTTCCGGAAAATGAGTTTGTTTTTACCACTTGTTAAGTACGGGGATATGGTTCATCATCTTGTTCATCTACTTATCATGTATAGTAAATCAAGTACAATTTAATGTCCCTGATTTACCATTTGCAATTAAGCAACCTCGGTACCACAAGAAGAAAACACACTACCACTTGTAGGAATATCACATCTACACAACCATTTTACCAATCAGGATGCCGATTCCTGCTTCACACTTACCAACCTGGAAGCTCCGGCGTAGTCCTTCATCCTGTAAAATTTTAATACTATCAAAAACTTTCATACAACCTCTTTAATCATGAAGGATGCCGATTCCTGATCCACGATTACAAACTTGGGATCTCCGGCAAGTCAGGTGTTTAATCAAACATAACATCCACCTAAGCCTGACCAGCCTTGGGTGATTTTAGAACACATCTATCCCACCAACACTTTGATTTATAAAACTCTTTAGCACCCTTAACCT
Organism: Helianthus annuus; assembly: GCF_002127325.2. Classification (NCBI taxonomy): domain Eukaryota; kingdom Viridiplantae; phylum Streptophyta; class Magnoliopsida; order Asterales; family Asteraceae; genus Helianthus; species Helianthus annuus. The sequence goes on from NC_035443.2 coordinate 31,591,855, forward strand.
TCCTATCAACCATCTTCCCGAAAATGTGCTCGACTTTTCCATTGAAAGCCTTTTCAACATCAAATTCTCCCTTATCAGCGAAGAATTGATTTGAGATCTCTACTTTTCCCACTTTCTTCATCAAATTTTCCTTTGACAATGGAGGAAAGTTTTCATCGTTCACCTCTGGAACAGAAATCTCAACTCTTTTCTCAATCGATGACTCCTCTGATTTTATGGAATCAGATTCATTGTCAGAACTACTTTCTGATTTAACAACCCACTTTTGTTTGTTCAAATCACCTCTTCTTTTGTAAAAACGTTTTGAACTTTCACCTTTTTCAGAACTTGAATTTTCAAACAAATTACCATTATTCACCAATTGTTCTTTTCTATTAACACAAATCTTTTTCAAATTTTAGTTAGAAGAAACTCCCTGTTTTTGGTAATTGGTCTTGGGACAATTCCAAGCTATGTGACCAATTTCTTGACATTTGAAACAGGTTCTTCTGTCAACTCTCTCAGCAAACTTTCTCACATTCTTCTTCACTTCAGCAAGAAACTCTTGATTTGACTGCTTCCAGAATGGTTTCTTCTGTTCATCCTCTGAGCTTCCTCCTGAAACAAATTTTGTTTTTGGTTTATAAATTTTCTGATTTTTATAATTTTCTGACGAACTAAAACCAAGACCTTTCTTTTTGAGATTACCATTATGGTTTGGTTTCTTTTGGAAATTATAACCACAACCGTAACCCATTTTCTTGTTTACTCTTTGTTGAATCCTTGAAGTGTAAGTTTTAGGTCTTGCAGAAAGATCTAAATCTTTTATTTCAGAAATATTAATTTTTGTTAATTTGAAAACCTTTTTGATCATTTCAGTTTTAACACTTCTTATTGGGAATTCCTCATCAGAATATAATTTGTCTGAATCATTCAATGTATATGCTACTTTGACTGATCCGTCATTCAAATTAGATTTTGAAAACAGGAATTCTTTATTGTAAACTCTCTTAACCGGCGAACTCGGACTCTTCTCAGACGAACTCGAACTATCTGATTTAGACTCCGACTTTGACTCTTCATCCATATCCAACACCTGATCGACAACTCTCTTAACTAACTCAGACTCGTGATCAGTGTCAGACGCTGTGAATGTGACATCAATATTGTCTGGTAATTCATCAGTGATTTCAGACTTTAATTTGATGTTTAGAGCCTTGTCTACTTGTTCCTCATTTGGTTTCCTGGGGGAATAACTTTCAAAGATAGGAGGCGGACATCTGTTATACTTGACACTTTTTGTCTTACCAGTATCCTCTTCTTTTTCTTTCTTCTTGAACGCTTCAAGACCTGCAACAGTAGGATAAACCCGATCAATCAGATAATCACATGTAGTATAACTCAAAAGTAATCGGTTAATCCTTTCACTCTCAATTTTCTCAAGTTCCAGCTCCTTCTTCAGTTTAGCACAATCTTCAATGTAATCATTTATGACGCTTTGCTTTGTCATCAAGGTTGCACTCATTTTGTCATTTGCATTTTCAATTTCTGCATTCGTTCTTTTCAAACTGTCAACTGTCCTGTTCAATACGTCGTATGACTCTTTCACATACTTCACATCAGACAGTAAATCTTCCTTAGTCTTCTCTAAATCAGCAATCTTTTTATCTTTTTCTTCAAAACTTTTCAAGACTCAGAACATTTCTCACAAGGCTTCGTGACTTCAACTACCTTTTCAACTATCTTTTCAACTTCGACAGTCTTTTCGACTTCAACAATCTTTTCTATTTCGACAATCTTTTCAAAAATTTTCTCAACTTCCACAAGTTTTTCTACTTCGACGATTTTCTCAACCACTTTCTCCACTTCAATAATCTTTTCTATTGCAATCTCAGCCGTTGCTTCATCTTGTTTTTTCAACAGCTTCAGTCTTCGCCTTTTCATCAGCGAGTAGGTTTGCTGCTTCTAGCTCTTTCTGCAATCGAGCAATCTTCTTCTGATTTAGCATCTCTACTTTATCTGCATAGAAAAAATTAAAACTGTCAGGATCAATGCTTTTTCGACATTTGTTAAGATATTCTTCCTCATCATCTGTATCAATATCACTTCCAAGATCTGGAAATATCGGAATTCTTTTCTGACAATCCTCATTTTGATCCAGAATTCTGGTAACAAGTGCCACATCAGGTTTAGTTCCACTAGGTATATACTTGTCCCAGCTAAACCCCTGTGCAACAACCTCATCATTTTGATCTATTATCCCAAAATAAGCTTTCCTATTTGCTTCTTCAATCATTTTCCCATGAGCAGTTTGCGGTTCCTTTTGTTGGGGTTGTTGATCGATTTGATGAAAGATTGATTTCTGATAATAATTGCTCTTTTCTTGACTTCCAGTTGACTCTTGGTTTTTACACTCCCTTTTAAAGTGACCTTTTCCTTTACATCGAAAACAGGTAACCTTTGACTTGTTAAAACCAAGTGGAGAGGTAGCCATCCCTCGAAACTCGTGTCTGCCAGTAATCTGTTGAAAATTTTCAGCTCTCCTGCAGGCACTAGCTAAGCACCACTTCACATCCATCAGCTCAAGTTCTTCGGCATCTATTTGGTCGTAATCTTCTTTTGTGAGCATTGGATTACCGATTCTTCCAGCAATCAAACTTTTATACGACTCTAACATGGCAACAAGAGATGCCATGTGTTGCTTAGCCACTTCAGGAGATAAATTCTGACCATTCTGAATAGTTAAAGTAACATTGCACTGCAGATTACTCGTATTTTGTTTTTGAGAATTAGGTATGTTGTTGTTTGGATCAAAGCTTGAGAATGATGAAGAGTATCCACCACTTTGAGTTGTAGTACTTGCATTTGGACTTGCAGAACCATCAGCACTGAATGCAGTACTAATCTTTGGATTTTGACTTGGAGTGGCCTCAAATTTGTTCCCTCTGTAGTACAGACTGACATCTTGCTTGGCATTTGGATTTGTCATGATAGCAGTCTTTTGAATATCCAGCTCCTGTTCATCAATCTTCTGGATAAATTATGCCAAGTTCATACTCTCAGTCTTCCTCATGAGTTTCACAATCATCAGATAAGTTCCCCACTTCTGTTGGGGTAATGCCTCTGCTAACTTATCAACCCACTCATCATCATCTTTCTGAATATCCAATCTTCCCATTTCTAGAACCAGATGACAGTATCTATCTATTGTCTGTTTCGTGGTTTCATGATCAAATGTAGTAAACATGTCAAACGACTTCTTCAATAACGCCTTTTTGTTTTTGATCATGTCAGCACTTCCTCTGAATTTCTGAATTAATGCCTCCCAGATTGATCTAGCTGTTCCGTTATGTTGAAGTAAGACGAAGATGTCTTCTTTAACTGCTTGCTGTAAAATGCTGATCATCATCTTTTCACTAGTATATTTCAGCTTGTCAGCTTTTGTAAAATCATTGAAACCCTTTTCCAATCCACGCTCATTCTTTGGTCTCTCATAGTCTTTCAGCAGTGAACACCAAGCATTGAATCTGTAGGCTTGAACCCAATTCTCAAATCGGTTTTTCCAACCCTGAAAATCCTCAATATACATCAACTTCGGTGGTTTCTGATGAGTACCTGTCTCATTTTCACTGTATACAGTCTCAGCAGCAGTGACAGGTGCAACCGGTGTTGCAAAAGCATTGTAAAACTCTTCAGCCATGATTCGATAACACGTTTTACAATAACAGTCAATTACCAGCGAAATAGCAACTAAGGATGTAATCACATGTTATCTAGAGCGAAATTAGGTCTACTGGGGCGAAATCAGGGCTTTGGGGCGAAATCAGGTAACATTGGGGCGAAATCAGGTGACATTGGGACGAAATCAGGGGTCTTGTGTGTCCCTATAAGCGAAATCAGGTTTATGGGTGACCTTAAGAGCGAAATTAGGGTTATAGGTGACCTTATTAGCGAAATCAGGGTGGGTGACACAAGAGCGAAATTAGGTTGTATTTGTGTACACAAAAGCGAAATCAGGTTGTATTTGTGTACACAAAAGCGAAATCAACAATTGTCCATAAAAGCGAAATCACTTCGCACATCAATTTGGTCCATTTTTACTCCGAATTTCAGTCTCAAACTTTCAAGGGTTTGTCTATGTCCAATTTTAAACAATCTGTGAAAATTTGGTCCGATTCTAACCGTGAAATCTTCCCGAACTGATGAAAGAAGGTGTAGAAGTTAGAAATAGAGATGAAAACAAGCTGATATATGTAGAACTCCTCGTCCTGAGCTCTGATACCACTTGTAGGATCGCATGCTAACCCGAACGAGGCAATCGGAGGTGTTCTAATCTGTTTCAGGTGCGGAATAACAAGAAACGGACATGAAAAACAGCTTGTTCTACTAAATCTTGCCTTGTATATTGATTTCATACTGATTACAGGTCAAACGGCACTTCGGCAGCAGTTCGGTACCGGAAACAAGACGTCACCAATGATTTCGCTCATCATAGACCTATATATAGGCCTGGGATTTCGCTCATAGGACACATGTTCACAAAAGCGAAATCACATATGTTCATAAAAGCGAAATCACCTGTAATATCCTGATTTCCCACATAGTGACATGTCCATATATGTGAAATCAGCATTCTGATTTCCCATATAGTGACATGTCCATATATGTGAAATCAACTTACTAAACTCTAACATCATCCTATTTTCTCGTAAAACGAGCCCTGATCTAACAATCTAAGACTAAGACTCGATACAAGACGAAGTCGACAGATGTATGCACCAACAAAATTCATCCCATAAAATACAAGGTTCCTTCCTCTTTGGGTACCAGCTTTTTCTCCATCACACGGAGATATTCAGCCTTTAAGTTCTCTTTCTTAAGGGCTTCTCTTTGTGCAGCACGAATACGCAACGAGAGGTCTGCCTGAACAATCATCTCCAAAGCCCAAACCCTTATGGGCTTAATTCTTTCCTTTCGACTCAAGGTGTCTGCCCCCACATTCACCTTTCTTGGATGGTATTTGATTTCTCAATCATAATCATTTAACAGCTCTACCCAACGTCGTTGTCTCATATTAAGTTCTTTCTGATCGAGTATGTGCTGAAGGCTCTTGTGATCTGTAAAGATCGTACAGGGAGTACCATACAGATAATGCCGCCAAATCTTCAAGGCAAACACCACTGCGCCTAACTCCAAATCATGTGTGGTGTAGTTCTTCTCATGAACCTTTAATTGGCGTGAAGCATAAGCGATAACCTTCTGTCGCTGCATTAGCACACAGCCCAATCCCTGACGCGAGGCGTCACATTATACCACGAAGTCGTCGGTGCCTTCAGGTAGGATAAAATAGGTGCATCGCAAAGCTTATTCTTAAGCAGCTGAAATGCTTCTTCATGTTTATCTCCCCATTCGTACTTCTTATCCTTTTGAGTAAGGGAGGTCAGCGGTTGAGCGATTTTAGAAAAATCCTCAATGAATCTACGATAATACCCTGCTAAACCCAAAAACTGACGGATCTCGGTTGGCGTCTTCGGAGTTTCCCAATTCTTAATCACCTCGATCTTGGTGGGATCCACATGAATCCCATCCTCGTTTACCATGTGACCGAGAAACTGTACCTCACGCAACCAGAACTCGCACTACGAGAACTTAGCATAGAGCTTCTCCTTTTTTAGCAGCTCTAAGATGGCTCTAAGGTGTTGCTCATGATCTTCCTTTGTCTGTGAGTAGATCAAAATATCATCGATAAATACAATCACGAATCTATCGTGATACGGTTTGCAAACTCGATTCATCAAGTCCATAAACACTGCTGGTGCATTCGTTAAACCAAATGGCATCACTAGAAACTCATAATGTCCATAACGAGTTCTGAAGGCAATCTTTAGTATACTCTCTTCTTGAATCCGCAACTGGTGATAACCTGATTGAAGATCGATCTTGGAGTAATAACTTGAACCCAGAAGTTGATCGAACAGATCATCAATCCTCGGCAAAGGATACCAATTCTTGATGGTTAACTTGTTTAGCTCTCGGTAGTTAATGCACATACGAAAACCACCGTCCTTCTTCTTGACAAACAAAACTGGAGCTCCCCAAGGCGAGAAGCTTGGTCTAATGAATCCCTTATCCAGAAGCTCCCTAAGCTGCGTCGACAACTCTTGCATCTCAGAAGGCGCACTTCGGTAGGGTGCCTTGGCTACAGGCGCGGCGCCTGGAACCAAGTCAATATGGAATTCGACTTGTCGTTGTGGCGGTAATCCTGGCAAGTCTTCGGGGAAAACTTCAGGATATTTCCTCACCACAGGGATATCTTCGAGCTTCGGTTCTTCGGCTTCTTTATCAACAACGTGAGCCAAGAATGCAACACATCCTTTCCGCCAAAAACTTTTGTGCCTTCAAAACAACTGATAATCCGTAGAGGCGTATCATGCTTTTCTCCGTGTACCACAATCGTCTCTTTATTCGCCATCAGAATGCGGATAATCTTCTCATGACATACGATCTCAGCTCGGCTACTCGACAACCAATCCATTCCAACTACTACGTCGAAACTTCCCAATTCGACTGGCAGAAGATCTAGCATAAACTCACGCTCTCCAAGCTCTATCACACAACCTCTAATCACTTCGTTTGCTTCTAGTAGCTTCCCATTAGCTAGTTCTATCGAATACCGGATATCTAACTTACTGGCAACTAACCCAAGTATATCCTTAAACTCTAGAGATACGAAGCTATAGTCGGCACCGGTATCAAATAGCAAAGATGGAAAATGTTGGTTGATAGGGAACGTACCAGTGACTACGTTCGGATCTTGACGAGCTTCCCTAGCTCCAATGTTGAAGACTCTTCCTTGGGCTTGGTTGTTCTTTGGGCAATCCCGCTTGAAATGCCCAACATCACCACAGCTAAAGCAACCTTGTCCATTTCCAGTACCACACTGATTGTTGTTGTTGTTTCCTCCGCGGTTTCCACTTCCTGCTTGGTTTCCGTTTCTGTTTACATTTCCATTACCTCCCTAGTTATTCCTATTCCCATTACCGTTTCCATCACGGTTACCATTGCCATTGCTATTTCCATTTCCTCTCTGACCACCATTCCCACGACCATTACCAGCCCAGCACGTCTCCTTCAAATGACCATTCTTTCCACATTTTTCACACTTCCTTAACTTGTACTGGCTGGCACGATGATACTAGCATATATTACATTTGGGCAGGGTGCCCAAGTATCCCTTCCCCTTGTTCTCAGCAGTAGCAGCACCAGTAGCACCAGCTTGTGCCTCCGTTGGTGGGTTAAACACTAAAAATGCTAGAGCATTTGTTCTAACTGCAGATGAAGCCAAGATGATCCCGGACGTCATAGCTGGTATGTTTTTAGTTAATGATATTTTTTCTAAAGTATTATTTGACTCTGGTGCGAACCAAAGTTTTATCAATACTTCGTTTTGCAAATTTCTAAATCAGTCATTAACTAAACTACCACAAGAATGTCTAGTAGAGACAGCAAATGGAGAAACCGTTAAGATTTCTGAAATCTTGCTGGGAGCAAGAATAGAAATTTTTAATCAAAAGTTTATTGCAAACCTTTACCCAATGAATCTGGCAGGATTTGATGTCGTGTTAGGAATGGATTGGTTAATAGCCAATAAAGCTAATATTTTGTGTGATCAAAAGTCAATTCAAGTAAATTCACCAAGGGGTGAAAAGATCACAATTAAAGGAGATAAACCATCTAGATCCACAAAATTCATCTCTGTGATGAAAACTACAAGTTATATAAGAAAAGGATCTATAGTGTATTTGATTTCTATAATCACTAACACTAAAGGAAAAGAACTAAAAGAAATTCCAGTAGTATCCCAGTTTTCAGATGTATTTCCAGAAGAATTGCCAGGATTACCGCCAGACAGGGAAGTTGAATTCATAATTCACTTGCTACCAGGGACAGCACCGATTGCCAAAGCACCTTATCGTTTGGCACCCACTGAAATGCAGGAACTGAAGAAACAATAGATGAATTGTTGGAGAAAGGATTCATACAGCTAAGCTCATCACCATGGGAAGCACCGATACAGTTTGTCAAAAAGAAAGACGGAACAATGCGTATGTGCATTGATTACCATGAATTGAACAAGATCACTATTAAGAACCGGTATCCATTACCAAGAATCGATGATCTGTTCGATCAATTGCAAGGAGCTCGATTTTTCTCTAAGATTGACTTAAGATCAGGATATCATCAATTAAAGGTACATGAAGAGGACATTCCTAAGACTGCATTCAGAACAAGGTATGGCCATTATGAATTTACTGTCATGCCATTTGGTTTAACCAATTCCCCAACCGCATTTATGGACATGATGAACCGAATATGTAAGCCATATTTGGATAAATTCATAATTGTCTTCATAGATGATATTCTAATTTACTCTAAGAGTAAAGAGGAACATGCAAAGCACTTGCACTTACTTTTAAGTCTATTAAGAAAGGAAAAGCTTTATGCTAAGTTTTCCAAGTGCGAGTTTTGGTTAGAACAGGTACAATTTCTTGGACACTTAGTCGATCATGAAGGAATTCATGTGGATCCAACAAAGATCGAAGCAATTACCAAATGGAAAGCCCCTGAATCACCAACCGAGGTTACAAGTTTCTTAGGATTGGCCGGTTATTATAGAAGATTTATTCGAGATTTTTCTAGGATAGCCATTCCTTTGACCAAGTTAACCTGTAAATCCATTAAGTTTGAATGGGGATCAAAACAAGAGGAAGCCTTTAGAACCCTTAAGCAAAGATTAACCCATGCACCCATATTAGCGTTACCAGAAGGAACTAAAGACTTTGTAGTCTATTGTGATGCTTCTAAGTTAGGTTATGGATGTGTATTAATGCAACGTCAAAAGGTTATAGCTTACGCCTCTAGACAGCTTAAGAATCATGAAGAGAATTATTCAACCCGTGATTTAGAACTAGGAGCCATAATTTTTGCCCTTAAGATTTGGAGACATTATCTTTATGGTAGTAAGTTTACCATATTCACAGATCATAAAAGTTTAAGGTATGTCTTCGGGCAAAAAGAGTTGAATATGAGACAAAGACGTTGGATGGAATTGCTTAGTGATTATGATTGTGATATCCAGTATCATAAAGGAAAGGCAAATGTAGTGGTAGATGCTTTAAGTCGAAAGTATCATGAAAAACCAAAAAGGGTATGTTCTCTTAAGTTAAATCTACAAGTAGATTTAAACGATTAGATTAGAAAAGCACAAGAATCAGTAATCAAGGATGATACTGAAAAACTAAAAGGAATGATAAAAGAATTAGAACAAGGAACAGATGGAATTTGGAGATTCCATAAAAAGAGAATGTGGATACCTAAATTAGGAAACTTACGTCACCATATATTAGAAGAAGCCCATAAGTCTAAATATACGATGCACCCAGGAAGTGATAAGGTGTACCAGGATTTAAGGAAAAATTTCTGGTGGATAGGAATGAAAAAGGATATAGCAGCTTATGTTTCAAAATGTTTAACTTGTTCTCAAGTCAATGTCGAACATCAGAAACCTTCAGGATTGTTGCAACAATTGGAGATACCAGTTTGGAAATGGGAATTGATAACAATGGATTTTGTTACCAAATTACCCAAAACAAGAAAAGGTAATGATACAATCTGGGTGATTGTAGATAGGCTAACCAAGTCAGCTCATTTCTTACCAATGATGGAAACTTTCAGTATGGGACAGTTAGCCAAATTATATGTAAATGAAATTGTTTCATTACATGGAATTCCTTTATCAATTGTTTCTGATAGGGATAGCCGTTTTACCTCTCATTTTTGGGCAAGTTTCTAAAAAGCAATAGGAACTAAGTTGAATCTCAGCACAACTTACCATCCTCAAACAGACGGACAAAGCGAAAGAACAATTCAAACAATGGAAGACATGCTTAGAGCGTGTGTAATTGATTTCGGAGGTAATTGGGACGATCACTTACCTTTAATAGAATTTTCTTATAATAATAGTTATCACACAAGTATCAATGCTGCACCATTCGAAGCACTTTATGGACGAAAGTGCAGAACCCCAGTCTGTTGGGCAGAAATTGGGGAAAAGCAACTATCTGGACCTGAGATAGTGCAGGAAACAACCGATAAGATCATTCAAGTCAAGGAACAACTGAAAGCAACACGTGATCGACAGAAGACCTACGCTGATAACAGACGTAATCCATTGGAATTTCAAGTAGGTGACAAGGTATTGTTAAAAGTCTCTCCTTGGAAAGGAGTGGTAAGATTCATCAAACGAAGAAAGCTAAGTCCCAGGTATGTTGGACCTTTTGAGATTATTAGAAGAATAGGACCTGTAGCCTATCAGCTACAACTGCCAGAGGAAATGGCAGGAATACATGATGTATTTCATGTATCTAATCTCAAGAAATGCCTAGCTGATGAATCAGTTGTAGTACCTCTTAAGGATATAGAGGTAAATGAACAACTTAAATTTGTAGAAAGGCCTCTACAGATTGAAGATAGAAAAGTTAAGAACCTCAAGCATAAGAGAGTAGTTCTGGTCAAAGTAAAGTGGGACTCCAAAAGAGGACCTGAATATACATGGGAACTTGAATCAGAAATGCAAAAGAAGTATCCACATCTATTCCAGTAGATCTCGAGGATGAGCTCTAAAACAAGGTGGGGAGGATATAACAATCCTCAAGAAAACTGACACCCTCGATTATTTTCCCGACACCTAATATATTTTAAAATATTCATATATGTCTTTAAATATACCCCGTATGTGAAAACCGAGCCCGAGATACAATATAGCATTTAAAAATAATTAAAAATAAGAAAAATTAAGTTTAGGCGGGCCGCGTAAGCTTAAGCTTACACTTACGCGGGCCGCGTGAGATCAAAATGGTGGCGCAGCCCGGTGATGACACGTGTCATCATCGTGTCAAGTCTAGTGGATGATCCGGACGAGCTACGCTTTGACCGGGGTTTGACGCGGGCCGCGTAGACCCTTGTCTACCTTTACGCGGGCCGCGTGAAAGTTGACGATCAGCCCAATAAATAGAATGCATCGGGCCTTCAGTCTACTCGTTCAATTTTCTTTTCTAAATCTCAATTTCTGAATAGTGGGCATTATACCCGAGTCTAATACCCCCTAAATAGCGAGGTTCTGCTACGATGTAAGTATCATAACCCCTTGAGACGTATTAGATACTCTGCCCGATTGATATAGGGTTCCGTAACGGCTGTCGTGGTTCTGCCCGACGTAGTCGTTGGAATGCCGTCTCGGGGAGGGTATTACTAATGTTAAAATGGGTTATTATACTAACACACGTGCATTTGTGTAATTTATAGATTATTCCCAGGAAATCCTTACTGAAAACCTTAAGACAGCAATGTGAGTTATCCTCTTTTTGTAAACCTATTTTGTGAACTGTTTTACAAAACCTTAAATATTTTTCCATGCGAATAGCAGTTATTGAGTATTTGTAAGAATACAATTACAGTCGGTAAATTTGGGGTTTTGTATACAAAATTTGTTACAACCTGGATAGGAGTAACATGACCATAAGTCGGAACGACAGTACCGTGTGGTGGTAATTGATATAACTTGGAAACAAATGTAATTGCGGATGCGCCCTCAATACTGTAAAATGGTTTTTTATTATTAAACTAGGATTCACTCGCCAGTGTTTCCCACTGACAAAATATTTTTAAAACGCGTTTCAGGTAACAAACTGTGAAAGCCAAATAGAAGCCAGCTGGACAGCACTGAAGGCTTGGAAAAGTGGCAATAAAGTTACCTAAGAATAAAATAGATGTTTTTATTAAATAAATTAGGGTATATCCCTATGAAAGTATGTATACTGAAAACTTGGGCTTTACCCATGTATCTAATGTTATGGAAATGTGGTATTTTACTCTGATAAAATATTTCCTAACTACGGTCCTGATGAAAAATTTCGCTGCCAATTTAGACAATAATGTGATACCACCGAAACTGGCTCACGGCCGCCCGTTCCCGGGGATTAGGGATCGGGGGTTGCGACATCTTAGCTTTACCTTTACCCCTCCATGGCCAGCTTATCATATGACATCCCGATGGTGAACATCTCGTTGAGCCTTTTCCCATTCATGCTATTCCTTTTGCCGCCATCCCTGACGAGGACGGGCCTTTCGTTGACGACCTGGATCATGGAGTGGCCTCTCTTGTTGTGTTCGTTATCGATATTCCTTCCGATTCTGACCTTGATTCTGATGCCGATTCCTTCGATTCAGTGATATCTTCAGCCCTTTTTGCTGCTAGGCTGAGAGTTTACCCGACTGGTGATAATGATGACACTATGCCTGTTGTGCCATCCACTCCTACCCGTGTCTCTACACCTCCCCACACTCCCACTCAGATCAGCTCCCTCACCCGTCGAATTTGTGAGCTTGAGAATGAAGTGACTCATCTTCATAGTTTGATCTTCCCAACACCCCCACCCTCTCCCCCATTCTATTAGGTTTTCTTTGTAGGTACTCTGTTGGAGTAATTTTTTTGGGTATGAAGACCAACCGAGCCTTGGGAACAACTTGAAGACAAGAACCGCCACTGTTAAGAAAGAAACATCAGTATTTATCTGTTTATGCATGCTTGTTGTTGTATGAATTGATTTATATGTTGGCGGATTGTTTGATATTGCTTATGTGTATGTTTATACATATATGTACTACCACTGTCTTATGTGATGATATCAAACAAATGTCTAACTCTGTTGTGTTGTGTTTTGGAAGAACATGGCACCTAGGAGAGCTGTGAACGCTCGTGATCAACCCCCTCCTCCCCCGATGCCGAGGACTGCTAAAGAACTGAACTCCCTGCTGGAAGAAAGGATCTCCGAAGCTATCGCCCAGTACGAGGCGAACCGCACTGAACACAGTGGAGGACCAAGCAGTGCTAGACGTAATGGAGATGAAGATTCATCTGGAGGAAACACAACTCAAGGTAACCTTAAGATAATTTGCTAAACGTGGTGAAATTTGTGAACGGTCTTTGTTTCATTATTTCATTGATTGCTCATTGGTTAGATCTATTCCAGACTGCACCTTCAAGCAGTTTCTAGACTGCAAGCCACGGAATTACAACGACACTAGAGGTGCAGTGGCTTTTGTGCATTGGACGGAGAAGACTGATTCCACTATCCGCATGAGCAAGTGTATCGCGGACTAGCAAGTCACATTTGTTACTGGGCTGTTTGTTGATGAGGCTTTGACTTGGTGGCATTTACAAGTCCAAACTCTGGTTGATGATGCTGCATATGGTATGACTTGGGATGAGTTGAAGGAAAGAATGAGAGAGAAGTATTGCTCTCGTGCTGAACTCCAAAGGTTGGAGACCGAGTTTTGGAACTTGTCCATGGAAGGTGCGGATATTGTTGGTTATACTCGAAGGTTCCATGATCTGTCAAAAGTGATCCCCTATCTGGTGACTCCCGAATTTAAGCGCATTGAGGATGCTGTCCGTATGAAGAAGTTATCTCTGGGGATTGGCTCCGGAATTTCGCGGCATGGTAACTGTGGCAAAACCTACAACAATCACTCAGGCTGTAACTCTGGCTGTCAATCTTACTGAGGATGCTGTCCGTATGAAGAAGTTATCTCTGAAACCTACTGAGAAAACCGAGACGCATGCTGAGTCGTCTGGTGACAAGAAGTGGAAGCACTCGAATCTGAGTCAAGCAACACGTAACAACAAGGGTTCCAGCAATAAGAAACGTGACCCCAATCCACCCAAGGAAACGAAAGCCCTTGCAGCTATGAATGACGCTCCTACCAGAGGATACCAGGACACTCTGCCCAAATGCAATCAGTGCAAGCGTCACCACGAAGGAGTTTGTCGCATTCCAAAATGTGATAAGTGTGGAAAACTGCGTCACCGCATCGAGAACTGTTGGGGAAAAGGAAATGGAAATGGTAATAGGAACGGGAATGGAAACCGAAACGGTGCTGGTAATGGGAATGGTAATGGCAACGGTAATGGTAACCGTAATGGAACTGGGCAGAACCAAGGATGCTTTGGATGTGGTAGCAAAGAGCATTTCAAGAAGGATTGCCCAAGGAAAACAACGCTCAAGCTCGATCATTTGTGATTGGAGCAAGGAACGCACGTGAGGACCCTAATGTGGTCACTGGTACGTTTCTCGTTAACAATCACTTTGCATCCATACTATTTGACACTGGTGCCGATTATAGTTTCATGTCTGTGGAATTTAAACGTATGCTTGGAACAGAATCTCGTAGATTAGACATTCCTTATTCCATAGAACTAGTCGATGGTAAACTTGTTGAATCGAGCGAAGTTGCTAGGGGTTGTACATTAGAACTTGGTGAGCGAAGATTTAGTATCGACCTCTTACCTGTTCAATTGGGTAGCTTCGATGTGGTGGTCGGAATGGACTGGTTGTCCAAGAATTAGGCTGAAGTTGTTTGCCACGAGAAAATTATTCGCATCCCTCTTGCGAATGATGAAACTCTCATCGTGCATGGAGAGAAAAGAGACACACCTCTACGAATCATCAATTGTATGAAGGCGTAGAAGTGCTTAAGAAAAGGATGCGTTGCATTCCTAGCGCACATTGTAGATAAGAAGGCTAAGGAGCCGAAACTCGAAGACATTCCTGTGGTGAAGGAATTTCCTGATGTTTTTCCCGAAGATCTGCCAGGACTACCTCCGCAAAGACAAGTCGAATTCCATATTGACTTGGTTCCACGAGCCGCTCCTGTAGCCAATGAACCCTATCGACTTGCTCCATCCGAGACGCAAGAATTATCTACACAACTCCAGGAGTTGTTGGATAAAGGATTCATAAGGCCGAGCTTTTCGCCTTAGGGATCTCTAGTCTTGTTCGTAAAGAAGAAGGATGGAACATTGCGGATGTGTATATGTTATAGAGAACTGAATAAGCTCACTGTCAAGAATCGGTATCCCCTACCGAGGATTGATGACTTATTCGATCAGCTACAAGGATCGAGCTACTACTCCAAGATCGACCTCCGGTCTGGCTATCACCAGTTAAGGATCCAAGAAGAAAGCATACCAAAGACTGCGTTCAGGACTCGATATGGGCACTACGAGTTCCTTGTGATGCCTTTTGGATTGACGAACGCACCAGCGGTGTTTATGGATCTGATGAATCGTGTCTGCAAACCATGTCTTAATAAATTTGTGATTGTATTTATCGATGATATTCTGATTTATTCCCAGACGAAAGAAGAGCACGAGCAACACCTCGGGACCATTCTGGAGCTATTAAAGAGAGAGAAGCTTTATGCAAAGTTCTCAAAGTGCGAATTCTAGATTCGTGAAGTACAGTTCCTTGGTCATGTTATGAACGAGAAGGGTATTCATGTAGACCCAGCAAAGATAGAAGCGATAAAGAATTAGGAAGCCCCCAAGACACCAACCGAAGTTCGACAATTTTTGGGATTAGCGGGCTACTACCGCAGATTTATCGAAAATTTCTCCAAAATAGCCCAACCGTTGACTTCCCTTATACAGAAGGATAAGAAGTACGACTGGGGTGATAAGCAGGAAGAAGCCTTCCAACGTCTCAAAAGTAAGCTATGCGATGCACCAATACTATCTTTACCCGAAGGCACTGAGGACTTCGTGGTATACTGTGACGCCTCGCATCAAAGATTGGGTTGCGTGCTCATGCAACCCCAAAAGCTCATCGCTTATGCTTCAAGACAGTTGAAAGTTCATGAAAGGAATTACACCACCCACGACCTGGAGCTAGGCGTGGTGGTATTCGTCTTGAAGATCTGGTGACATTATTTGTATGGTACTCGCTGCACTATCTTCACAGATCAAAAAAGCCTACAGCACATATTCGATTAGAAGGAATTGAATATGCGTCAGCGACGATGGGTTGAGTTGCTAAACGATTATGACTGTGAGATTAAGTACCATCGTGGAAAGGAGAATGTGGTAGCAGACGCGTTAAGTCGAAAAGAAAGGGTTAAGACCCTAAGGGTCCGAGCATTGGAAATGACTATTCAGACAAATCTCACTGCACGCATTCATGACGCTCAACAAGAAGCTCTAAAGAAGGAGAATCTTAGAGCTGAATATCTCCGAGGTATGGAGAAGAAATTGGTGCCAAACGAAGATGGAACCTTATACTTTATGGGATGCATTTGGGTTCCGCTCTATGGCAGTATTCAAGAAATCATCTTTGATGAAGCTCACAAGTCGAGATACTCGATCCACCCAGGATCGGACAAGATGTATCAAGACTTGAAAGATTATTATTGGTGGCTAAAGCTGAAAAGCGACGATGCTGATTATGTTGGAAAGTGCCTAACCTGTGCTAAGGTCAAGACCGAATATCAGAAACTGTCTGGCCTACTACAACAACCAAAGATACCCATGTGGAAATGGGAGCAAATCTCAATGGACTTCATAACCAAATTACCCAGGACCCCTAGAGGGCATGATATGATATGGGTGATAGTCGATCGATTAACGAAGTCTGCATATTTCCTACCAATCCGAGAGAAGGATAGCACTGGAAAGCTTGCTGAGTTGTATCTCAAGGAAATAGTGGTACGACATGGAGTGCCTATTTCGATTATTTAAGACAGAGATGGACGTTTTGTATCAAGGATCTGGCAATCCTTCCAGGAGGCCTTTGGATCTCAGCTAGATCTAAGCACAGCCTTCCATCTGCAAACAGACGGCCAGAGCGAACGGACCATACAAACACTGGAAGATATGCTTCGTGCATGTGTTATGGATCTTAGCGGCAGCTGGGATACTCATCTACCTTTAGTTGAGTTTTCCTATAATAACAGCTACCATACGAGTATAAAGGCCGCGCCGTTCGAAGCTCTATATGGCCGCAAGTGCCGTTCACCTCTGTGTTGGGTAGACGCTGGAGACAAACAGTTGATTGGTCCTGAACTTGTCCAAGAGACAATCGACAAGATCATGCAGATCCGAGAATGCATTAAGGCGACTCGTGATCGACAAAAGAGCTACGTTGATCGAAGATGAAAACCATTAGAATTCGAGGTGGGAGACAAAGTTCTGTTGAAAGTGTCACCTTGGAAGGGTGTAGCAAGATTCGGAAAGCATGGAAAGTTGAACCCACGATACATTGGACCATTCATGATCTTTGAAAGAATTGGTACCGTGGCGTACAAATTAGAGTTACCAGAAGAACTTAATGGTGTACATGATACGTTCCATGTGTCAAACCTTAAAAAGAGTCTAACCCAAGAAACAGTTATCATCCCTGCGGATGAGGTGCATATCGACGACACACTCCGATTTACAGAACAACCTTGTAGGATCGTTTTCGGCCCTGTTTGAGTCGATCAGAGGCGGAAACTAATGATTCGGTGCTATTCTAGCTATATTCACTTTAAACTTGCTGTATTATTGATATTGAACGCGATTACAAGGTTTGACAGCACTTCAGCAGCATGCCGGAACAAAAACACCTTCAACTATGTGTTCTCAGTTCGCTCATACGTCCCTATTTATAGACAAGCCTGGTTCGCTTATACGTACATGTACGTATAAGCGGACCTACATCGTGACGTAAAAGTGGACCTAGCAGCATGACCTAAAAGCGAACCTAAACAAGACATTGACATAAAAGCGGACCTAGGACAAGTATACATATGCGAACCTATTCAAATCACTATTTCTAGGTTTCCGTGCCATGTCCGATCTGTCTAACTCTAAGACTCGATGTAAGACGTAGTCGACAGACGTAAGTGCACTAACAGACTCCCCCTCGGATGTTGACGGAGTCTTCATAGAGTCTTCGCACATGTCAATCTACAATCTTCATCAGTCGTCAAACTGTCTCTGAAATATCTGTCATTTCAAGAATCCTTGATCTCTATCTTTGTCATCAACAACCTTTTCTCTGTTAACTGTTGACACGGTGTATACAGACTCCCCCTCTCACACAGCTGGGATCGTAGTCTGGAATTCACAACTTCATCAGGTTCAAGATCGTAACCTAGCACTTCATCACATAATTGTCACCTGGCTTAAAAACCTGCACAATCTCTACCTAATCATAAGTTTCTATTAAAAATTAAACTTTAAAATTTTTTCAGAAACTAAGCTATAATGATGATTTTGCATTCAGAATCGATTACTAGCTTTTTCAAACAAATTTTCCAGCTTCACATACACTCTCCCAAACCAGTTCTTCAAGTTTAGCACTTTGAATTTTGAAAATCAGCATCTCAAAACCAGTTGTCGAAACTCTTTTTGACTTTTAAAAATTTATGCTAAAACACACCAAAAATCCTTTTGGATTTTCTGAAAGAAAGTAAATGCAGAAATGAAATATTTACAGACAATATTTTTTTTTTTTTGTGAGTTTGTGCAAGAGGATCATATCAGTTATGAAACATATCACTAACACCGTTAAGCTTGATTACATTTTAAGTTCTCAACAATTTACCTAAATTGTCAGTATGTTTGTCCACTTAAATTTTCACACAGACTTCAACTGATTCGAGATACGATATTAATGTTTTAGAAACTAAAACTTAATTGTGTATCACTCCACTTGAATATACTCCCGTATCCAGATCCCAAATATTCAGTCTTACAGGTGAGTATACCACAGATGATATCTGTAAAGGGGTAGATGCGAAACCGTGAGAGCTCAGGTCAGAACTTCCGTTCAGCAGAGAGATGACGTCTCGACTTTTGGTGGGTCCCCTTTAGAGGATCTTTTATTACAACAGCAAAGATTATCAATTTTATTGTTTAATCAGATTGCTGAGGGCGAGCTTATACTTCAAAGCTTTTTGCAGAAAGTATTATTCGGGGACTAGGTCAGTATTTCCATACAGCAGAAGTCCCGGAATAATACCCCAGATATCACTGAGCATAAAGACCTAGTATCTCAGAATATGGGACCTTTCAAACAAGATTTCGGGGGTTACCCATATATTCAAGAATAGTTACCCACGAATTAAGCAAGTTCGAATTTAGGTTTATATCTCGTTTCAATTTACTAAATGTGCGAAAATCTACTGACACATCTGCAGTAAGATTGTTTATCACATTTAAACATTCCAATTCTTTAGCGTGCTGTGATAGATCACTGATGTATTATCATTTCCTCTTTTTCGCAACAAAATTCATTTTTCAATTTTATCATGTTTTTGTCTTTTTCAAATTTTCTGATGTTTTTGGATTTTCTAAAATTTCTTACTCCCCCTAAAATTCAAATACATCTAGAGAAAATTGACAACAAACTGTACAGAACATGACAACTGATATCGAAACACTTCAATTCTCCATCCGTTTGGCTTAAACAATCAGAACTCCCCCTCACAACAAACTATTTTCCCATAATGATTTCAAAACACTCAAGTTTGTTTTAATCAGAATGGTTTTTCCGGAAAATAAGTTTAGTTGATTTTACCTTTTGTAAAATTGGGGTTCAAATCATCATATTATTTTACCAATCTTATGAATGATAGTTAACTCAAGTTCAAATTAATGACCTTGATTTAACCACTTGCACAATCAACTAGTTCTCATTCTGAACCACTTATAACATTCACAAACATACAACCACTTGTAAATTTAGCAATTAAGCATTTCAAACCTGTTTTTCAACCAATTACCATCTTTTGGTTGAATTCTCAAGGTGCCGATTCCTACTCCTCGCTTACAAACCTGGGAGTTCCGGCAAGTCCTGCAAAACATCAAATACAGATTAAGAAGGATGTCGATTCATGATCCACGATACCAACTTGGGATCTCCGGCAAGTCAGGTTTTTATTCTTTGAAAAATATATCCACCCAAGCCTGACCTTCCTTGGGTGTAACAACATCTTCTTTCTCTTTACTTTCAATAGGCTTGTAAACACGTCCTTTGGAAGCATAAAAATCTTCGATGCTTTTGGCCTTACCATTGACCATTTTTCCAAAGATACGTTTTACATTTCCGTTGAAAGTTTTTTCAACATCAAATTTCTTCTTGTCGGAATAAAATTGATTTGATATTTCAACTTTTCCGATTTTAGATTTGTAATTTTTAGCATTCAGTGGCGGAAAATTCACATCGTCCACTATCGGAACTTTCTTTTCAACCTTTTTCTCAACACGTGGCTCCTCTGATTTTATGGAATCAGATTCATCACCAGAACTATTACCTGAACCTTTTACAACCCATTTTTGATTTGGCACATTATCTTTCCTTTTTGAAGCACTCTTTGAACATTCTCCTTTTTCAAAAGTTGAATTTTCAAAGCCAGTAAACTTCCGGGTTGACTATTCAGTCTTTTCAACAACTTTTTCTTTCATTTTCCCAGAGAATTCTTGTTTTGGCTTGAAAGTCTTCGGACAATCCTTTGCCACATGACCAGCAATCTTGCACTGAAAACAGGTTCTCTTTTCAATTTTCTTTGGAACTTCATTCTTTTTTAGCTCTTCTTGCTTCTTGGCAAGGAATTCCTGATTTGTCTGCTTTCTGAATGATTGTTCTTTTTCAGCCTCTGACGTTTTCCCTGAAACAAACATAGTTTTTGGTTTATACATTTTCTCATTTTTATAGTTTTTCGGTGGAACAAAACCAAGACCTTTCTTTTTGAAATTACGATTATGGTTTGGTTTCTGTCGGAAACTATAACCACAATTGTAACCCATTTTCTTATTGATTCTTTGTTGATCTCTTGAAGTGTATTGTTTAGGTTTTCCATTAAGATTAAAATCTTTTATTTCAGAAATATTAATTTATGTTATTTTGAAAACCTTTTGAATCATTTCAAGTCTGACACTTCTTATTGGAAAACTTTCATCTGAATATAATTTGTCAGAACCTTTCAAAGTATAAGCCACTTTGACCAATTCATCATTCAAATTAGATTTCGAAAGTAAAAATTCTTTATCATAAACCCGTTTGTCCTTTTTATTTGTCGGCTTTGACGTATTTGACCCAGACTTTGACTCTGTTTTGGACTCCGGATATGACTCCTCACTGTCATCTTTATCTAACACCTGATCGACCACACTTTTTATCAACTTTGACTCATGATCAGTGTCTGATGACGTATATGTAACATCAATATTTTCTGGCAAATTATCCGACGGCCCAGACTCCCATTGCAAATTGATTGCTTTATTGACTCTTTCAGAATTTGGATTTCGAGGTGAATATCCATTTTCGACCGGGGGCGGACATCTGTTATAGACCACACTTGATTTCTTACCAGAAGTCTTTAACTTTACTTCATCTTCAGTCACAGTTTTCTTTTCTTCAGACATTTTCATTTCTTCAAACGTCTTCAAATTCTCCACCATGGGATAAATCCTGTCAACAACAAAAGATGAACATGAGTAACTGTCTAACAACTTTTTAACTTTCTCAGTCTCTATCTTCTGTGTTGCCAGATCCAACTCTAAATCAGCACATCTCTTGATATGAAAGTTAGCTTCATCCAGCTATCTAAGATAAGCTACTTTCAAAGTATTCATCGCCATTTCTTGTTCACCATTTGAATCAGTATATTTGTTGATTTCTCTGTTCATTGTGTCATAAGATTCTTTCAATTTGTGAATATTGTGCAACAACTCGTTGTTTTGTTTGATTAACGAATCACAGTTTAAGCACTTTTCAGAAACTTCAACTTGTTCTGCATGAATCTTCACTTCATATTCTGGAACTTCTTTGACACTTTTGCTCGGTTGTAAAAACTCTGCTCTTCTTCTTTTCTCAGCTTTCGCTTCTTCCTTCAATCTCTCTTCCTCTTCTGCCTCTTCTCTGTTCCTTCTTCGTTTTTCTTTAGCAGCTTCCAAGACTTTTCTGCACCTTTCTGCACATTTCAAATCATAAGCATTAGCAAAGAAAGCATGAGAAGTGTTTTTAGACATCTCTTTGGCCATGAGATCTTGATCCGGACAAAAATCATCCCATGTAAAACCTTCAGCCAACTTCTCATCATCTTGTTCAGCCAAACACACTTTGCTGTCTTTCGAAAGATACTTTTCCCATGTAAAATTATCATATTTACCCTCACTAACAACACATGCCCTTTTATCAACCATATCTCTCCCATGAGCTGTTTGTGCCTGTTGCTGTGCTGGTGGTGTGATTTGATGATAGATGGCCTTCTTGTGATAGTCGTTGTTTCCGAAAGGATTCTAGGCTCCGGTAGCTTCACGGTTTTTGCACTCCCTCTTGAAATGCCCCTTCTCCCTGCAACGAAAACATGTAACTTTAGATTTATCAAATCCCAAAGCTGAAACGTTTGCATCACGAAAATCATCACGGCCTGTAATTTGTTTAAACTTTTCAGCACGTCTCATCACACTCGCCATACACCATTTGATATCCATCAATTCCATTTCCTTAGCATCAATTTGATCGTAATCCTCTTTCGTGAGCATTGGATTTCCGATCTTTCCTGCAACAAAACAACTATAAGACTCTAAAATCATCCCTAACAAAGACATTTGATTTTTTGCAATGTCTTCAGTGTAGTCTTGATCATTTTCAAGGCTTAACACAATGTTACACTGAAGTTTTCTACCATTCTTTGTTACAGAAATGTTAGGATCATATGATGAAAATCTTGTGCTGTTTGATCCTTGAGATGCCTTCTTCTCAGGAGAATCTTTAACACTGTAAGTAGTTTCGATCTTTGGAGAATACTTTGTAGAATCAGTAACACCACTTTTGTAGTACAAACTTATATCCTGTTCTCCATCATAATTCTTCATCCTAGCGATCTTCCTCTGCTCCATCTCCTGAGCTTCAAGATGCTTTATGAAATCTCCCAGTGTCATTTTCTTATATTCTGCTTTGTTTGCCCGCAGCATCATCAGAAATGTTCCCCAAGTTTCATATGGTAATGCATCTGCAAGTTTTTCAATTAATTCATCAGTATCTTTCTTAACACCAAGTTTCGTCATATTTCTAACCAAGTTACAATATCTATCAATAATTTGCTTGGTATTTTCATTTTTCAATCCTCGAAACAAATCAAATTCCTTTCTCATGAGAGACATTTTATTTCTGAGCATATCATCACTTCCGGTAAACTTTGCTTCCAGCTCTGTCCAAATAGAATACGCAGTTCCATCATGTTGAAGCAGTATCAGAATATCTTCTTTTATAGCTTGCTGAAGAAGACTCACCATCAATTTCTCATCACGATATTTCTTTTTATCTGCAGTACTCATCTCTCTAAGTGTTAATGGAGTACCATTCACAACATCATTCTTTGTGGGTTTGACATATGGCTCTTCAGTGTGTTCCCACGCATCTAGATGATAAGCCTCGACCCAGTTTCCAAAACGTTCTGACCACACGTTATAATCATCAATATCCATAAGTTTAGGTGGCTTCTGAGACGTTCCGGTTTCATTTTCAATCAAAGCACTTTGTGTCACTGAAATCGGGCTAGCAAATGCGTTAAAGAATTCGTTGTCCATCGTTTAAATGTCCAAAGATCACAAAAATTCCAACACTTATACAAACTGTTCAAAAGAGCGAACTGTCACAAAAGCGAACCAACAAATGTTCCAAAAAGCGAACCACAAGTGTTGTATGAGCGAACCACAAATTTGACTTTTGGAGCGAACCAGACAAATGTCAAATGAGCAAACCAAAAAGTAGCACTCTTGAGCGAACCAGAAACTGTCACTGGAGCGGACCACACTTAAACCTTGCACAATGAGCGAATCAACCCTGTACTTTCGAGCGAACCTAACCCAAAGTAAATGTCCACAAGAGCGAACCAGATATATGTTTTGGAGCGAACCGGATTGCTGATGTCACCTTTGTGCGAGAACGTATAAGCGAACCCTCTAAAAATTAGCTTTCTATGTCGATTTTAGTTCTGAAAACTTCAAGGGTTTGTTAATTCATGATTCTGAGTGCACTGTGTGATTTTGAGCTGGTTTTACAGTGAAAATTTTTGAAAAAGTGAAGAAAGTGTAGAAAATCAGAAGAAATGCAGCTAAAATGGCAAGAACTCCTCCTCCTGAGCTCTGATACCAATTGTAGGATCGTTTTCGGCCCTGTTTGAGTCGATCAGAGAAGTTTTTATCCAAATCAAGAGGCGGGAACTAATGATTCGGTGCTATTCTAGCTATATTCACTTTAAACTTGCTGTGTTATTGATATTGAACGCGATTACAAGGTTTGACAGCACTTCAGCAGCATGCCGGAACAAAAACACCTTCAACTATGTGTTCTCAGTTCGCTCATACGGCCCTATTTATAGACAAGCCTGGTTCGCTTATACGTACATGTACGTATAAGCGGACCTACATCGTGACGTAAAAGCGGACCTAGCAGCATGACCTAAAAGCGAACCTAAACAAGACATTGACATAAAAGCGGACCTAGGACAAGTATACATATGCGAACCTATTCAAATCACTATTTCTAGGTTTCCGTGCCATGTCCGATCTGTCTAACTCTAAGACTCGATGTAAGACGTAGTCGACAGACGTAAGTGCACTAACAAACCTGTTGAGGTAACGGATTTGAAGATCCATAAAACCAGGAGGAGTCGCATTAAGCTTGTCAAAGTACGTTGGAACTCTAAGCACGAACCCAAAAACACGTGGGAACACGAAGACCGGTTCAAAGCCAAGTACCCCCACTTGTTCAAGAAAGCTCCGGCGGGAGATAACTCAGCCTGAATTTCAGGACGAAATTCTTTTAATGGGGGGAGACTGTGACAACTGGCACAAAACCGGTAATTTCCGTACAGTTTAATTATTATTTAATATCTACAATTAGGTGCTTAAATGTCAACATTGTCTGATTAAATGCTATACATGTGAATTCATGCACGTTTTATACTTCAAATATTGCTTATTGCATTACTTTAAGAGTTGTATCAGAAAGACTAGTAAACTCACCGGTAAGACACACTGTGTCAGCAATTCTGCAGAAAGCAGTCAGACAATAGAATTAGGGCCTAGGAATAGGTCCAACATCTAAAATACATTAAAACCCAAGTGTGGATACAAGGGTTAACATATAAACTTTCTGGAAGCTAAACATGCACTAAAAAGCACCCGAAACTCACTTTAAATGTAGAATTCTGCATAAATCAGCACAATTTAGCTATAATCAGCTTTTAAACACATTAATATCATGCATAATTTATGTTTTATTGTCCAGAATAACTTACAAAGTGTCGGGAATTGAAACTGCCACAAAAGGGGCTTCATACCTAGTGAAACTGCGCAATTTAGCCCTTTAACGAACCGTAACGAAATGAACAACCGGACAATTCCCGGGACATCAAAATTTGACTAGAAGTAATGTTTTTATGATATTAAACTAGTATTGGTGCTAGAACACCTTAAAATTCATAAAAACACCCAAACACACTTAAACTAACTTAACCCCCCTCGTTTGCACTTTAAACCCCTAACTACCAAAATATTACACTTTACCCCCTCCCCTTTCTCCATGGCCAGCCCCTATGGGCCCCACATGCTTTTGATTATTTTATTTAACTTGGTTCCCTAACTTGTGTGCACATAATCTCTAAAGAATATTTTGTGTTGGATTTTTTTTATAAATAACCATAAGTGAGTAACCATTGTCCATTATCACCAAAAACTCACCATCTTCATCCCTTCTTCCTCATTGGTCTTGGCTCAAACACACCACACTACCACCACCATTTTCAAGCTCTAAACTCATCATCGAAGGTTACTAGAAGGTGTATGGAGGCCATCTAAGAAGGTGTAAGGTGCTAGAAGTGGAAGGACCTTACTTTGGAGCTTTTAACCACTTGATTTCTTCCTTGTTCATCATCTTCATTCTTGTGCCACTTCCCTAGCCATTAGAGCTAGTAGTAAGCTTCTTGATCACTAAAATAGCTCATGTTTATGTTATGTACAAGTTTCACCATCTGAACAACTTAACTTTTAATGATAAAAATGAAAAGATCTAACATATTCATAAAGAATATAAGTGATTACATGAATTTTTGGTGTATGTAATGAAGTTGTTGATATTATATCTTGTGTTTATGTTTAGATCAAGTATGTTAAAACTTGGATCTAACAAGTTTAAGCACGGATCTTGAAGGATCCATGGTTAAACTTGAAGATGAACATATGAAGCATGATGTGAACTTGAAATATGAATTTTTATGCATAAACTTGTAATCTTGAAGTAATAAAGTGTGTGTAGAACTAATTTTTGAAACTAAACCTCATGGAAAGTTTGTTAAAAATTTAGCATAAAGCTTGTTGAAAGATCTAAAGTAATTAAGCATGGATTTTGAAAGATCCATGGTTAATCGTGATGTTAAAAATGATGATCTCCCTAATAGACATAAAAGTGGTTTAGAACATGATTTACAAACTTTAAAGACCATTAAACTCATGGATGAGTTGGTTAATAAAAAAAAAGTTTCACAAAAGTTGTTTAAAATACCCAAGAACACTTATTTTGGGAAAGATCATTATATGTTAAGTGTAGATTTAAAAGACTACACAATTTTAACAAGAAACAAGTTCACCATGATGTTTCATATGGAAAAGTTAGTGTATGATGTTGATGATTATTGTTGAAAATTGTTTTTGGTATTGAAAAGAAAATAAACACATGTTTTGAAAACATGGGAAACCTCCATTTTTAGGGGAAACTATGTCAAAATTTTTATAAAATTTTGACACTTAGAAAATATATGTTGTGGTGAAACTTATTCCCTAAAAAAATTCACCTAAAAATATTTACCAAGGTTTCCCTAATTTTTGTTTGAAATTTCAATTTAAGAAATGGTGATGTCTTCAAGTTAAAATTTATATTAAGTATGTATATTTCTAGGGAAAATATATGTATTTAGTGATCACCAAATTTTGTGCTAAGTGTAAATTATGTGTATAATATGTAGTAGTGTACTAGGGACATGAAAATACACTAAATACTCCCAAGGAGTATGAATACAAAAATACACATACAAATACATGAGAATACACAAGTATACAAAATTCCTCACAAGGAAGTACATGAACAAATACAAGAAAATATATTTGTGAAAATATATTTCTTAGCATATTATTAAACTTGGACAATACATGGACACTATGGACTTAAATATATATTTTTGGACAAATATATATAACCATTACCAAGTAATGGAATTTGTACAAAAATCGGGTGGATAACAAGAATGATTATATATATATATATATATTTTATGGCATAACAAAATATATATATTTCCTACAAGTCTTAAAAAATATATTATTTTTAAGAAATATAATTCCGGAAAGTAATAAAAATCAAAGTATTGATTTTTGGTGAAAAATACAAAATACACAAGTATTCACATAAAATACAAGTATACTTTCCTAAGAATACTTGTACAAAAATAACATTGAAAATATTATTTCACAAAATACTTATATTCATTTTTGAAAAATAATATAAGTAACCTACATAAAAAGTTAAAAATATAAATTATTTTTAACACTTACTACCTTGACAAAAAGACTTATAAATAAATATATATTTTAAAGAGTGAAATATATATTTACGATACATATTCAAAAGTGCACGACACAACGTACGGGCAAGACCCGACAAACAAGGGCACGACCCTCACAAAGATTGAACATACAAAGAACATGTACATAAACAAAAGATGGTGGCTTGTACTTGTGTGATATAAGTCTAGTGACTAACATTAATAGAACACGTATAGGTCACGACGCTCTGAAACCAACCGGTGAAGTTTACGGCGCAGGATACGCAAAGTTGTGAGTTCATGTCCCCACTGTTAAACTTTTACTAATTTTCTAAACTTGGGGAAAATACATGTACTATGGTATGTTGATTTCAAAAACTAAGGAATGATACTATAGATCATGTGACGTATAGGGTACCATAAGCACCATTAATCAATTACATACCAAGACCGCGTAACAAAAGGTTAGATCTAATGGGTTTCAGGAAACCACACTCTTGGCCACTCTTTTACCAAGAAGTGCTTTTGTGTCTCTAGTCGTGAATCGACAAGTAAAAATGCCTATGGTTTGGATGCTTCCTATGTCGTTACACATGTTGATGGCCTAGCTAACCATTAGCGATCTCATATTCCTTACATTTACAGAAGTACTTATTTCAGTACAATTACATACCATGTTTTCTACAGCGAATGCTTAACTGTTTTACACAAACTGCATGAATTCACACCAACATTATGTTGACGATTTTCCAAAACTTACATGTATTTCAGGTAACTAAAGTGGATGTACGTGCGGTGTCACCCTTGCTCAAGAATGCCGTTTGTGTTTTTAGTTACTATGTGTCAAGACTCCTATGCCTGTTTTGCTGGGTTTGGTTGTTATGTCCCATCCTGTGTTGTGATATAAGGATCAAAACCTTTATGTTTGTCAGTGAATAATGTTGTAAACTTTTCAGACAATATTTTATGATGTGATGCAAACTCAAAACTTAACTTATGTTTTTAGTTATGTAATGTTAATGGCATTTGGAGTTATTTTATGTTCACGTCGTATGTTTACCATTCGTATGCAATGAGAACCTTTCAAGATCACACCTCGTGCTTCCGCCATAGAAAGGGGTGTGACTACTTTAATTTCATAAAACTATCATACGACAAAAAAATCAGTGAATATATAAACAAATGTAAATAAACGAACTTAGACGCAGGGCGACTTAGGTGTAGTGGTGGGTGGGCGACATGACATGCTAATGCATGTCCTCAATCGGCATATTGACGGTTCTTTATTATTAGTTGATTTATGTCGAGTTTTTTCCCAAAAGGGTGGTGGTAGAAAAAATATTTACCAAATTAGGTGTTTTGAAAAATATTTACTAAAATAGATGTTTTTTTAAGTTTTTTTTTTTCCAAAATGATAGTGGTGGAAAAAAAATGTTTACCAAACTAGGTGATTTAGAAAAAATATATACCAACATGAGTATTTTTATTTCTTTTATTAATTTAAACAAATATATTGTATTTTTTGATTTTGTTTTTTATTCAGTATCACGTTTTTTTTTCAAACAACTCAAAATGCTTTTTATTTTACTTTTAACTAACTTATTATTATTATGAATGTATCCATTATGTGGTGACTATCCACATCTATAACTCATATCCCTTTAGTGCATCAATTATGTAGTGACTATCCACCTCTATAACTCCTATCTCTTTACTTACTATTGTACTAATATAAGGGCCTATATATAATGGCATTTGTATATGATGTTGAAATCAATCAATAAGAAATCCATCTCCCATTCTCCCATTCTCCCATTCTTCTCTATACATTGCTAGTAGGTTATTGTTTTACAACACGTTATCAGCACGAGTTGCTTTTGAAGATGGATGACATTATCATAAGAGTTGCACAATGCGGTGATTGTTGGGAACCCGGTGACTTAATGATCTGCTACTCTTCTACAGAAAAAAAAGGTAACAAAGAATCAATATCTTGCTATTATATACGTATGTCTTCTTCATATTGTTTGATTTTTGCATACATTCCAATGAGTAACATAGCCTTTTATCGGTTGTTGTTTTCTACTTTTGCTTAAAACTCTATCAACTATTTTCTAAACCGAAGCCCACTAACAATTGATACGAATGTGTTTTGAAATCAATGCAGAAATTTAGTAAATTAATAAATAGATTTATAAAATTTAAGATTTCCAACTATGATAATGTTCATCTAGGTTTTATATGGATTAACATAATTATTTTTGAAAACCAAATAGTAGAGTCGGGTATGTAACCACTCACCTTTGGAGTTGCATATGTGTGGATTCTTTTTGGTAGCCACTTTACTAAGTACATTTTGATTAACAGTCATGTTATAATTATTTTGTTAATATATTTTGTTATCTGCTACTTATTTCAAGATATGACGTATAAAGGGTGAAAAGTACATTTTGTGTTGAAACAACATATAAACAATGTTATATTTCATGAAAAAAATTGACCAAGTTTAGTTTCATTTAAAAATTTATTAAATTTTGAACTTCTGAATGTTAAATAATCAAATAAATTGGTTATAAAGCATATAGACTTAAATTTATGCCTTTGTGTATCGTCTTTGTTATAGCTTCAGTACCATGCTAGTTGTTACTTACTATATTGTCTTGGATATTTACTATTTATTTTAACTAATTTGCTTTCGTCAGAGAATGGTCATTAAATCCCTTTTTAGTATGTTTTCTTTTGCTATTATAATTAAAGGATACACGCAAATAAGTTTATATTTGTAGATATTTGTATCTATATTCTTGGGATCTCTATATTAATTGGGTTCCTCCTTTACTTGATGATGATTATCACTTTTATATATGAATTGTATATACAAATTATATATGTGTGTTGTCACGGCCCCTCGACCCGGTTTTACCCGTTTCAGGAGCCGCGGGACAGGAATCCCGTGGTATTTTAATTTAGGCGACAGCGGAAGTCTTTTTTATTTTTTATTTTTTTTAAAACAGGATATGTTAATAATTTAAACTGCCCGTTTCATAACTTAGGGATAAATTCCCGAAATTTACAATAATGTGATTTCTCAGGGAAATCTTTATTTTCAAAACATGTTCATTTATTTATTTACATTGAGCCACTTTTCTAAGCTGGGAGTGCTCCATGGCACTTTTCTTTGCTCATACCAGATCACCTGAAACATGTTTGAAAAAGGTTTTGTCAGCGGGGAAATACTGAGTGAATCATTCATTTTACTGAAAACGACACATTTTTTATAATCTACAGTATTAAGGGGAATTACAATGTTTCAGATACCAAACCAACTACCCACAGTATTTGTCACTCGACCATCCCTTGGCTAGCCCATTTGTCCAATGGTGTCTGTGACTGTGGTCAGATCACCCCTTGGCCACCCGTTTGTCTAAGTTTGACGGGAAATAAGTAATGTATACAAAACCCCACATACCGGCTGTAATTTGGCGATTACATAGACTTAATCACTGTAACTATAACTTTGAAAATAGTTTTGGAGTTTTGTAAAACAGTTGACTCACAAACTGTGAGAAAAGAGTTTATAAAAGAGGAATGACTCACATCGCAGATTTACGAGCAGAGTATAAGCTTTACTGATTAGCCTTTTAACCTAATTTAAATAACAATGCACACACAAACGGGATTAGTAACTAATTCACCAGTTACGTCAATTCACGAGATTAAACCCTCACAACTATTATCAAGTGCGATACTTAACAATTCAATGGATTCACAACGAATGACAAAGCATAGTCCGAATTCGAACAACACTCAAACATTCAAGTTGAAATCACAATGAATAACAAAGTATAAGCTCAATTTGAGCAGCACTCGGACAATCGTTGGATAGTTATAATCGATCAGACGTTGAATCGTAATAGCGATCGAGTTATTACCCTGATTGTGGCAGCACCTCGTGATCGTGTGTGTGTTTATTGTGATATAATGGCCTGAACTCGACGTACACAGAAGCTATTTACGTCGTTTCAACTTCAACAGGTAAGTGCCAATGTCGGCTATTTATAGCAAGTTTTGGGGCTCCCTTACGGACCGTATGCCCTGACCCTTACGGTCCGTAAGCTAAGCAGTCTAATTATAGGCTGCCTAGGCTCGGGACTAGCCTTGGTGACTCAAGATTTCAGCCAACTAGAACAAAGCAACGTTTGATTTTAGATTATTATCAACTAGGGTTTGCCCCCTCGAGTTTTAGGGGCCCTGATCCTGACTCCGATTGTTCTGAAAATTTTAGAGCTAGTGCAGAATTACTTGGGTGTCTCAATTAGGGTTCTCTTATTGACTAATTATTGTCCTAACTGTTGATTTTAGTGGCAGTTGTTACATCCTCCCCAACTTAAGAAAAATCTCGTCCTCGAGATTTACTGAAATAAATGAGGGTACTTTCGCTTCATCTCTGATTCCAGTTCCCAAGTATATTCTGGTCCTCTCTTGGATTCCCATTTGACTTTTACTAGCACTAGTCGTTTGTGTTTGAGAAACTTAATCTTCCGATCTTCTATTTGTAGGGGTTTCTCTACGAATTTCAGCTTTTCATTTATCTCTATATCTTGAAGAGGTACTACCAGGGATTTGTCTGATAAACATTTCTTGAGATTGGATACATGAAACACATCATGTACTCCAGCTAATTCTTCTGGTAGTTGTAAACGATAAGCTACTGGTCCTATTCGTTGGATCACTGGGAATGGTCCAACATATCTTGGACTCAGTTTTCCTTTCTTACCAAATCGTATTACTCCTTTCCAAGGAGATACTTTCAAAAGTACTTTGTCTCCGACTTGAAATTCTAATGGCATACGGCGATTGTCCGCATAACTCTTCTGACGATCTCTAGCAGTCTTCAGTCTTTCCTTGATTTGCGATATTTTGTCAGTAGTTTCTTGCACAATCTCTGGACCTGATAATTGACTTTCTCCTATTTCTACCCAACATACGGGAGTTCTGCACTTGCGTCCATACAGTGCTTCGAATGGAGCAGCTTCGATGCTTGAATGATAACTATTGTTATAGGAGAATTCAATTAATGGTAAATGGCTATCCCAATTACCACCAAAGTCAATTACACATGCTCGGAGCATGTCTTCCAGGGTTTGTATCGTCCTTTCACTTTGTCCGTCCGTTTGAGGATGATATGCAGTACTTAAATTAAGTCGAGTTCCCATTGCTTCTTGGAAACTTGTCCAGAAACGGGAAGTAAAACGACTATCTCTATCCGATACAATGGAGAGTGGGACTCCATGTAAGGATACTACTTCATCTACATACAACTTGGCTAACCTTTCCATGCTAAAGGTTTCCTTCATTGGTAGAAAATGAGCTGATTTGGTTAATCGATCCACAATTACCCAAATAGCATCATTACCTTTTCTGGTTTTGGGTAACTTAGTAACAAAATCCATTGTTATGAGTTCCCATTTCCATACAGGCAATTCTAACTGTTGTAGTAGTCCTGAAGGTTTCTGATGTTCGGCTTTAACTTGTGAACAGGTTAGACCCTTAGATACGTATTCGGCTATATCCTTTTTCATTCCTATCCACCAAAAATTATTTCTTAAATCCTGGTACATCTTATTATTTCCTGGATGTACAGTATACCTAGATTTATGAGATTCTTCTAAATCTCATTTCTTAATTCTCCTTGCTTAGGTACCCAAATTCGTTTCTTGTGGAATCTCCAAATTCCATCTTTTCCTTGTTCTAATTCCATTAGGTAACCTTTCATTCCTTCGGCATCGTCCTTGATTGCCGTTCCCTGAACTTCCTTTATTTGTTCCATTAAATCTAATTGTATATTTAACCTAAGAGCACGGACTCGCTTTTGCTTTTCATGATATTTACGACTTAAGGCGTCTGCGACTACGTTTGCCTTTCCTTCGTGATATTGAATATCACAGTCGTAATCACTTAGGATTTCCATCCACCTTCTTTGCCTCATATTTAACTCTTTTTGCCCAAATATATACCTTAAACTCTTATGGTCCGTATAGATAGTAAACTTACTTCCATACAGATAATGTCTCCAAATCTTAAGGGCGAAAATTATGGCTCCTAACTCTAGATCATGAGTTGTATAATTTTCTTCGTGCTTTTTCAATTGCCTAGAGGCATACGCAATTACCTTTTTGCGTTGCATCAACACACATCCATATCCTAATTTTGAAGCATCACAGTATACTTCAAAATCCTCAGTTCCTTCGGGTAAAGCTAAAATTGGAGCATTTGTCAATTTGTGCTTTAGAATCCTAAAAGCTTCCTCTTGTCTAGATCCCCATTCAAACTTAACGGCTTTACAGGTTAGCTTAGTTAAAGGTATAGCTATCCTAGAGAAATCTTTAATAAATCGTCTATAATATCCAGCTAATCCTAGAAAACTTCTAACTTCCATAACCGTTCGTGGAGCTTTCCAATTCGTGATTGCTTCTATTTTAGCAGGATCTACGTGAATTCCTTCGTGATTTACCATATGACCTTAAAATTGCACTTCTTGTAGCCAGAATTCGCACTTCGAGAATTTGGCATAAAGCTTTTCCTTTCTTAACAAAGTTAAGAGTGCATGCAAGTGCTCACAATGTTCCTTCTGACTTTTGGAATAAATGAGTATATCGTCAATGAACACGATTACAAATTTATCCAAGTATGGTTTACAGATTCTATTCATCATGTCCATAAATGCAGCTGGAGCATTTGTTAATCCAAAGGGCATGACTGTAAACTCATAATGACCATACCTAGTTCTGAAAGCAGTTTTAGGTATGTCCTCCTCTTGCACTTTCAGTTGGTGATATCCAGATCTTAAATCTATCTTAGAGAAATACCTAGCTCCTTGCAATTGATCAAAAAGATCATCAATCCTAGGTAATGGGTATCGGTTCTTAATTGTAACTTTATTCAATTCCCTATAATCAATACACATTCTCATTGATCCATCTTTCTTTTTCACAAACAACACTGGTGCACCCCAAGGGGACGAACTAGGTTGTATGAATCTTTTGCTTAGTAATCCATCTAATTGCTTTTTCAATTCTAGCATTTCAGTAGGTGCTAATCGATAAGGTGTCTTAGCTATTGGTGCAGTACCTGGAATTAAATGAATTCTAAACTCTACTTCCCTATCAGGTGGTAAACCAGGTAATTCTTCTGGAAAAACATCTGGGTATTCTGAAACTATAGGGATGTCCTGAAGTTCCTTACTTTTAGTGTTAATGATTACAGAAATCATATACACCATTTCTTGTTTCCTTGAATAACTAGCCAATTTCATTATTGAAATGAATTTCAGTGGCTTTCGAGGTCTATCTCCTTTAATTAGAATTACTTCTCCTGTGGGGGTACGGATTTCTACGGAATTCTTATCACACAGGATTCGAGCATGGTTGGTGACTAACCAATCCATTCCTAATACCACATCGAATCCGGCTAAATTCATAGGTAACAGATTTGCAGAAAACTTATGACCTAACAATTCTATCTTTACTTCTTGCAAAACCTTGTCTATGTTGACAGAATTTCCATCTGCCGTTTCAGCAGTAAAGATCTGCCTAAGGGTATTTAGAGGTAAGTTAAGAGCTTGACAGAATGCAGTATTAATGAAACTTTGGTTTGCACCAGAATCAAATAATACTTTTGCATAGACGTTATGCACTAAGAACGTACCCGCTATCACGTCTAGAATGAGTTCGGCTTCTTGAGTGGTCAGCTGGAATGCGCGAGCATTTTTCTTAGTAGTTCCTTCAGTCGTTTTAGCTCTACTGTCTGCTGGTTTAGCTAACTTAGGACATTCAGATTGGAAGTGTCCTGTTTCTCTGCAGTTATAACAGATTCTTGTTTTCCTTCTGCAGTCTTCTTCCCGATGTCCTTTCGCCTTGCAGAAGTTGCAAAATATATTGCACTGTCCATAGTGTTTCTTTTTGCAATTTCTGCAGAAATGAGGTGATGAGGATTGCCCTGTTCCCCTCTTTTTGAACTTATTGTTATTATTTCCCATGCGAAATCCTTGGGTAATCTTCTGAGCCAATTCCTTCTTGCGATCTTCTTCTCTGGTGCGGACTAGTTCATCGGTTAAGGTATTAGCTAATTCCACAGCATCGTCAATCGTGCGTGGTCTCGCAGCTTTAACGATGTTACGGATTTCTCCAATTAATCCCCAAATATAACGGGAAATAAGTACCGGTTCTGGCGAAGCCAGGGAAGGTACCACTCTCGCATATTCGAAGAATGTGGAAGTATATCCTCGACAGTCTACACCTAGCATACGATGACTCAGGAACTTGTTTGCCATTTGTTCCTTCTCGTATTCGGGACAGAATTTTCTTTCGACAAGACTCTTAAATTCTTCCCAATTCATTGCATAGGCCACCCTTCTTCCTTTTGCTTGTAGCACCGTGTTCCACCATTCTAGCGCCCCTTCTTTGAACAAGTTTGATGCATACATCACTTGATCTTCTTCAGCACATTTACTTATTGCAATTACTGCCTCGGTTTTCTCTAACCAACGCAGTGTTGCAGTTGCCCCTTCATTACCTGCAAATTCTGCGGGTTTACAGGCAAGAAATTCTTTGTAAGTGCAACCAGACGTTGCAGCTTTCATTCTCTTAGGGAGTGGGGCCTGTTGCGGATCATGATCGTCATGATTGCCGCCTCCATTTATGTTGTTACTGCCGTTATCTTCCGGAATACGTTTACTAGGAATTAATTGTGATTCGGCAGGTTTCTGAACAGCAGCCACGATTTCTGGAATAGCATTGGCTATCCCTTGAGCAATAAAGTGTTCAATATCTTGTCCAGTTAGATATTGGTCTTCCTGATTTTGCTCAGACTGATTTACTTCATTAACTGGTTCACTATTAGCGTTTTCCATCTGCTAATTAGTATTAATAGAAATTATTAGTGTCTAATTATTGATAACAAAATCACAGATAAACACATAGATCAGTATAACATGCAAGCATAGTCAAAATTGTCGATGCCTCGACTTCTGTTTTGTTTTATATATTATACCTGCTTCAATACACACTTTTTTATCTTACAGTGTTTTATTGCCCATTTTACAGAATCAGTTTTACTATTTTAGTTATAATACAAACAAACTTCTCCAAACCCCTCCTATCTTTTGGTTCACTGGCAGTTTCAGTAACGACGCTCCCTCTCGTCGTACTTCCAAGAAATCTGCTCCCCCATTTCCCGGATCCTATTCCCGGTGCCTATCAGTTCTTCACCAAACTGACGTAGTTCAGCTAAATTTTCATAGCTCATTGGCGGAATAGGGATAGGTTCTGGATCAAACTGTGGGAGAAAACTATAGGGACTACTAACTATATTTTGGAATTGCCAGTCATTGGTCCACCATTCTTCCATTTGGCCTAATGGTCGGGTGTGAACTAGTGGGTCTGGAATAGCTGGTCCTAGGTTTATTGGGAATTGGGCTGTAACAGGATAAGAGAAGAGATTATTGTCGATAGGCTCTAGAACATCACAATTGTCCAGTAGGCGGTCTATTTCGTCATGGAATATGATTTCCTCAGACTGTTTAGAGCTTTCTCCGATCTCTATTCCCTTTTGCTTTAGGTCTATCCATATCTCTGCTGGCTTGGAACTTTCTCCGGTTTCTATTTCTTTTCCCTTGCTCACACTCACAGGATTTTCTATTTTAGGGATTCTCCTAGGTTTCCTTCGGCGCACCTTTCGCCACCCTACATATCTTCTCTTCTTTTTAGGTTTTGCTTTTTCCAGCGGTGGAGCTTGGAATTCCAGAGGTTCCTCTATGTCAGCAATGTAACCAGTGAAGTTGTGGGAGACTTCAATTGGCACAGGATAGAGGTTGAGGTTCTGAAATGCTTCCGATATCTCATTCATGTTGTACGGCATATATGCAAAATGCACAAAATGTTAAGTTAAAACTTTGGAACAAAGCTTAACAAATAAACATTTTTATTGCACACCAATTTGTACAACATAACAGCAAACAGAACATACTCAGATTTATTTATTTATTTACTAGGAAGTAAATATTTCTAGATTTAAAGTTTAAAGATTTGCATTTTCTGCTACAGTAGCGAGCAGATACAGATTTGCCCATTTTTCATCTAAGTTATTTTCCCCTGGTGGATTACTGCTAATTTCCTGAATTTCTGGGTTAAACCTCACTCTCTTGGTTTGGGGTTTCTTTTTCTCTTGACCCTTCCTAATAATCAAATTTCTTTTCTCTGGTGTAAGTGGGTTTTCATAATTTGCCTTACGGACAAAGATTCCTTCCTCTAACTTAACGGAAGTTTTGGAGGAAGAGGTTCCCTGTTCTTTGGGTGTACTATCTTATTTGCGGTAGATAGCAGAAATCTTTTGTTTACCCATACTGTAATTTTAACAATTAATCAGTTAATACACGTATATTCACAGAATGACAAATAAATATTTTCCTATTTGTAATAGGTTTAAATCAATTAGAACAATGAGCTTAATCAGAAAGCAAAAAACAATGGCTCTGATACCACCTTTTCCTGTCACGGCCCCTCGACCCGGTTTTACCCGTTTCAGGAGCCGCGGGACAGGAATCCCGTGGTATTTTAATTTAGGCGACAGCGGAAGTCTTTTTTATTTTTTATTTTTTTTAAAACAGGATATGTTAATAATTTAAACTGCCCGTTTCATAACTTAGGGATAAATTCCCGAAATTTACAATAATGTGATTTCTCAGGGAAATCTTTATTTTCAAAACATGTTCATTTATTTATTTACATTGAGCCACTTTTCTAAGCTGGGAGTGCTCCATGGCACTTTTCTTTGCTCATACCAGATCACCTGAAACATGTTTGAAAAAGGTTTTGTCAGCGGGGAAATACTGAGTGAATCATTCATTTTACTGAAAACGACACATTTTTTATAATCTACAGTATTAAGGGGAATTACAATGTTTCAGATACCAAACCAACTACCCACAGTATTTGTCACTCGACCATCCATTGGCTAGCCCATTTGTCCAATGGTGTCTGTGACTGTGGTCAGATCACCCCTTGGCCACCCGTTTGTCCAAGTGTGACGGGAAATAAGTAATGTATACAAAACCCCACATACCGGCTGTAATTTGGCGATTACATAGACTTAATCACTGTAACTATAACTTTGAAAATAGTTTTGGAGTTTTGTAAAACAGTTGACTCACAAACTATGAGAAAAGAGTTTATAAAAGAGGAATGACTCACATTGCAGATTTACGATCAGAGTATAAGCTTTACTGATTAGCTTTTTAACCTAATTTAAATAACAATGCACACACAAACGGGATTAGTAACTAATTCAGCAGTTACGTCAATTCACGAGATTAAACCCTCACAACTATTATCAAGCGCGATACTTAACAATTCAAAGGATTCACAACGAATGACAGAGCATAGTCCGAATTCGAACAGCACTCAAACATTCAAGTTGAAATCACAATGAATAACAAAGTATAAGCTCAATTTGAGCAGCACTCGGACAATCGTTGGATAGTTATAATCGATCGGACGTTGAATCATAATAGCGATCGAGTTATTACCCTGATTGTGGCAGCACCTCGTGATCGTGTGTGTGTTTATTGTGATATAATGGCCTGAACTCGACGTACACAGAAGCTATTTACGTCGTTTCAACTTCAACAGGTAAGTGCCAATGTCGGCTATTTATAGCAAGTTTTGGGGCTCCCTTACGGACCGTATGCCCTGACCCTTACGGTCCGTAAGCTAACCAGTCTAATTATAGGCTGCCTAGGCTCGGGACTAGCTTGGTGACTCAAGATTTCAGCCAATTAGAACAAAGCAACGTTTGATTTTAGATTATTATCAACTAGGGTTTGCCCCCCTCGAGTTTTAGGGGCCCTGATCCTGATTCCGATTGTTCTGAAAATTTTAGGGCTAGTGCAGAATTACTTGGGTGTCTCAATTAGGGTTCTCTTATTGACTAATTATTGTCCTAACTATTGATTTTAGTGGCAGTTGTTACATGTGTAATTTGACAATGATATTTAGTACTAAACAGAAAGACGTATTTCAAAATTATAAATGATCATATGTTGGGATGTTGAGAGGGATATTTTTTTATGTTTAAAAATAGAGTAATAAATATTATGAAAGAAGCTTCAAGTTCTCACTATTTTTTATGAATAGCTTGAGTTGTTAATATCGATATTAAAATAGGTTTACATGTGCTATAATTGCTAATTTTGTTTTATTTATCCTAAATTTGTTAATAAATTAAAAATATCTATTTCTTACCCTTTTATCTCATCAATAGTTGTCAAAGGAACTAATTAACATTAAACATACTTATTAAAATAACTTACATGTGTGATTGCTTACATTACAAAAAGCATATATGTTTTCCCATAAGTATTGGCAAAATAATATATTTTCTCATAAGTATTGAAAAATAATCTCACTTTTATGGTTTTACTATAATTTATTATATATAGTAATATATTATAACGTCATGTATCATATAACTTGACATTATGTATAAATTATATGTCACAATCTATTATTCATTTATACATATGGTATTGAATAGAATAGAATAATTAAAGTTGTGTATAAGATCACACATTATAAACATGATTGAATAGTGATCAAGATTAATTTATAATATGACATTCGAAGTTTCAAAATATAGTACTATCAATTCACATCAAGCCAATAAGTTATAGTTCTCCCCATACAGTTGGTTTTGGGTCAGGAACCACATATGTCTCGTCGACAATTTTGGTTGTGCGACATATATTGAAACTCATCCACCACCCCGCACAAAGATGGGACTTCTAAAAAGTTTGAGAATATGTTGCGTATAAATAATCGTCTATGATTAAATACTTCAAGCCATTAGTGAAAAATTCGTTTACGGCTCATTGGTTTTCACTTTAGTGAATGAATGTTCCCAACATTAGGGGGAGATAATAAGCAGTTGGAAATTGAAAAGTGAAATGAATTATCATGTCATCTTGATCCTCAGACTATAAACTATGAACTAAAAGTTTAAAGTATAATTCATTTACCAATATTAAAGAACAAATTACCAGACAAGTTCACTGACCTAAATAGAGTGACTATGTAAGTCACATAATCAACTGCTTATGCTCCAGTTATCTTTGTGTCCCAAGAGGAATACCACAAATTTTTGTAATGAGTCTATTGCACGCCTATAGCGTGGTAGACTATATTGGTGCATATTTGTGACAACAGCTTAGATTTGGTCTTTGGATATCTTGTAATTAGTTAAACGATAAACAGTTAACAGGTTTAGCTTTGTATTAGTGAGATTATAGAGTTTGGGCTAAACAAAACCCACATTGGGTCTAGGGGGGACGAATTGGGCCTTGCCCATGTAGGAAACCCTAGTCCAATTAGCAAACCTTGTGTTATATAAACAAGGTTAGGCTTTAGGGTTTAGGTTAATCAGCCAAAACAGAGTTTGAGAGGCATTAGAATTTCGTGAGAGCGGATTAGGGCTTGGACGAAATTTGAGTGTGGTTAGGGTTTGATTGATTGTATTTCAGCTTGATTGATAATCAATAGAAACCCGGTTTGAAAGTAAATTGCTGTTTCTGTTCCTACATGTTTTCTGCTTATTCTGATCAAGAGGATTCCGCACTCTTGATCGGATTGACAATTCTGTAAAGATCCATAAGACTCAAGGGGACCTAAAATTATCAGATCATTAGGCTCTTGAAGGCTCGGTTCAGAATTGGCTGCTGCAGAAAACTAGGGTTTAGGATTGTGGTTAAAAAAAAAATTCGAAATTTTTGTGTTTGTTCTTGGGATTTGCGAAATTTTTAGGGTTAATTTGACCTGTTTGCGTATTTAATTTTGTTGTTTAAGTGTTTTTGGTTGCAGGTTTGGTTGATTTTTGAAGGATTTTGGCAAGAAAGACTTGAAGATTCAAAGATTGTTCTTCGTGTTCTTCGTATTTTCTTCAAAAATTCGGCTGATTTGGTGTTTAATTGTGCAGGAAACTGTTAGAAGAATCTGGAAAATCTTTAGAAATTTCAAACAGATTGAGTTTCCAAAATTTTCTAGCAAATTTGCTGAAATCGGATAAATACTCTAACAGACCAGCGAAATTGTGATCTAGTAACTCGGTGACCGGCGAAATTAAATCTCGGTGACCGGCGAAATTAAATCCAAAGGCGACTTTGGTAACCACTATAATTGTCCTTAGCGACATTATTACGGTGATCGGCGAAGTTACTAGACGTCGTGCTAGCGAAATTATTTACCAGCAAATTTGATCAGCTAGCATAATTAACCAGCAAAATTAATCCGACCAGCGAAATTAAGCTAGCATAATTAACCAGCGAATTTGATCAGCTAGCATATTTATTCCAACGAATTTAAAAAGTTAGCATAATTATATCTACTCTACCAGCATAATTATAACTACTCTATCAGCATATTTAACTTGGTTTGCCAGCATAATTAGCGTGACACAGCGAAATTAACTTGGTTTGCCAGCATAATTAGCGTGACACAGTGAAATTAAGTTGGTTTGCCAGCAAAATTAAAAGGTGGAGTATTTATTTAGATATGTATAGAGGATTTAACGTTTTTGAAAATAGAAAGTGGTCCGTAGTTCATCTCGACAAACCGTTTGCACGGTTGAACTCGGTTGATTTTTAGGACCAAAAAAAAAAACTCTGGAAAATCCCGAATTCGGTTTTTGACATTATATATCATTGGACTCGTCGTTTCGAGACGATTCTAACGGTGTAATTTGGTAACCACTGTTTTCGGAGATACTTTGTACGGTTTTATCAGTCTGTTGCGTTAAAATGTCGAATATAACCAATTTGAATGCACCTAAGATGATGAAGGTGGAGAATTATCCTACATGAAAGGACAACTTCAAATCCTTCATTGAATCTCAGGATGCACGCATGTGGATCTGTATTGTAGATGGGTACACTAACCCAACACACGATTATGAGGGCAGACCACGTAGAACAGACTATGTGAACATGCAAGAGGAAGATAAAAGGATGTATGACGCTGAAAAGAGAGCATTAGCTGCTATCAAGATGTCCTTACCTGATGGCATCAAGCATATCTTTAACAAGTAAACTAATTCAAAGGATATGTGGGATGCATTACAAAAGAGATATCAGGGAAATGACAGTGCCACTCAGGCGTTCATGGCAGTGATAGTGCCAGTTGATGAGGCTAAAAGTACTGTGAGTGATGCTGAATCTGAAGTGAAAAATGCTGAAGCAAAAGTGGATGCTGAAGTAGAGAAAGAAAGTGAAACTGAACAGGTTGGTACTGATGAAACTTCAGGAGGAAGAGGTACAATCTAATTCTGTGTGTTTAAGATGTCGTGAACTACAGGGTGAGGTTGACAGATTGTCAACATAAAATCAAAGTCTGGCAAGCGAGATGTCTAGCATTAAAGAGTCAAACTTTTTTGCTAAAAGAAATGAATCTCTATACATGAAGAAGATAAAAGGTTATGAAAGTGAAATCGAAGCTTTAACATGCAAATTAAACGAAAAACTTCAAGTAATAGACTTAGCTCACGAAATGATGGCTGAGAAAACAAAAGAGATTTCTAAGAAACGCAAAGAGTTGTCAGATGCACAACTCAAAATTGTTGAACTTGAACAGAAATTAAGTCAATTCAGAGATTCGTCTTTTGTTATGAAACACATGATGGGTGGGTTAAAGAAGAGAAACGACAAGACCACTGTGGGCTTCCAGGGCTTTAATGAAGTCCCACCTCCTCTTAGTCATGACTATTCTTTCCTGCCTGATGAAGATGAGCTAGCAGACTTTATGTCAACTGCACCAAGTAGTTTCGCATCCACATCAAGTCAAGGTGAGGGGTCTGAGAGTGATGATGCTAAGAAGAACAATAACAGGGAACCTTTGAAAAAGAAAAATTCACCTCCTAAGAGCAAAAATCAAACTTTTGTTAAAAAGATTAATTTTGTTCAAGGTAGTGATATGAACAACGAAACCACTGTTATTGAAAATGAATCAAATGTAGAGTTTGCTAACAATAAAAACAAAGAAATATCTGAATCCAAGCAAACTGAACAAAATTCTTCCAAGGCATCATCACCATCTGCTAAGGGATCTACCTCAGAGAATCCAGCTAAGAAGTCTTTGAAAAGTGTAGGATTGGATTCGACCTTAATGAGTCGTTCGGAAGAGCTCTCGTACGTTTCAGAGGCGTAAACTAAGAAACACACTTGAAAACAACTAGAAAATCACTTTAATCCTCTTTTATATTCAATTTACAATGTTTACAGCGAGAGGAAATACCGGCAGCACTTCGGTATCAACTGACCTTATCGTTACAAATGATGACAGTTTGAATGGTATTTACATGTAACAACTGCCACTAAAATCAATAGTTAGGACAATAGTTAGTCAATAAGAGAACCCCAATTGAGACACCCAAGTAATTCTGCACTAGCCCTAAAATTTTCAGAACAATCGGAATCAGGATCAGGGCCGCTAAAACTCGAGGGGGGCAAACCCTAGTTGATAATAATATAAAATCAAACGTTGCTTTGTTCTAATTGGCCGAAATCTTGAGTCACCAAGGCTAGTCCCGAGCCTAGGCAGCCTATAATTAGACTGCTTAGCTTACGGACCGTAAAGGTTTAGGCTTACGGTCCGTAAGGGAGCCCCAAAAATTGCTATAAATAGCCGACATTGGCACTCACCTGTAGAAGTTAAAACGACGTAGAAATTCTTTGTGTACGTCGAGTTAGAGCTGTTATACTACAATTAAACACACACGATCACGAGGTGCTGCCGCAATCAGGGTAATAACTCGATCGCTATTACGATTCAACGTCCGATCGATTATAACTATCCAACGATTGTCCGAGTGCTGCTCAAATTGAGCTTATACTTTGTTATTCATTGTGATTTCAACTTG
Source organism: Helianthus annuus (assembly GCF_002127325.2). NCBI lineage: Eukaryota > Viridiplantae > Streptophyta > Magnoliopsida > Asterales > Asteraceae > Helianthus > Helianthus annuus. The sequence goes on from NC_035443.2 coordinate 31,636,279, forward strand.
AATGTTTGAGTGTTGTTCGAATTCGGACTATGCTCTGTCATTCGTTGTGAATCCATTGAATTGTTAAGTATCGCGCTTGATAATAGTTCTGAGGGTTTAATCTCGTGAATTGACGTAACTACTGAATTAGTTACTAATCCCGTTTGTGTGTGCATTGTTATTTAAATTAGGTTAAAAGGCTAATCAGTAAAGCTTATACTCTGCTCGTAAATCTGCAATGTGAGTCGTTCCTCTTTTATAAACTCTTTTCTCACAGTTTGTGAGTCAACTGTTTTACAAAACTCCAAGTTATTTTCAAAGTTATAGTTACAGGGATTAAGTCTATGTAATCACCAAATTACAGCCGGTATGTGGGGTTTTGTATACATTACTTGTTTCCCGTCACACTTGGACAAACGGGTGGCCAAGGGGTGATCTGACCACAGTCACAGACACCATTGGACAAATGGGCTAGCCAATGGATGGTCGAGTGACAAATACTGTGGGTAGTTGGTTTGATATCAGAAACATTGTAATTCCCCTTAATACTGTAGATTATAACAAATGTGTCGTTTTCAGTAAACTGAATGATTCACTCAGTATTTCCCCGCTGACAAAACCTTTTTCAAACATGTTTCAGGTGATCTGGTATGAGCAAAGAAAAGTGCCGTGGAGCACTCCCAGCTTAGAAAAGTGGCTCAATGTAAATAAATAAATGAACATGTTTTGAAAATAAAGATTTCCCTGAGAAATCACATTATTGTAAATTTCGGGAATTTATCCCTAAGTTATGAAACGGGCAGTTTGAATGATTGAAAGATCCTGTTTTAAAAAGACTTCCGCTGTCGCCTAAATTAAATACCACGGGGTTCCTGTCCCGCGGCTCCTGAAACGGGTCAAACCGGGTCGGGGGCCGTGACAGGAAAAGGTGGTATCAGAGCCTTTTAAGCTTACTGATTAAGCTCACTATTTTAATTAGGGAAATTTTAGTTGTCATTCTGTGAATATATGCTTATTAACTGATTAATTGTTAAAATTACAGTATGGGTAAACAAAAGATTTCTGCTATCTACCGCAAATTAGATAATACACCTAAAGAACAGGGAACCTCTTCCTCCAAATCTCCCACCAATTTAGAAGAGGGAATCTTTGTCCGTAAGGCAAATTATGAAAACCCACTTACACCGGAGAAAAGGAATTCAATCCTTAGAAAAGGTCAAGAGAAAAAGAAACCCCAAACCAAGAGAGTGAGGTTTAACCCGGAAATTCAGGAAATTAGCAATAATCCACCAGGGGAAAATAACTTGGATGAAAAATGGGCAAATCTGTATCTGCTCGCTACTGTAGCAGAAAATGCAAATCTTTAAAGCTTTAAATCTAGAAATATTTACTTCCCAGTAAATAAATAAATAGATCTGAGTGTGTTCTGTTTGCTGTTATGTTGTACAAATTGGTGTGCAATAAAAATGTTTATTTGTTAAGCTTTGTTTCAAAGTTTTAACTTAACATTTTGTGCATTTTGCATATATGCCGTACAGCATGAATGAGATATCGGAAGCATTTCAGAACCTCAACCTCTATCCTGTGCCAATTGAAGTCTCCCACAACTTCACTGGTTACATTGCTGACATAGAGGAACCGCTAGAATTCCAAGCTCCACCGCTGTAAAAAGCAAAACCTAAAAAGAAGAGAAGATATGTAGGGTGGCGAAAGGTGCGCCGAAGGAAACCTAGGAGAATCCCTAAAATAGAAAATCCTGTGAGTATGAGCAAGGGAAAAGAAATAGAAACCGGAGAAAGTTCCAAGCCAGCAGAAATAGGGATAGACCTAAAGCAAAAGGGAATAGAGATCGGAGAAAGCTCTAAACAGTCTGAGGAAATCACATTCCAGGACGAAATAGACCGCCTACTGGCTAATTGTGATGTTTTAGAGCCTATCAACGATTATCTCTTCTCTTATCCTGTTACAGCCCAATTCCCAATAAACCTAGGACCAGCTATTCCAGACCCACTAGTTCACACCCGACCATTAGGCCAAATGGAGGAATGGTGGACCAATGACTGGCAATTCCAAAATATAGTTAATAGTCCCTATAGTTTTCTCCCACAGTTTGATCCAGAACCTATCCCTATTCCGCCAATGAGCTATGAAAATTTAGCTGAACTACGTCAGTTTGGTGAAGAACTGATAGGCACCGGGAATAGGATCCGGGAAATGGGGGAGCAGATTTCTTGGAAGTACGACGAGAGGGAGCGTCGTTACTGAAACTGCCAGTGAACCAAAAGATAGGAGGGGTTTGGAGAAGTTTGTTTGTATTATAACTAAAATAGTAAAACTGATTCTGTAAAATGGGCAATAAAACACTGTAAGATAAAAAGTGTGTATTGAAGCAGGTATAATATATAAAACAAAACAGAAGTCGAGGCATCGACAATTTTGGCTATGCTTGCATGTTATACTGATCTATGTGTTTATCTGTGATTTTGGTATTAATAATTAGACACTAATAATTTCTATTAATACTAAATTAGCAGATGGAAAACGCTAATAGTGAACCAGTTAATGAAGTAAATCACTCTGAGCAAAATAAGGAAGACCAATATCTAACTAGACAAGATATTGAACACTTTATTGCTCAAGGGATAGCCAATGCCATTCCAGAAATCGTGGCTGCTATTCAGAAACCTGCCGAATCACAATTAATTCCTAGTAAACGTATTCCGGAAGATAATGGCAGTAACAGCATAAATGGAGGCGGCAATCATGAGGATCATGATCCGCAACAGGCCCCACTCCCTAAGAGAATGAAAGCTGCAACGTCTGGTTGCACTTACAAAGAATTTCTTGCCTGTAAACCCGCAGAATTTGCAGGTAATGAAGGGGCAACTGCAACACTGCGTTGGTTAGAGAAAACCGAGGCAGTAGTTGCAATAAGTAAATGTGCTGAAGAAGATCAAGTGATGTATGCATCAAACTTGTTCAAAGAAGGGGCGTTAGAATGGTGGAACACGGTGCTACAAGCAAAAGGAAGAAGGGTGGCCTATGCGATGAATTGGGAAGAATTTAAGAGTCTTGTCGAAAGAAAAATCTGTCCCGAATACGAGAGGGAACAAATGGCAAATAAGTTCCTGAGTCATCGTATGTTAGGTGTAGACTGTCGAGGATATACTTCGACATTCTTCGAATATGCGAGAGTGGTACCTTCCCTGGCTTTGCCAGAACCGGTACTTATTTCCCGTTATATTTGGAGATTAATTGGAGAAATCCGTAACATCGTTAAAGCTGCGAGACCACGCACGATTGACGATGTTGTGGAATTAGCTAATACCTTAACCGATGAACTAGTCCGCACCAGAGAAGAAGATCGCAAGAAGGAATTGGCTCAGAAGATTACCCAAGGATTTCATATGGGTAATAATAACAATAAGTTCAAAAAGAGGGGAACAGGGCAATCCTCGTCACCTCCTTTCTGCAGAAATTGCAAAAAGAAACGCTATGGACAGTGCAATATATTTTGCAACTTCTGCAAGGGGAAAGGACATCGGGAAGAAGACTGCAGAAGGAAAACAAGAGTCTGTTATAACTGCAGAGAAACGGGACACTTCCAATCTGAATGTCCTAAGTTAGCTAAACCAGCAGACAGTAGAGCTAAAATAACTGAAGGAACTACTAAGAAAAATGCTCGCGCATTCCAGCTGACCACTCAAGAAGCCGAACTCATTCCAGACGTGATAGCGGGTACGTTCTTAGTGCATAACGTCTATGCAAAAGTATTATTTGATTCTGGTGCAAACCAAAGTTTCATTAATACTGCCTTCTGTCAAGCTCTTAACTTACCTCTAAATACCCTTAGGCAGATCTTTACTGTTGAAATGGCAGATGGAAATTCTGTCAACATAGACAAGGTTTTGCAAGAAGTAAAAATAGAATTGTTAGGTCATAAGTTTTCTGCAAACCTGTTACCTATGAATTTAGCCGGATTCGATGTAGTATTAGGAATGGATTGGTTAATAGCCAACCATGCTCGAATCCTGTGTGATAAGAATTCTTTAGAAATCCGTACTCCCACAGGAGAAGTAATTCTAATTACAGGAGATAGACCTCGAAAGCCACTGAAATTCATTTCAGTAATGAAATTGGCTAGTTATTCAAAGAAACAAGAAATGGTGTATATGATTTCTGTAATCATTAACACTAAAAGTAAGGAACTTCAGGACATCCCTATAGTTTCAGAATACCCAGATGTTTTTCCAGAAGAATTACCTGGTTTACCACCTGATAGGGAAGTAGAGTTTAGAATTCATTTAATTCCAGGTACTGCACCAATAGCTAAGACACCTTATCGATTAGCACCTACGGAAATGCTAGAATTGAAAAAGCAATTAGATGAATTACTAAGCAAAGGATTCATACAACCTAGTTCGTCCCCTTGGGGTGCACCAGTGTTGTTTGTGAAAAAGAAAGATGGATCAATGAGGATGTGTATCGATTATAGGGAATTGAATAAAGTTACAATTAAGAACCGATACCCATTACCTAGGATTGATGATCTTTTTGATCAATTGCAAGGAGCTAGGTATTTCTCTAAGATAGATTTAAGATCTGGATATCACCAGCTGAAAGTGCAAGAGGAGGACATACCTAAAACTGCTTTCAGAACTAGGTATGGTCATTATGAGTTTACAGTCATGCCCTTTGGATTAACAAATGCTCCAGCTGCATTTATGGACATGATGAATAGAATCTGTAAACCATACTTGGATAAATTTGTAATCGTGTTTATTGACGATATACTCATTTATTCCAAAAGTCAGGAGGAACATTGTAAGCACTTGCATGCACTCTTAACATTGTTAAGAAAGGAAAAGCTTTATGCCAAATTCCCGAAGTGCGAATTCTGGCTACAAGAAGTGCAATTTTTAGGTCATATGGTGAATCACGAAGGAATTCACGTAGATCCTGCTAAAATAGAAGCAATCACGAATTGGAAAGCTCCACGAACGGCTATGGAAGTTAGAAGTTTTCTAGGATTAGCTGGATATTATAGACGATTTATTAAAGATTTCCCTAGGATAGCTGTACCTTTAACTAAGCTAACCTGTAAAGCCATTAAGTTTGAATGGGGATCTAGACAAGAGGAAGCTTTTAGGATTCTAAAGCACAAATTGACAAATGCTCCAATTTTAGCTTTACCAGAAGGAATTGAGGATTTTGAAGTATACTGTGATGCTTCAAAATTAGGATATGGATGTGTGTTGATGCAACGCAAAAAGGTAATTGCGTATGCCTCTAGGCAATTGAAAAAGCACGAAGAAAATTATACGACTCATGACCTAGAACTAGGAGCTATAATTTTTGCTCTTAAAATTTGGAGACATTATCTGTATGGAAGTAAGTTTACTATCTATACGGACCATAAGAGTTTAAGGTATATATTTGGGCAAAAAGAGTTAAATATGAGGCAAAGAAGGTGGATGGAAATCTTAAGTGATTACGACTGTAATATTCAATATCACGAAGGAAAGGCAAACGTAGTCGCAGACGCCTTAAGTCGTAAGTACCATGAAAAGCAAAAGCGAGTCTGTGCTCTTAGGTTAAATCTACAATTAGATTTAATGGAGCAATTGAAGAAGATTCAGGGAACGGCAATCAAAGACGATGCCGAAGGAATGAAAGGTTACCTAAAGGAATTAGAACAAGGAAAAGATGGAATTTGGAGATTCCACAAGAAACGAATTTGGGTACCTAAGCAAGGAGAATTAAGAAATAAGATTTTAGAAGAATCTCATAAATCTAGGTATACTGTACATCCAGGAAATAATAAGATGTACCAGGATTTAAGAAATAATTTTTGGTGGATAGGAATGAAAAAGGATATAGCCGAATACGTATCTAAGTGTCTAACCTGTTCACAAGTTAAAGCCGAACATCAGAAACCTTCAGGACTACTACAACAGTTAGAAATGCCTGTATGGAAATGGGAACTCATAACAATGGATTTTGTTACTAAGTTACCCAAAACCAGAAAAGGTAATGATGCTATTTGGGTAATTATGGATCAATTAACCAAATCAGCTCATTTTCTACCAATGAAGGAAACCTTTAGCATGGAAAGGTTAGCCAAGTTGTATGTAGATGAAGTAGTATCCTTACATGGAGTCCCACTCTCCATTGTATCGGATAGAGATAGTCGTTTTACTTCCCGTTTCTGGACAAGTTTCCAAGAAGCAATGGGAACTCGACTCAATTTAAGTACCGCATATCATCCTCAAACGGACGGACAAAGTGAAAGGACGATACAAACCCTGGTAGACATGCTCCGAGCATGTGTAATTGACTTTGTGGTAATTGGGATAGCCATTTACCATTAATTGAATTCTCCTATAACAATAGTTATCATTCGAGCATCGAAGCTGCTCCATTCGAAGCACTGTATGGACGCAAGTGCAGAACTCCCGTTTGTTGGGCAGAGATAGGAGAAAGTCAGTTATCAGGTCCAGAGATTGTGCAAGAAACTACTAACAAGATATCGCAAATCAAGGAAAGACTGAAGACTGCTAGAGATCGTCAGAAGAGCTATGCAGACAATCGCCGCAAGCCGTTAGAATTCCAAGTCGGAGACAAAGTACTATTAAAAGTATCTCCTTGGAAAGGAGTAATACGATTCGGTAAGAAAGGAAAACTGAGTCCCAGATATGTTGGACCATTCCCAGTGATCCAACGAATAGGACCAGTAGCTTATCATTTACAACTACCAGAAGAGTTAGCTGGAGTACATGATGTGTTTCATGTATCCAATCTCAAGAAATGTTTATCAGACGAATCCATGGTAGTACCTCTTCAAGATATAGAGATAAATGAAAAGATAAAATTCGTAGAGAAACCCCTACAAATAGAAGATCAGAAGATTAAGTTTCTCAAACACAAACGACTAGTGCTAGTAAAAGTCCAATGGGAATCCAGGAGAGGACCAGAATACACTTGGGAACTGGAATCAGAAATGAAGCGAAAGTACCCTCATCTATTTCAGTAAATCTCGAGGACGAGATTTTTCTTAAGGTGGGGAGGATGTAACAACTGCCACTAAAATCAATAGTTAGGACAATAATTAGTCAATAAGAGAACCCTAATTGAGACACCCAAGTAATTCTGCACTAGCCCTAAAATTTTCAGAACAATCGGAATCAGGATCAGGGCCCCTAAAACTCGAGGGGGGCAAACCCTAGTTGATAATAATCTAAAATCAAACGTCGCTTTGTTCTAATTGGCTGAAATCTTGAGTCACCAAGGCTAGTCCCGAGCCTAGGCAGCCTATAATTAGACTGCTTAGCTTACGGACCGTAAAGGTTTAGGCTTACGGTCCGTAAGGGAGCCCCAAAAATTGCTATAAATAGCCGACATTGGCACTCACCTGTAGAAGTTAAAACGACGTAGAAATTCTTTGTGTACGTCGAGTTACAGCTGTTATACTACAATTAAACACACACGATCACGAGGTGCTGCCGCAATCAGGGTAATAACTCGATCGCTATTACGATTCAACGTCCGATCGATTATAACTATCCAACGATTGTCCGAGTGCTGCTCAAATTGAGCTTATACTTTGTTATTCATTGTGATTTCAACTTGAATGTTTGAGTGCTGTTCGAATTCGGACTATGCTCTGTCATTCGTTGTGAATCCATTGAATTGTTAAGTATCGCGCTTGATAATAGTTGTGAGGGTTTAATCTCGTGAATTGACGAAACTGCTGAATTAGTTACTAATCCCGTTTGTGTGTGCATTGTTATTTAAATTAGGTTAAAAGGCTAATCAGTAAAGCTTATACTCTGCTCGTAAATCTGCAATGTGAGTCATTCCTCTTTTATAAACTCTTTTCTCACAGTTTGTGAGTCAACTGTTTTACAAAACTCCAAGTTATTTTCAAAGTTATAATTATAGGGATTAAGTCTATGTAATCACCAAATTACAGCCGGTATGTGGGGTTTTGTATACATTACTTGTTTCCCGTCACACTTGGACAAACGGGTGGCCAAGGGGTGATCTGACCACAGTCACAGACACCATTGGACAAATGGGCTAGCCAATGGATGGTCGAGTGACAAATACTGTGGGTAGTTGGTTTGATATCAGAAACATTGTAATTCCCCTTAATACTGTAGATTATAACAAATGTGTCGTTTTCAGTAAACTGAATGATTCACTCAGTATTTCCCCGCTGACAAAACCTTTTTCAAACATGTTTCAGGTGATCTGGTATGAGCAAAGAAAAGTGCCGTGGAGCACTCCCAGCTTAGAAAAGTGGCTCAATGTAAATAAATAAATGAACATGTTTTGAAAATAAAGATTTCCCTGAGAAATCACATTATTGTAAATTTCGGGAATTTATCCCTAAGTTATGAAGCGGGCATTTTTGAATGATTGAAAGATCCTGTTTTAAAAAGACTTCCGCTGTTGCCTAAATTAAATACCACGGGGTTCCTGTCCCGCGGCTCCTGAAACGGGTCAAACCGGGTCGGGGGCCGTGACATTATACTACCTGACTTATCGTTTGAAACATTTCAAACGGATACAAGTTCAAACGAATAGGCCTCAAACGGCCAAGCTTTCAAACGATTTGTTCTTCAAACGGTGAGACTCAAACGGAAGTCTTCAAATGGTTGCTCAAACGGTCATGCTTTTCAAAGTTCAAACGGTTGACTTTGAATGGTGTGTCTTCAAATAATTGGACCTTTAATTCAACATCCATCTCTCATTGGATCATCACCATTGCTTTTCATTTGACCATCAAACCATTTGTCTTATGTGAACATGTAATCTTTCAACTAACCGTAAATTCCTTTGACATTTTGATGAGATGCAATGATGATGTCATTTATATGATGTCATCATTGTATAAGATGACATCATGTTCGATCAGATCCGCAACGCGAGCTCAAGACTCGACATAAGACGAAGACGACAGATGACTGCACCAACAGACTCCCCCTCAGATGTTGACGAGTCTTAAGTGTCGAGTCTTCACAATCTTCAGTCTTGATCTGTCTCTGGGCTCCCCTCTCAGTCTTTTCTTGCAGGTCTTCAGACTCCCCCTTGCGATATGCTGGCATTTCTTCAGATCATCAGCATCATCAGCATTAGGATCGTTGTCTGTCTTTCCATCTAACAGCTTTTCATCTTATCCTGCAAAAACTCTACCTCAAAGTAAATTTCTCTCACATATATATCTCAAACATAAACACTCGCACTAATTCAGACTCTCCTTCAAAACAAACACAGATTTTCCAATCTGATGAACCACTTTAGGGTTAGATTATGAAAACATTTAATTCCAAACATACACTCCCCCTCAAATATTGCTCATTATGTTTAGCACTCGGAATTTTGAAAATCTGCTTTTCAATATCAGTTGTCGAAAATCTTTTTGACTTTTTCAAAAATTTATGCTAAAACACACTGAAAATCTTTTTGGATTTTGAAATAAAGAAAATGTAATGCAAACAATGAAATATTTACAAACAATATTTTTGTGAGTTCGTGTAAGAGGATCATATCAGTTTATGAGACATGTCACTAACACCATTAAGCTGATTTCATTTTAAGTTCTAAACAATTTACCTAGATTGTCAGTATATCGGTCCACTGAAATTTTCACACAAAATTCAACTGATCCGAGATATGATATTAATGTTTTAAGAACTTAAACTTATCCGTGTGTCCCACTACTTGAATATACTCCCGTATCCAGATCCCAATATTCAGTCTTACAGGTGAGTATACCACAGCTGATATCTGTATAGGGGTTAGGTGCGAAACCGTGAGAGCTCAGGTCAGAACTTCCGTTCAGCAGAGAGATGACGGCTCGACTTTTGGTGTGTCCCCTTTAGAGGATCTTTTAATTTCAACAGCAGCGACTATCAATTTTATTGTTTCATCAGCATGCTGAGGGCGAAGCTATGTTTCAAGCTTTTTGCAGAAAGCATTATCCGGGGACTAGGTCAGTACTTCCATACAGCAGAAGTCCCGGGATAATACCCCAGATATCACTGAGCATAAAGACCTAGTATCTCAGAATAAGGGGACCTTTCAAACAAGATTTCAGGGGTTACCTATATATCCAAGTTGTTGTTACCCACAGAATAAGCAAGTTTGAAATTTAAGTTTATATCTCGTCACAATCTACTAAATGTGTAAAAATCTACTTACACATCCACAGTAAGATTGTTTATCACTTTTAAACTTTCCAATTCTTTAGCATGTTGTGATAGTCCACTGATGTACTATCATTTCCTCTTTTATACAACAAAACTCATTTTTGATTTTATCATGTTTTTGGCTTTTTCAAATTTTCTAATGTTTTTGGATTTTCTGAAATTTCTATTCCCCCTAAAATGCAAACACATTAAAGAAAATTGAAAACAAACTGTACAGAAATATGACAACCGATATCAAATCGCATCAATTCGCCATTCTCTAGGCATAAACAATCTGAACTCCCCCTATCACAAACCATTTTCTCATTATGATTTCAAAACACTTAAGTTTGTTTTAATCAAAATGATTTTTCCGGAAAATGAGTTTGTTTTTACCACTTGTAAGTTTACCACTTGTTTAAGGACGGGGATATGGTTCATCATCTTGACAGTTTTATCAACTGTAGTAAATCAAGTACAACTTAATGTCCTTGATTCACTGTTTGCAAACAAGCAACCTCTAAACCACTTGTAAAAATAACCAAACAATATCACTTGTAGTTATGTCACTTCTACACAAACCATTTTACCAATCAGAATGCCGATTCCTGCTTCGCACTTACCAACCTGGAAGCTCCGGCGTAGTCCTTTAACCTGTAAAATTATTACAATTTTAAGAATTTTTCATACAAACTCATAATACATGAATGATGCCGATTCCTGATCCACGATTACAAACTTGGGATCTCCGGCAAGTCAGGTTTTTCAATCAAAGAAAATGTCCACCCAAGCCTGACCAGCCTTGGGTGATTTCAATTCAGACTTGGTTGGGGTGTAAGTTGCTTTCTTTGTAGCGTAAAAGTCTTTTACCCCTTTCACCTTCCCATTGACCATCTTTCCGAAAATCTTCTTTACTTTCCCATTAAATGCTTTCTCAACATCAAAATTATCCTTTTCAGAATAACCCTGATTTGAGATTTCAGTGTTCCCAACTTTCCTTTTAAAATTCTCAGTCCTCAATGGTGGAAAGTTCTCATCATCCTTTGAAGGAACTGAGTTTTCATCACTCTCATCAAACTGTGGCTCCTCTGATTTTGTGGAATCAGATTCATCGCCAGATTTTACCTCAGATTTCTTAACAACCCATTTTTGATTGTCAAGTTTCACACTTCGCCTGTAAAATTTCTTTAAACACTCACCAACTTCAAATGTTGAATTTTTTAAAACTTTAAATTGTTCAGTTGGTGGTTCGGTTTTATCAACTACAACTTGTTTCAATTTTCCAGAAACTCCCTGTTTTGTGTTCGTCGCTTTCGGACAGTTCCATGCAATGTGACCGGCTTCATTGCATCGGAAACAGGTTCTGGTTTCTTTCTTCACACAAGCTCCATTCTTTCTCTTCTCGGCAAGAAATTCTTGGTTAGATTGTTTCCAGAATGGATTTTTTACTTCCTCTTCTGAGCTTGTACCTGAAACAAATTTTGTATTTTTAGAAAATTTTTCATTTTTATAGTTTTCTGATGGAGTAAAACCAAGTCCTTTCTTTTTGTAGCTACGATTTTGGTTTGGTTTCTTTTGAAAACCATAACCAGAATTGTAACCTTTTTTCTTGTTTAGTCGTTGTTGAACTCTTGAGGTGTAAAATTTAGGTTTACCATTAAAATTTAAATCTTTTATTTCAGAAATATTAATTTCTGTTAGTTTGAAAACCTTTCTTATCAAATTAGTTTTGACACCTCTTATTGGAAACTCTTTATCAAAATATAATTTGTCAGAACCATTCAAAGTATATACAACTTCAAACGTTTCGTCATTCAAATTAGATTTTGATAATAAAAACTCTTTACTGTAAACCCGTTTTCCCGATGATTTAGAACTCTTTTCAGACAAACTCGAACTCCTGACCGACTGACACGAACTTTCGGACTCGGACTTTGACTCTGACTCCTCATCCTTATCCAACACCTGATCGACCACTCGTTTTATCAGTTCAGACTCATGATCTGTGTCGGACGCTGTGAACGTGACATCAATATTGTCTGGTAAAACATCGGTTATCTCGGATTCTAACTTAATACTGATCGCCTGTTTTAGTTCTTCCTCGTTAGGTTTTCTAGGCGAGTACCCTTCCCAAATCGAAGGCGGACACTTATTATAACAGACACCCTGTTTCTTACCAGTATCCGTTTTCTTCTTTGCCTGTTCATCTTTAAATGCCTCAAAACCTTCAACTGTTGGATAAATTCTATCCATTACGTAGTCACAACCTTTGTAACTTTGCAGCAATCTTCTGATTCTTTCATTCTCAACTGCTTCATTCTCCAACCCTTTCTTCAACTTTGCGCATTCTTCTATGTACATGTTGATCTCTTTTTGCTTTGTCATCATGGTAGCATTCAACATCTTCAAAGCTTTCTCTCTTTCTGAGTTAGTCTTCTCCAGACTATTCACATGCCTGTTCAATACATCATACGATTTTTTCAAGTTCTTTACATCAAACAACAATTTTTCTTTCAACTTTTCTAACTCACTAAACCTCTCATCTTTTTCTATACATTGTTTACAAGACTCTAAACATGCAAGATAGGGTTTTGTGATTTCAACGATCTTCTCGACTTCAACTCTCTTTTCAACTTCCACAATCTTCTCAACTTCAATGATTTTTTCAACTTCAATAACTTTCTCAGCTTCAGTCACCTTTTCTGCTTCAATAATCTTCTCATTAACACTACTATTATCAATTGGTGATTGGTCAAACTCTACTGATTTGTCAGAACTATCATCTGAAGAACCAGAGTTAGATGATGTTTGATCATAAACGAATGCTCTTTCGGATCTTTCATCTGAAGAACCAGAATCAGTTGATGTTTGATCAACAACAATTGATGCTTCTGAACTTTCATCGGATGAAATGGATTTTTCTTCTTGATTCTTCTTATTCACATCATTGTTCTCCATTTGTTCTTCAAGCTTCTTAATGAATTGACAAATTGACAATCTAGAGTATTCTCCATTTCTTTTTAACTCCAACAGATATGTACCCCATTCTTGTTGAGGTATGGAATTGGCTAATCTCTTAACCCATTCATTTGGTTTTTTCTGAATACCCTTCTCAGACATTAAGCGAACAAGATGACTATACCTCTCAATGATACTCTTTGTACTTTCTCCTGGATAGCCTGAAAACAAATCAAATTCTTTCTTTAATACATTTATTCTATTAACTGTTTCACTAGTCATATTAAAGAATTTTAAGTCCATGATTCGGAAACACGTTTATCGAGACAGTCACTTAAAATGAAATGTCAAATTCAAACTAGATCCCCTTTCGAATGAAATGATCCACCTCGTGAAACAATATACCTGAAACAGACAAACAAACAATCAGTTTAAAAACTTATTGATTAACAGAATAAAACTGACACTCGAATTGACGATAATTCTTTGCGGACTGAAGGTTGACACACTGTGCGGACAGCATGTTCAGGACAAGATTTTCCAAAGACCTGGCTGAAACACACGACCTCGAATGACAACACAAGACAACACAGGACAAATTGATGAAGTGTATTGACAAATAGTGATCACATGGACTAGATCAAAATTAATCTTCAAAAGACAACGATTAGACTTCAAAGTCCACCAACCCTTCAACGGATAGGGCCAACTTTTTATAACTCTAATTTGGCCTATACTATTTGACACAAAAAATAATCGGTTGTATTAATAGACTTTTGTTTCTTCACATGCTCTCCACTAATCTTGATATGCACACCCCACTAAACTAACAAACTGATTTGACCATTATTTATGAAACCTTCTTTGAACAAACAAAAATTTATAATAAATCGACACCTTTCATTGGACCTATATTCCTTAGTGGCTGACAAAAATTTGTAACTTGCATCACATGTTGACAAATAGTGAGCTGACCACTAAAACGTGATTGGGCCGTTATTCAACCAACAATTTCAAATGCGATGACTTTTCTTTTTTTATTACATGCAACCGCCAACTAGTGCAGTAGACAACTTTAATAACAAACGTAATATGACAAGGTGATTGGGCCAACAACTAGGGTATTGATTGTTATTAGACCGAAACTAAAAATGGGCTGCTTAAACTATTAAAACTTCTGATTGGACCCTTATCTTATCAACATATGGGCTTAACACTATTAAGTGATTGTAAAACTGAATATGATTAAACCGATTTTTCTATGACCAATGAATGTAACAATCTTATTGGACCTTCAAAAAGAGTGTGGCCGACAACTTCTTTATATCACATGCAAGACTTTCTTGAAACCATTAATTCATATTCACATGTACTGACACTTTTGTTTCAAACGGTTATCATATTTCAAACGGTGAGGTTACCTTTCAAACGGACACGATTAATCTCAAACGGCCATGTTCTATTTCAAACGATATGATCATTATTCAAACGATCAGTTCAAACGGTTATGCATTTTCAAACGATAGGACATGCTTCAGACGATAGATTCAATTTTCAAACGACAGGAAGCATTATTCAAACGATAGGAAGTTGATTTCAAACGGAAAGGCAATCCTTCGTTCAAACGGACACCTTTTTTTAAGCCATTTTTATCACTTTTACTTCGAGTTTTAAGCTGAAATTCTCAAGGCTTTGTTAAAACACCATTACGCACATATTGTGAGAGTTTCAGCCAATTTCAACCATGAAAACTTGTAATTTTCGAAAAAGAAAGGTGTAGGAGTAGAAAGTGCAGCTGAATTGTATAAAACTCTTCCTCCTGAGCTCTGATACCAATTGTAGGATCGGATTCGACCTTAATGAGTCGTTCGGAAGAGCTCTCGTACGTTTCAGAGGCGGAAACTAAGAAACACACTTGAAAACAACTAGAAAATCACTTTAATCCTCTTTTATATTCAATTTACAATGTTTACAGCGAGAGGAAATACCGGCAGCACTTCGGTATCAACTGACCTTATCGTTACAAATGATGACAGTTTGAATGGTATTTATACTACCTGACTTATCGTTTGAAACATTTCAAACGGATACAAGTTCAAACGAATAGGCCTCAAACGGCCAAGCTTTCAAACGATTTGTTCTTCAAACGGTGAGACTCAAACGGAAGTCTTCAAATGGTTGCTCAAACGGTCATGCTTTTCAAAGTTCAAACGGTTGACTTTGAATGGTGTGTCTTCAAATAATTGGACCTTTAATTCAACATCCATCTCTCATTGGATCATCACCATTGCTTTTCATTTGACCATCAAACCATTTGTCTTATGTGAACATGTAATCTTTCAACTAACCGTAAATTCCTTTGACATTTTGATGAGATGCAATGATGATGTCATTTATATGATGTCATCATTGTATAAGATGACATCATGTTCGATCAGATCCGCAACGCGAGCTCAAGACTCGACATAAGACGAAGACGACAGATGACTGCACCAACAAAAAGGAGATCGTGCTTCAGGTGTCACATCAAAGGACATGTAGCTAGCTGCTGTCCTAACAAAAACAGTGAAGCATAAATTAGTGACAAACAGAGAGGGAAATCACCAGAGAAGAAAGGTGATAGTGAGGAGAAAGGCTCAAATTCTCCAAAGAAATCTGCTCCTAAGCAACCACAGAATGTTGCTGTTGGTGTAGATAAGGCTGAAAATGGAACTCCACAAGTTCCACGTTTTCAAAGAAATCAACCAAGATTTCAGCCTAGATCTCCACCAGGCAGATAATAGAGACCTAGAAGCAGTTCACCTAGAATGAACAATTATAATTCAAATAATTTCAGAAGTCAAGGTCAATATCAAAATCGATACCAGAATAATGGTGGTCGAACTTTTTATAACAATGGCTTTAGAAATTATAATAATCAAGCTTCTTGGAATCAAAATCAAAATTTTCAAAGGTCAAACAGTCCAAACACATATAGGAACCCTCAGGACCAAAGACCTAGTGGAAATCAAAATCAAATTCCATCAACAGGTTTGAGATCCAAGACTCCAGTTAGGAGTAATGGATATTGGATGGATGTTCCAGTGGTTGGTGAATTTGACCGACCCAAGACCATTAAGGCTTGGGTCCCCCAATCTAACTAATTTCTTAGTTGGTGTGTGCAGGAGCTGCTAAGGAGGATTATCAACTTATGTTGATAGTGGCTGCTTCAGGCACATGACGGGGGATGTGAGATTGCTGATATATATGTATATTAAATGATTTAAATTGAAGTTCAAAGTGCTGAGTCGACACAGAAGATAACCTGGCAGATCTTTATACTAAAGCATTTGACAGGGCTCGCTTTGAACATTTAGTCGAACTCAACGGGATGAGGAATCCTGAACAACTGGTTTTTCATAAGAATTTTGTAAATAGTTTACTGCTTTTCTTAAAAATCAAAAACACAAAAACATTAAAAAATCAAAAACATAAAAAAATAGAAAATAAAAAATGAGTTATCACTGTGTGAAAAAGGAGAAATGTTAGTACATCAGCAAGTTAGACTGTCACACTGAAATTGAACCAAAATTGCTTAAGTATGATAGCAGCTTCATCATATGATGTACCAGTAGGCAAAAAGCATGAAATAATCAACTTATCAAAGTGATATAAACCTAAATGAACTGAATATGAGTGGGGAACACATCAGTGGTGTATGGTTTAATGACCTTAAATCTTGCATTGATAGATTGCCAAAATCTGAAGTTTTGGGTCTTTATACTGTTATTTCATCTGGGGATATCAGGGGTGTCCTTCTGCTGCATCCAGATACATGCTGACCTAGACACACCCAGGATATCTTAAAAGAGCTAAAAATGCCAAAACCCTGAAAATGAAGAAGCTCTCATAGAGAGACATTCAAAAAATGCAAAAAGCATAAATCGTACCAAAAAATGGTATTTGTCTTAGCCCTCGATAAGATATTTTGGTCTCTCTGCTGTACGGAAGTACTGACCTGTTCACCAATTATCTATCGTTGAAAAATAAAACGGATGAATTTAGTATACTCACCTACTACGATGAATCTTTGTGCATACTTTGATCGCGGGGGTATATCCTGAAGTGGGACACACTAATATATCAGTAAATAAAATTACCTTAATGTATCATATGGTAATGGTACTTGAAATGTTCATGCATTTTGTTTAAGTGGACAAACATACTGGTAATCATCTTGGACTGCTTTTCACGAAAAATCAAATAAAGAATTATCTAATTGTGTGAAACAGTTTGATTGTGTTGATATGATCTTCTTACCAGTAATTCTCACAAAAATAGAGTGTTTATTGCTTTTGTATTTACTTGCTTTCAGAAAATATAAAAATCCAAAAATAGTGTCTTTTTCTGTTTAAAATTCTTAATGTACGGAAAACTGTTATTCTTGGAGGAATCGTTACTGATAGGGGGAGACGGTGTTAGAAAGTGAGTTCAAAATTCTAAATCTTGCAGGTTCTTGTGTGTTGAACAAAAAGTTTTGCGTGTCGGTGATAAATTGGAAAATGCTTAATCTGTAGTACAGTTTAACTATCTCTTGAATAATAATAATTTACTTAACTTTGTTGAAAAGTTCTTATGGTTTCTCGAGATGTTTGTTTTATAGTATACAGATTGAAGCAGTATGTTGCTGAGATGTTGCTGAGAAGTTGCTGAGAAGTTGCTGAGAAGTTGCTGTGAAGATGAGAGTTTGATTGGATGCATGGTAGAACCTCCTTTCTATATTGCAGACAAGATTGAAGAGTTTGAAGATTGCTGTGCAAATGCTGAACTGGAGTTTACTCAAATGCTAACGTTTTGAAGATTTGGTGATTGGATGCATCAGCTTAGGGGGAGTCTGTTGCTGACAGAAGCTATTGAAGCTGAAGCTATCCAAAGACCAAAGACAATGCAAGATTACATGAAGATTGCAAGAAGACTGAAGACAAAGTTTTTATGAAGCTATTGTCAAGGGGGAGTTTGTTGGTGCATATTTGTGACAACAGCTTAGATTTGGTCTTTGGATATCTTGTAATTAGTTAAACGATAAACAGTTAACGGGTTTAGCTTTGTATTCGTGAGATTATAGAGTTTGGGCTAAACAAAACCCACATTGGGTCTAGGGGGGACGAATTGGGCCTTGTCCATGTAGGAAACCCTAGTCCAATTAGCAAACCTTGTGTTATATAAACAAGGTTAGGCTTTAGGGTTTAGGTTAATCAGCCAAAACAGAGTTTGAGAGGCATTAGAATTTCGTGAGAGCAGATTAGGGCTTGGACGAAATTTGAGTGTGGTTAGGGTTTGATTAATTGTAATTCAGCTTGATTGATAATCAATAGAAACCCGGTTTGAAAGTGAATTGCTGTTTCTGTTCCTACACGTTTTCTGCTTATTTTGATCAAGAGGATTCCGCACTCTTGATCGGATTGACAATTCTGTGAAGATCCATAAGACTCAAGGGGACCTACAGACTAGTTGATTCCAGCAATAAAATTCCTCGAAAATTGGAGCAAGTAATTAAGATGGTCAAGTCGAGGTTATAGTAATAAGATCCCCTGAAGGGACAATAGACATGATGGTTCAAGAAGAACCTCAGGTACCTGAAAATAAAGAGATCTCGCCAAGTTGTATCATGTCTAAGATATGTATGGAATAGAAATAAAAATCGACGTCATTATACTTTTGTATATATTGTAGCGCTTGAAATGATTAAATGATGAGGATCAAGATTTAAGATATGCCTATGAATGAATATTAAGAAATGATTGGCCAAAATAGAAAGACACAAATAAGGCAGAGTTTAGTTCTCTAATGAAATGGAAAGTTTATGGACCAACAGTCCATACAACTGAAGTTGTAAAATATGCTGGATACAAAAGTGTCTTTTACGCGAATCATGTAAAAATCAAATTAAGTGATATAAGTCAAAATTGGTGGCACAAGATTTTTCACAAATACATATGATTGATTATGAGAAAACGTATTCTTCAGTGGTGGATGCATTGACTTTCCAATATCTTATTAGTCTGGTAATATATAAAAGAGAATTGATACGCGTCTTATGAAAGTTATGTATCACTTGATACTAAGTCATATAAAATTAGTTCTCGAGAATATTATAATTATCATATAAATTCAGATCTGAATACATACACATGTTGTATATGTTATTGAATTGAATATAATTGGAACTCCCTATGAGGCTCCTAAAGCATTTGAGTGCTTAAGAGGTTAACTGAAACACCACCTTATGGATGTAATTATAGTGCACCAATACTTCAATAAACATACATAGAAAATGTGTACCTGGTTATTATGGCATCTCAATGTACACTATGTACAAACATGGTACAATATGAATTTTGGAGATAAAAGCAAGTGTTCTTGACATTTTGCATATGCTATAGATATCTATGTGTTAAAAGGGCAAGTTTATATAGCAAAACTTCTAAGAGTGAAAGCACATGCATATTTGGATAAGATGGAAAGAATTCCCTCATGGATTGATAATGCTAGAAGCATTAATGATGTCAAAACCTCAAGAACGTACTATATCAAGTTCATAGAATATGTATGGACTAAAATAGTTAGATCGAGTGTTATACAACTCGAGATATTTGCATAAAGAGGGATATAAGTTTGATTAAATTAGCCATGTTTTATCGACGTTCTACTTTTAAAAGTTCACTATAATCGCAGTTTACAGTGATGATGTCTAGGCATCATCGACAGAAATTGTCGAGCTTTTAGAGGGAGAATTTTTGAATGACCTTGGCACGGTCTAGTTATTACTTGAACTGCAGTTCGCATATATATGTAATTATATTTTACCAATCCCCCAAGTACATCTAGAAGATGATGTTTGGATATTTAGTATGTACATAGTTGAACCTTAAAGTATGTCAAAGGTTATTAAGTCATTTGTTATAAGAATTGCCTATTATCATCTTCTATCAAAGTAGAGATTCTCATTCTAGAAGTACCATCGTTAAATGCATAAGTGCATTAATATGTTTTGCTAGCTATGTATGGTTATAATATCTTTCACTTGAGTTTATTGTCATGATATAACCTCTGTCAAGAGAAGAAACATTGGAATGAGTTCAAAGAAACATCTCACGTATAAACGATATTTGATTATATTTTACTAACCCATCAAAACAAGTTTGGATAGTCTTGTAGATGCAGGAATGTAACGAAACACAGTCATGGACATATGATAATTTTTGGAAAGAGGCACCTAAAGTCTCGTTAGAAGATTATACAACATTGCTCAACATAAAGGATTGCACATTAAGGGATCAAGCAACAAATCATTCGCTACAAATGCTTTATTCGACTTTCAAGGAAAATGGACACATGTCACTTAAAGGATACATGTTAAAATGAGGGGGAGACTTATTCAAATTGTACTCTTTTTCCCTTGACTAAGTTTTATCCCATTGTGTTTTCTTAGTAAAGGTTTTAATGAGGCAACATATCTGATCCAAAAGTATCAGGGGAAGAAAATGCGTGCTGCACTCTTTTTCCCTTAGCTGAGGTTTTGTCCCACTGGGTTTTCCTAGCAAGGTTTTTAACGAGGCAACATCACCAAGTGTATTAAAGAATAGTATATCATGTGGATAATCAAGGGGGAGTGTTATGAATGTATCTGTAACAACTGCCACTAAAATCAATAGTTAGGACAATAATTAGTCAATAAGAGAACCCTAATTGAGACACCCAAGTAATTATGCACTAGCCCTAAAAATTTCAGAACAATCAGAATCAGGATCAGGGCCCCTAAAACTCGAGGGGGGCAAACCCTAGTTGAATAGTTATCTAAATAAAACGATGTTTAGTTCTGATTGGCTAATTTTGTTGATTCATGCAAGCTACTCCCGTGCATGGCAAGTCTAGGACATTTAGGTATCCCTTACGGACCGTAAGGGTATGGCTTACAGTCCGTAAGAAAGGCCAAATTTTGGCTATAAATAGCCGACCTTGAGACTTGCACAGGGGAGTTGAAACGACGTAAATTGTCTCTGTGTACGTCGAGTTCAGGCCATTATATCACCATAAAAACACACACGATCACGAGGTGCTGCCGCAATCAGGGTAATAACTCGATCGCTATTACGATTCAACATCCGATCGATTATAACTATCCAACGATTGTCCGAGTGCTGCTCAAATTGAGCTTGTACTTTGTTATTCATTGTTATTTCAACTTGAATGTTTGAGTGCTGTTCGAATTCGGACTATGCTCTGTCATTCGTTGTGAATCCATTGAATTATTAAGTATCGCGCTTGATAATAGTTGTGAGGGTTTAATCTCGTGAATTGACGTAACTGCTGAATTAGTTACTAATCCCGTTTGTGTGTGCATTGTTATTTAAATTAGGTTAAAAGGCTAATCAGTAAAGCTTATACTCTGCTCGTAAATCTGCAATGTGAGTCATTCTCTTTTTATCAACTGTTTTACAAAACTCCAAGTTATTTTCAAAGTTATAATTACAGGGATTAAGTCTATGTAATCACCAAATTACAGCCGGTATGTGGGGTTTTGTATACATTACTTATTTCCCGTCACACTTGGACAAACGGGTGGCCAAGGGGTGATCTGACCACAGTCACAGACACCATTGGACAAATGGGCTAGCCAATGGATGGTCGAGTGACAAGTACTGTGGGTAGTTGGTTTGATATCAGAAACATTGTAATTCCCCTTAATACTGTAGATTATAACAAATGTGTCGTTTTCAGTAAACTGAATGATTCACTCAGTATTTCCCCGCTGACAAAACCTTTTTCAAACATGTTTCAGGTGATCTGGTATGAGCAAAGAAAAGTGCCGTGGAGCACTCCCAGCTTAGAAAAGTGGCTCAATGTAAATAAATAAATGAACATGTTTTGAAAATAAAGATTTCCCTGAGAAATCACATTATTGTAAATTTCGGGAATTTATCCCTAAGTTATGAAACGGGCAGTTTAAATTATTAAAAGATCCTGTTTTTAAAAAGACTTCCGTTGTCGCCAAAATTAAAATACCACGGGATTCCTGTCCCGCGGCTCCTGAAACGGGTCAAACCGGGTCGGGGGCCGTGACAGGAAAAGGTGGTATCAGAGCCACTGTTTTAAGCTTACTGATTAAGCGCACTGTTCTAATTGATTTAAGCCTATTTTAATTAGGAAAATTTTATTTGTCATTCTGTGAATATATGCTTATTAACTGATTAATTGTTAAAATTACAGTATGGGTAAACAAAAGATTTCTGCTATCTACCGCAAATTAGATAGTACACCTAAAGAACAGGGAACCTCTTCCTCCAAATCTCCCACCAATTTAGAAGAAGGAATCTTTGTTCGTAAGGCAAATTATGAAAACCCACTTACACCGGAGTAAAGGAATTCAATCCTTAGGAAAGATCAAGAGAAAAAGAAACCCCAACCCAAGAGAGTGAGGTTTAACCCGGAAATTCAAGAAATTAACAGTAATCCACCAAGGGAAAATAACTTAGATGAAAAATGGGCAAATCTGTATCTGCTCGCTACTGTAGCAGAAAATGCAAATCTTTAAGCTTTAAATCTAGAAATATTTACTTCCTAGTAATAAATAAATAGATCTGAGTGTGTTCTGTTTGCTGTTATGTTGTACAAACTGGTGTGCAATAAAAATGTTTATTTGTTAAGCTTTATTCCAAAGTTTTAACTTAACATTTTTGTGTATTTTGCATATATGTCGTACAGCATGAATGAGATGTCGGAAGCATTTCAGAACCTCAACCTCTATCCTGTGCCAATTGAAGTCTCCCACAACTTCACTGGTTACATTGCAGACATAGAGGAACCGCTAGAATTCCAAGCTCCACCGCTGGAAAAAGCAAAACCTAAAAAAAGAGAAGATATGTAGGGTGGCGAAAGGTGCGCCGAAAGAAACCAAGGAGAATCCCTAAAATAGAAAATCCTGTGAGTGTGAGCAAGGAAAAAGAACTAGAAATCGGAGAAAGTTCCAAGCCAGCAGAAATAGGGATAGACCTAAAGCAAAAGGGAATAGAAATCGGAGAAAGCTCTAAACAGTCTGAGGAAATCACATTCCAGGACGAAATAGACCGCCTACTGGCTAATTGTGATGTTTTAGAGCCTATCAACGATAATCTCTTCTCTTATCCTGCTACAGCCCAATTCCCAATAAACCTAGGACCAGCTATTCCAGACCCACTAGTTCACACCTGACCATTAGGCCAAATGGAGGAATGGTGGACCAATGACTGGCAATTCCAAATATAGTTAATAGTCCCTATAGTTTTCTCCCACAGTTTGATCCAGAACCTATCCCTAATCCGCCAATGAGCTATGAAAATTTAGCTGAACTGCGTCAGTTTGGTGAAGAACAGATAGGCACCGGGAATAGGATCCGGGAAATGGGGGAGCAAATCTCTTGGAAGTACGACGAGAGGGAGCGTCGTTACTGAAACTGCCAGCTAACCAAAAGATAGGAGGGGTTTGGAGAAGTTTGTTTGTATTATAACTAAAATAGTAAAACTGATTCTGTAAAATGGGCAATAAAACACTGTAAGATAAAAAGTGTGTATTGAAGAAGGTATAATATATAAAACAAAAACAGAAGTCGAGGCATCAACAATTTTGGCTATGCTTGCATGTTATACTGATCTATGTGTTTATCTGTGATTTTGGTATTAATAATTAGACACTAATAATTTCTATTAATACTAAATTAGCAGATGGAAAACGCTAATAGTGAACCAGTTAATGAAGTAAATCAGTCTGAGCAAAATCAGGAAGATCAATATATAACTAGACAAGATATTGAGCACTTTATTGCTCAAGGGATAGCCAATGCTATTCCAGAAATTGTGGCTGCTGTTCATAAACCTGCCGAACCACAATTAATTCCTAGTAAACGTATTCCGGAAGATAACGGCAGTAACAGCATAAATGGAGGCGGCAATCATGATGATCATTATCCGCAACAGTCCCCACTCCCTAAAAGAATGAAAGCTGCAACGCCTGGTTGCACTTACAAAGAATTTCTTGCCTGTAAACCCGCAGAATTTGCAGGTAATGAAGGGGCAACTGCAACACTGCGTTGGTTAGAGAAAACTGAGGCAGTAATTGCAATAAGTAAATGTGCTGAAGAAGATCAAGTGATGTATGCATCAAACTTGTTCAAAGAAGGGGCGCTAGAATGGTGGAACACGGTGCTACAAGCAAAAGGAAGAAGGGTGGCCTATGCGATGAATTGGGAAGAATTTAAGAGTCTTGTCGAAAGAAAATTTTGTCCCGAATACGAGAATGAACAAATGGCAAACAAGTTCCTGAGTCATCGTATGCTAGGTGTAGACTGTCGAGGATATACTTCGACATTCTTCGAATATGCGAGAGTGGTACCTTCCCTGGCTTCGCCAGAACCGGTACTCATTTCCCGTTATATTTGGGGATTAATTGGAGAAATCCGTAACATCGTTAAAGCTGCGAGACCACGCACGATTGACGATGCTGTGGAATTAGCTAATACCTTAACCGATGAACTAGTCCGCACCAGAGAAGAAGATCGCAAGAAGGAATTGGCTCAGAAGATTACCCAAGGATTTCTCATGGGTAATAGTAACAATAAGTTCAAAAAGAGGGGAACAGGGCAATCCTCGTCACCTCCTTTCTGCAGAAATTGCAAAAAAGAAACACTATGGACAGTGCAATATATTTTACAACTTCTGCAAGGCGAAAGGACATCGGGAAGAAGACTGCAGAAGGAAAACAAGAGTCTGTTATAACTGCAGAGAAACAGGACATTTCCAGTCTGAATGTCCTAAGTTAGCTAAACCAGCAGACAGTAGAGCTAAAACGACTGAAGGAACTACTAAGAAAAATGCACGAGCATTCCAGCTGACCACTCAAGAAGCCGAACTCATTCCAGATGTGATAGCGGGTACGTTCTTAGTGCATAACGTCTATGCAAAAGTATTATTTGATTCTGGTGCAAACCAAAGTTTCATTAATACTGCATTCTGTCAAGCTCTTAACTTACCTTTAAATACCCTTAGGCAGATCTTTACTGTTGAAACGGCAGATGGAAATTCTATCAACATAGACAAGGTTTTGCAAGAAGTAAAGATAGAATTGTTAGGTCATAAGTTTTCTGCAAACCTGTTACCTATGAATTTAGCCGGATTCGATGTGGTATTAGGAATGGATTGGTTAATAGCCAACCATGCTCGAATCCTGTGTGATAAGAATTCCGTAGAAATCCGTACCCCCACAGGAGAAGTAATTCTAATTACAGGAGATAGACCTCGAAAGCCACTGAAATTCATTTCAGTAATGAAATTGGCTAGTTATTCAAGGAAACAAGAAATGGTGTATATGATTTCTGTAATCATTAACACTAAAAGTAAGGAACTTCAGGACATCCCTATAGTTTCAGAATACCTAGATGTTTTTCCAGAAGAATTACCTGGTTTACCACCTGATAGAGAAGTAGAGTTTAGAATTCATTTAACTCCAGGTACTGCACCAATAGCTAAGACACCTTATCGATTAGCACCTACTGAAATGCTAGAATTGAAAAAGCAATTAGATGAATTACTAAGCAAAAGATTTATACAACCTAGTTCATCCCCTTGGGGTGCACCAGTGTTGTTTGTGAAAAAGAAAGATGGATCAATGAGAATGTGTATCGATTATAGGGAATTGAATAAAGTTACAATTAAGAACCGATACCCATTACCTAGGATTGATGATCTTTTTGATCAATTGCAAGGAGCTAGGTATTTCTCTAAGATAGATTTAAGATCTGGATATCACCAATTGAATGTACAAGAGGAGGACATACCTAAAACCGCTTTCAGAACTAGGTATGGTCATTATGAGTTTACAGTCATGCCCTTTGGATTAACAAATGCTCCAGCTGCATTTATGAACATGATGAATAGAATCTGTAAACCATACTTGGATAAATTTGTAATCGTGTTCATTGACGATATACTCATTTATTCCAAAAGTCATCCTGCGGAGCATCATCCGCTTGAGGGCGTGACTGACCAGGATCCAGCCACCAATTATACTGTTTAATTGAATTAATAACCATAGTAATACTTATTAGCCATACGATTAGCAATATCATGATCAAAGCTTAAAGTTTTAAGTCCAAAAAGTAGTAAGTAGCGGAAGCATAAGCAAAACAGTTTTAAACGAGGTTCATAGTTTATGTTTATTTAACACCCAACACAGGGGTAGACGAGCACTACACATCCCCAAGCAGCAAGCTCCTGAGTCACTGGTTACCTGCAAAGCATGCAGTAAGGTGTCAACAATAATGTTGAGCGAGTTCACTAGTTGTCCAGTTTTAGTTACCAAAAACTTGTTTCACCAGTTAATTTATCCGTTTATACATGCCATGGGGAGCTACCCCAAGAGTAAGCGACTAAACTGTTTTTCCAATACTGAACACTAGGTAACCGTTGCGTTTCCGCATAATGCCCCGATGTCAATGTTCTATCATCATTGACGGATGCCTGAGTCCATTAGTTCACGCCCGATCCCATACACGGGCACGGTGTGAGGCTGGTAAAACCTAAATAGCGCTATCAACTAATAACCCGTTCGCCTGGCCCTGGTGACTAATCGGTATTATGTAGTAGGGACTTGAGTGATAGAGTTTCGTTTAGTGCTGTTTGTTGCAATCCGTATAAACAGTAATTAACTAAAGGTTCCCAATAACAAGGGAAGAAAAGTAAGTTGTATCCCTCATAAGGGGATAGTGTTGTTTTTAATTCCATTTCCCAAACCACCGGGAACGCATGCTTTAAGTTGTGAACTCACCTTGGGTTGCTCGGTAGATTATTTACTCGGTCAATCACGTTGGTCACCACGTCCTAGCATGGTTACCAATATAGGTCAAGTTGGGGTACAAGTATTCACGTATGATACACGAAATAAACACACCGGATACATACAGTTATAAATTGGGTTATTGGGCCGGCCCTAACATTTGCACAGTCATACAGAATTCAGCAACACATAGTCCAGTCAAACAGGTCGCCCAATTAAACATGTTGTGGCCCAATAACCATAGTAGGCAGCCCAGTCGAGACAAGGCGGTCTCGACTCGAGAACACGCGGTCTCGAGTCGCAACCAAGAGATCTCGAGTGATCATGTTTTGGTCTCGAGTGGTGCTGGTCAGGAGTCGCAACCTCAGGGGTCTCGAGTCCAGTCTCGAGTCGAGATCATGAAGTCTCAAGTCGAGACCTTGCCGGTCTCGAGTCCCTGAAGTCCGTCTCGAGTTGTCATGGGATGGTCTCGAGTCGCAACCAAGGGTCTCGACTCGCAACCACAGTTACGTGCACAGAAATCCTTCTAGAACCTGTCAACATGTACTATCCAATAGAAATGCATTTTTATGATATTGTGTACTATCCAACCACAATGCACAAACGTGTTTTCTTGTCTGATTTCCAAACAAAACGGATCAAACATGGTAATTTGAAATATTCATATCATATTCAACATGTTCTTCACATATTCAAGTATTCATGCCATATTCAAATAGTTCATTGTATGTTCATATCGTATTAAATCAAGTCATTACCAAAATGATCTTAAAAGCATAACAATAAGTGATAACATGTAATATCTCATTCTTCTCCTTCAAGAACATATATGTGCACATTCTTTGAACTTATCCTAATCTATTCAACAATCATGCATATCATTCGGTCAAAACATTATCAATAGCAACAACACATGGTTCGACTTCTAACTAGCTAAAACGTGTTCATCATCATCGTTAGTGACATTTCTAGCTAAAAACATGGCAAACACTTATCATCAATACTCAAGAATCATAGCAAACACCTAAATATACTAACCGGTTGATGTTGAGGGTATGAAGGATCAAAGAATCAACTTCCGAGTGACGATTCCGAGCGAGATCCGAGAGCCTTGATGTTTCCGGTTGAGTCCAAGAGAGGAGGAGAGGAGGATGATTTTGTTAGGGTTTAGGGTTTTAGTGAGGGAGAATGAGAGGAGAGGTTTGATGCACAAAGGTTGTTGTCAAAAATGGAAATAGTGGCCAAGTCCAAGAGTTTTATACCCGTCTCGAGTGGGTTAGGGGTTTCCGAATTGGGCTTCTCGGTTGTATGGCCCAACCGGCCCAAGTGTCTACTGTTTACTCGAGACCGGGTGGTCTCGAGTCGGGTTCGCTAGTCTTGGCTCACTTTATACGTAAGTATATATATCATACATACATACAACACATAATAAAACAGATAATCCTTAGTTTTCGTTTAATAACGTATATACACACAATGGTATTACAAGATAAAAGCTCGGGAAAACCTAGAGTGTCACAGTATGGTCATTATGAGTTTACAGTCATGCCCTTTGGATTAACAAATGCTCCAGCTGCATTTATGGACATGCTGAATAGAATCTGTAAACCATACTTGGATAAATTTGTAATCGTGTTCATTGACGATATACTCATTTATTCCAAAAGTCAGGAGGAACATTGTGAGCACTTGCATGCACTCTTAACATTGTTCGTCGATAGAGAGTTCCTTAAAAGGAATTACGAGGGTTTCATCTGACAGACACTTCTTCAGATTAGACACGTGAAACACGTTGTGTACCGCACTCAGTTCTTCAGGCAGATTCAATCTATACGCAACCTTACCGATTCTCTCGGTAATTTCGAATGGTCCGATAAATCGCGGATTGAGCTTGCCCCTTTTACCAAAGCGAACCACACCCTTCCAGGGTGAGACTTTAAGTAGAACCCGGTCACCGACCTGGAATTCCAGTGGTTTCCTACGCTTATCAGCATAACTTTTCTGGCGGTCACGAGCTGCCGCCATGCGTTGTCTGATCTGGGCAATCTTTTCCGTTGTGTCTACCACCAGTTCTGGGCCTGTGATTTGGATATCGCCAACTTCCGCCCAGCAGAGAGGTGATCGGCATTTACGACCGTACAATGCCTCAAAAGGTGTTGCCTGAATGCTAGTGTGGTAGCTGTTATTGTAGGAGAATTCCACTAGCGGTAGATACTTCTCCCAATTCTTGCCAAAATCGATCACACATGCCCTAAGCATGTCTTCCAGGGTTTGGATGGTGCGTTCAGACTGCCCATCCGTTTGCGGGTGATAAGCGGTGCTCATGTCCAAACGTGTGCCAAAGGATTTGTGCATAGCTTGCCACAAATCCGAAGTAAAACGAGCGTCTCGGTCGGAAATAATGGAGGTTGGCACCCCGTGCCTCGAAACTACTTCCTTTAAGTAAACCTCCGCCAAGGTAGAAAACTTGTCTGCCTCCTTAATAGCCAAAAAGTGTGCGGACTTGGTCAATCGATCTACTATTACTCAAATAGTGTCATTTCCGCGTTGAGACCTAGGTAGCCCTATAACAAAATCCATGGAAATTTGCTCCCATTTCCATTTCGGGATTTCTGGTTGTTGGAGTAGGCCTGCTGGTTTCTGGTACTCTGTCTTGACTCTTGCGCAAGTCAAACATTTGCTGACATATGTTGCTATTTGGGCCTTCATGCCAGGCCACCAGTATGTAGTCCTCAAGTCATGGTACATCTTATCCGAGCCAGGATGTACTGAGTAACGGGACTTATGGGCTTCGTCCATCACGAGTTCACGTAAATCTCCATAGAGTGGAACCCAAATGCGCCCCGTTACATAGTAAGTGCCATCTTCTTTCTGTTCTAGTCGTTGTCTCGATCCTCGTAGGGACTCAGCCCTGATGTTTTCCGGTTTCAATGCTTCAACTTGAGCATTTCGAATCTGAGTAGGGAGGCTAGACTGGATAGTAAGTTGCAATGCTCGCACGCGCTTTGGTGTAGTGTCCTTTCGGCTAAGGGCGTCTGCCACGACATTGGCTTTGCCCGGATGGTACTTGATGGCGCATTCGTAATCATTCAAGAGTTCGACCCATCGACATTGTCGCATGTTTAATTCCTTTTGCCTAAAGATATGTTCGAGACTCCTGTGATCGGTGTAAACAGTGCACTTGGTACCGTACAGGTAATGTCTCCATATCTTAAGAGCAAAAATCACTGCTCCCAGTTCCAAGTCGTGCGTAGTGTAGTTTCTTTCGTGCGTCTTAAGTTGTCGAGAAGCATAGGCAATAACTTTCTCGCGTTGCATCAACACGCAACCGAGTCCATGGATAGACGCATCGCAGTAAACCACAAAGTCGTCAGTGCCTTCAGGTAACGAGAGAATAGGAGCACTACAGAGGTTATCCTTTAGCCTTTGAAAAGCCGATTCCTGAGCTTCATTCCACTTGTAAGCAATACCTTTCTGAGTGAGAGTCGTGAGGGGTTGAGCAATCTTCGAGAATCCCTGGATGTATCTGCGATAGTATCCTGCCAATCCCAAGAATTGGCGAACTTCGGTCGGAGTCTTAGGGGTAGGCCAATTCTTTATAGAATCGATCTTGGCTGGGTCGACGTGAATCCCGTCCTTATTGACCACGTGCCCAAGGAAATGGACCTCTCGAAGCCAGAAGTCACATTTCGAGAATTTGGCGTATAGTTGCTCATTGCGAAGGAGTTCAAGAATAAGGCGCAGGTGCTGTTCATGCTCTTCTTGACTTTTCGAGTAGATCAGGATGTCGTCGATAAACACAATCACGAATTTGTCGAGGTAAGGCTTGCACACCCGGTTCATGAGGTCCATAAAAACCGCAGGCGCGTTAGTCGTTCCGAAAGGCATGACGAGGAACTCGTAATGACCGTAACGAGTCCTGAACGCAGTTTTGGAGATGTCTTCATTACGAACTCTCAGCTGATGATAGCCTGATCGCAGGTCAATCTTAGAATAGTAGCTCGATCCTTGCAACTGATCGAATAGGCCGTCGATGCGCGGGAGAGGGTAACGATTCTTGATGGTAACCTTGTTCAGCTCACGATAGTTGATGCACATTCGGAATGTGCCATCTTTCTTCTTCACGAAGAGTACTGGTGCTCCCTAGGGTGATGAACTAGGACGGATAAATCCTTTATCCAATAGTTCCTGTAATTGCGTAGAGAGTTCCTTCAGTTCTGCAGGGGCTAGTCGATAGGGCGCACGAGCTATGGGCGCTGCTCCGGGGGCTAGCTCGATTTGAAATTCGACCTGACGGTGGGGAGGGAGTCCAGGTAGTTCCTCAGGAAACACCTCGGGGTAGTCGCACACTACTGGAAAATCTTCAATCCTCTTTTCCTTTTCTTGTGTGTCAGTGACGAGTGCTAAGATAGCGGTGTGCCCTTTTTGTAAACACTTCTGGGCTTTTAGAAGCGAGATAATGCCTGTGACTTCTCCGCTTTTGATACCTTGAATGATGAGAGATTTGCCAGAACGGCGAGGAATACGAACCGCTTTCTCTTGACAGAGGATCTCAGCGCGATGTTTGGATAACCAATCCATACCGATGACGACGTCGAAGCTTCCAAGTTTGATAGGGAGAAGATCGATACTAAACGTCTGACCAGACAATTCTAGCTTGCAGTCGTGGATCACGTGCGAGGCCTCGATGTTTCTACCATTGGCTATCTCAACGATGTGCTTAGAACTTAATAATGCAGGTGGGTGCTTAAGCTTCTTACTAATACGTAGGGACACATAACTAGCATCGGCTCCAGAATCAAATAACACAGAAACATAATGATCATCAAGTAGGAACTTACCCGCCACGACGTTGGGGTCATTCCTTGCTTCTCCAGCTCCAATCACAAAAGCTCTTCCCCTTGCACCATTCCCAGCATTGTTGTTTTGTTCATTGTTCCCAGCTCCCTGGTTGTTGTTGCGATTCTGATTCAGTTCAGGGCAATCCTTTCGCATGTGCCTTGTTGCCCCACATTTAAAACATCCGCGGTTGTTTCCCTGCTGCTGTTGCTGTTGGGGTTGTTGCTGATTCTACCTTGCCGGGAACTGACTTCTACAATCCTTGGCTTCATGCCCCATCTTGTTGCATCGCTGGCACTGACCTTTGTTACATGCCCCATTGTGGTGTCTGTTACACTTGTTGCACTTAGGGTAGCTTCCCCGATAGCCACCCTGTTGCTGAGGGCCTTTGTTGTTTTCAGTTTTCCTTTGCTGGGCTGGGGCCTAAGTAGAGTTAGTATCCTTGCCCTGATTTCCATCCCACTTTCGTTTGCCGTCACTGGATGTTCCTTCCGTAACACTGATCCTCTTGGGCAACTTTCCCTCTTCCACAGCCTGGTTGGTGAGTTTGTGGGCAAGACGAACCACGGGCTGTATGGTATTGAGGTTGGCTGAGGTCACATGGCTCCGGATTTCTGGGACCAAGCCTTTGATGTACAATTCGATCCTTCGATACATAGGTCGGGACATGTTTGGGCAAAGTGCAACATAGTCGTTGGACAGCTTGGTGTAGGTCTCTATCTCTGACCCAACCATCTTGAGACCATAGTACTCGTCCTCGAGTTTGTGGATGTCGTCCCTGTGACAATACTCTTCCTTGATCATATCCTTGAAATCTTCCCATGCAGTAGCATTAGCAGTCTCCAAACCAAGCATTTGAATTTGCGCCTTCCACCACGAAAGCGCGCTTCCCTCAAGGGTACCAGTAGCAAACTTCACCCAATTAGCAGGGGGACATTCGCAGACAGCAAAGACAGCTTCCACCTTCTAGATCCAGTGCAGAAGCCCTATGGCACCCTCAGTGCCATTGAAAGGAAGAGGCTTGCAATCCATGAAGGTCTTGAAAGTACAAACACGTGGTTGTACAGGCGCATGCTGACCTCCAGGGTGAGCTGTGAAACCTGCAGCCACCGTGTTGATCAGGTTAGTGAACTGAGCCTGAGTCATGTTGACGTTCCCTCGTCCGCGTCCACTCATTGTCTTCATAGCCAGAAAACATAGTATGAGTGTGATGTCGTAATATAGCGAGAATGAGATAGAAGAGGGGAGGCGTATCTATCTAATTAGGCAAACTAGTACGTATAGCAGAGCAGAAAGCATAAGACAAACAAGCAAGTAAACATGGGTCCGAGCTATGAGGTCAGATAAGTCGAGTCTTGCACTTGGAGTGTAGTGTCGTCACGAGTCACGGGTTATAGTCTGGTTTTTCTCAAAAAGATTTTTCCCCTTTTTAAAACCAAGTTCACTATAACCAATGGCTCTGATACCAATCTGTCACACCCCCAAATTCCACCTGCGGAGCATCATCCGCTTGAGGGCGTGACTGACCAGGATCCAGCCACCAATTATACTGTTTAATTGAATTAATAACCATAGTAATACTTATTAGCCATACGATTAGCAATATCATGATCAAAGCTTAAAGTTTTAAGTCCAAAAAGTAGTAAGTAGCGGAAGCATAAGCAAAACAGTTTTAAACGAGGTTCATAGTTCATGTTTATTTAACACCCAACACAGGGGTAGACGAGCACTACACATCCCCAAGCAGCAAGCTCCTGAGTCACTGGTTACCTGCAAAGCATGCAGTAAGGTGTCAACAATAATGTTGAGCGAGTTCACTAGTTATCCAGTTTTAATTACCAAAAACTTGTTTCACCAGTTAATTTATCCGTTTATACATGCCATGGGGAGCTACCCCAAGAGTAAGCGACTAAACTGTTTTTCCAATACCGAACACTAGGTAACCGTTGCGTTTCCGCAGAATGCCCCGATGTCAATGTTCTATCATCATTGACGGATGCCTGAGTCCATTAGTTCACGCCTGATCCCATACACGGGCACGGTGTGAGGCTGGTAAAACCTAAATAGCGCTATCAACTAATAACCCGTTCGCCTGGCCCCGGCGACTAATCAGTATTATGTAGTAGGGACTTGAGTGATAGAGTTTCGTTTAGTGTTGTTTGTTGCAATAAGTATAAACAGTAATTAACTAAAGGTTCCCAATAACAAGGGAAGAAAAGTAAGTTGTATCCCTCATAAGGGGATAGTGTTGTTTTTAATTCCGTTTCCCAAACCACCGGGAACGCATGCTTTAAGTTGTGAACTCACCTTGGGTTGCTCGGTAGATTATTTACTCGGTCAATCACGTTGGTCACCACGTCCTAGCATGGTTAGCAATATAGGTCAAGTTGGGGTACAAGTATTCACGTATGATACACGAAATAAACACACCGGATACATACAGTTATAAATTGGGTTATTGGGCCGGCCCTAACATTTGCACAGTCATACAGAATTCAGCAACACATAGTCCAGTCAAACAGGTAGCCCAATTAAACATGTTGTGGCCCAATAACCATAGTAGGCAGCCCAGTCGAGACAAGGCGGTCTCGACTCGAGAACACGCGGTCTCGAGTCGCAACCAAGAGATCTCGAGTGATCACGCTTTGGTCTCGAGTGGTGCTGGTCAGGAGTCGCAACCTCAGGGGTCTCGAGTCCAGTCTTGAGTCGAGATCATGAAGTCTCAAGTCGA
Organism: Helianthus annuus; assembly: GCF_002127325.2. Classification (NCBI taxonomy): domain Eukaryota; kingdom Viridiplantae; phylum Streptophyta; class Magnoliopsida; order Asterales; family Asteraceae; genus Helianthus; species Helianthus annuus. Next base: position 31,670,824 of record NC_035443.2, read on the forward strand.
GACCTTGCCGGTCTCGAGTCCCTGAAGTCCGTCTCGAGTTGTCATGGGATGGTCTCGAGTCGCAACCAAGGGTCTCGACTCGCAACCACAGTTACGTGCACAGAAATCCTTCTAGAACCTGTCAACATGTACTATCCAATAGAAATGCATTTTCATGATATTGTGTACTATCCAACCACAATGCACAAACATGTTTTCTTGTCTGATTTCCAAACAAAACGGATCAAACATGGTAATTTGAAATATTCATATCATATTCAACATGTTCTTCACATATTCAAGTATTCATGCCATATTCAAATAGTTCATTGTATGTTCATATCGTATTAAATCAAGTCATTACCAAAATGATCTTAAAAGCATAACAATAAGTGATAACATGTAATATCTCATTCTTCTCCTTCAAGAACATATATGTGCACATTCTTTGAACTTATCCTAATCTATTCAACAATCATGCATATCATTCGGTCAAAACATTATCTATAGCAACAACACATGGTTCGACTTCTAACTAGCTAAAACGTGTTCATCATCATCATTAGTGACATTTCTAGCTAAAAACATGGCAAACACTTATCATCAATACTCAAGAATCATAGCAAACACCTAAATATACTAACCGGTTGATGTTGAGGGTATGAAGGATCAAAGAATCAACTTCCGAGTAACGATTCCGAGCGAGATCCGAGAGCCTTGATGTTTCCGGTTGAGTCCAAGAGAGGAGGAGAGGAGGATGATTTTGTTAGGGTTTAGGGTTTTAGTGAGGGAGAATGAGAGGAGAGGTTTGATGCACAAAGGTTGTTGTCAAAAATGGAAATAGTGGCCAAGTCCAAGAGTTTTATACCCGTCTCGAGTGGGTTAGGGGTTTCCGAATTGGGCTTCTCGGTTGTATGGCCCAACCGGCCCAAGTGTCTACTGTTTACTCGAGACCGGGTGGTCTCGAGTCGGGTTCGCTAGTCTCGGCTCACTTTATACATAAGTATATATATCATACATACATACAACACATAATAAAACAGATAATCCTTAGTTTTCGTTTAATAACGTATATACACACAATGGTATTACAAGATAAAAGCTCGGGAAAACCTAGAGTGTCACAGTATGGTCATTATGAGTTTACAGTCATGCCCTTTGGATTAACAAATGCTCCAGCTGCATTTATGGACATGATGAATAGAATCTGTAAACCATACTTGGATAAATTTGTAATCGTGTTCATTGACGATATACTCATTTATTCCAAAAGTCAGGAGGAACATTGTGAGCACTTGCATGCACTCTTAACATTGTTAAGAAAGGAAAAGCTTTATGCCAAATTCTCAAAGTGTGAATTCTGGCTACAAGAAGTGCAATTTTTAGGTCATATGGTGAATCACGAAGGAATTCACGTAGATCCTGCTAAAATAGAAGCAATCACGAATTGGAAAGCTCCACGAACGGCTATGGAAGTTAGAAGTTTTCTAGGATTAGCTGGATATTATAGACGATTTATTAAAGATTTCTCTAAGATAGCTATACCTTTAACTAAGCTAACCTGTAAAGCTGTTAAATTTGAATGGGGATCTAGACAAGAGGAAGCTTTTAGGATTCTAAAGCACAAATTAACAAATGCTCCAATTTTAGCTTTACCCGAAGGAACCGATGATTTTGAAGTATACTGTGATGCTTCAAAATTAGGATATGGATGTGTGTTGATGCAACGCAAAAAGGTAATTGCGTATGCCTCTAGGCAATTGAAAAAGCACGAAGAAAATTATACGACTCATGACCTAGAACTAGGAGCTATAATTTTTGCTCTTAAAATTTGGAGACATTATCTGTATGGAAGTAAGTTTACTATCTATACGGACCATAAGAGTTTAAGGTATATATTTGGGCAAAAAGAGTTAAATATGAGGCAAAGAAGGTGGATGGAAATCTTAAGTGATTACGACTGTGATATTCAGTATCACGAAGGGAAGGCAAACGTAGTCGCAGACGCCTTAAGTCGTAAATATCATGAAAAGCAAAAGCGAGTCCGTGCTCTTAGGTTAAATCTACAATTAGATTTAATGGAGCAATTGAAGAAGATTCAGGGAACGGAAATCAAAGACGATACCGAAGGAATGAAAGGTTACTTAAAGGAATTAGAACAAGGAAAAGATGGAATTTCGAGATTCCACAAGAAACGAATTTGGGTACCTAAGCAAGGAGAATTAAGAAATAAGATTTTAGAAGAATCTCATAAATCTAGGTATACTGTACATCCAGGAAATAATAAGATGTACCAGGATTTAAGAAATAATTTTTGGTGGATAGGAATGAAAAAGGATATAGCCGAATACATATCTAAGTGTCTAACCTGTTCACAAGTTAAAGCCGAACATCAGAAACCTTCAGGACTACTACAACAGTTAGAAATGCCTGTATGGAAATGGGAACTCATAACAATGGATTTTGTTACTAAGTTACCCAAAACCAGAAAAGGTAATGATGCTATTTGGGTAATTGTGGATTGATTAACCAAATCAGCTCATTTTCTACCAATGAAGGAAACCTTTAGCATGGAAAGGTTAGCCAAGTTGTATGTAGATGAAGTAGTATCTTTACATGGAGTCCCACTCACCATTGTATCGGATAGAGATAGTCGTTTTACTTCCCGTTTCTGGACAAGTTTCCAAGAAGCAATGGGAACTCGACTTAATTTAAGTACCGCATATCATCCTCAAACGGACGGACAAAGTGAAAGGACGATAC